>NC_132917.1:55659841-55968604 GCF_047675955.1 Chlorocebus sabaeus | reverse complement strand
TGATCGCCACCAGCGAGGTGCTGCTGAACTATAAGGTAAGTACAACTAGGACCTTATTGTAGATGTATTTTTAGAGCTATGTTGCTGCCACTTCAGAAAAACTGTTATCTATAGCAGAGAAAAAGCTTAAAAGCCTGCCAAAGGCCACGGAGAGTGTTCAATGAGTTTGGCCAAGTCTATTATATTATTTGAGATGGGCCTTCCAACCACAGGTACCTGAGGGGTTAGCAAACAGAATCCTGGCCCTAACAATACCAGAATCGCACCAAACGAGTACTAAACTAACTGCAGGGAGCAGATGGGTAAATAAGAAGTCCAAGAGCTGGATTTCATTGTTAGTTAATAGACTTCCAACACATGTCCTGTCGTTTAAAAAGTTTATTTCTACCAAATGTAAACTTCCCAAGTTCTAATGAAAGCTGACAATGCTCCCCAGTATGAGATTAATTTCTTATCAACATCTGGAGTTAAAATTCATAGGTTCATAAATTCATGGCTGAAACTCATGTTGGCATCTTACACTGTGACAGAAAAACATATCTTCTCACTGTAAGCAAGAGTCTTCAGTGAACACCTACTATGGTTTATATTCTCCTTCATCGGTGGTTAAAATTTCACTGATGAAATACCCATTAAAGAGAAAATCAATGTCTGAGCTTAACCACCTGCTTTGTTTCAGCACCACAAATTATTTTAAAAACTGATTAACACGAGTAACTCACTATTTAGGAAATACAGCAAATAGTGTTTCATATTGCTATCTGTCATGCGAAAAAGAAGTTAAGTTGACATACAGTCCTTTGCTCAATAATTAATTAATCCATTTAATACAAATAAATGAAAGAACTGATCAAAAATCCACATTTTTAAAGTCTAATTTCATCTTTGTATGATGAATACAAATGAAAACATTCTCACGTTAAAAATAAAAATATTATTACTTTTAAATACATCTGCTTCTACCTAAGAGATAACTTGTAGGCTCTCCATAAAAGAACTATTTCTCACTCTATTTCTTTTTTCTGCAATTAGTCTATAGCACCCAGAGCATCATGGATTAGTCTAGTTTAATCTGAACATAATTGGATAGCAAGTTTCTATTTTCTAATCTAAACAAGCTCATGTTAAAAATACATAGAACTTGGATTCTATTTAACAGAAAGGCTAAATAAGCAGAATAAAATATGACAACTCATTTCTGTACTGTTAAAATATCATTACCTGTATTTTGCAGACCTTGCCAAGGCATGAAAGCGCAGGCAACAGTCTACTGAAAATATTAAAAAGACGTATGTCCAGACCCACACTTCAGCTGATTCCCCTGATAGAATGAGGTTCTTTGGCCCTCGTCCTGGCTGTTTGCATTTGCATCTTTATAGATTATGAGGAGATATAGATCCTTCCGTCTCTCACAAATCTGTCCAATTCTCGCCACTACTTAGAATGGTTTTACTATATGGGCTGCCTCATTTATGCAAGCAGAATTTTCTCTCATAAGATCTAAATGAGAACACATCTTCCATCCCTACCCCCAGAGAATAATCCAAAAGATGGGAGGTTCTTAATAGAACAATTAATTGTGATAAATTTCTGATTTTTGCTCCTTCGTCCAGGCCTATTTCCATGGCAACATCCTCTCATCCTATTGTTGGGTTGTTCTTCATTCACACAGCAGGTTAAGCCCAGGGCAGCCAGGGCAGGCTGATGGTCAGCTTTTATTTTCTCTGGCCCTTCAACAAAGGTTAGTTGAGGTCACCAGAAGCCAAAGGGTAATTACTTTTCCTCCTCAGGGTTAAAGGTACACAGATTGCTATTGGGACAACTGTATGGATGACCTTCAGCTTTTAATGTTCAATCTTCTTTTCTTTCATCAGAGAACAAATAAGTATAACAATCATGATGCAACTCTCATGCCTAAAATTCCAAGTAGAAAGCCAATTTTTTATTGTGTAAAATTACCACATATTAGCATAGTACACTCTTGAAATCAATTTGGAAAACCCAATGCATAAAATGGTTTCCTATCACTTAAATTAAAAACCAAAAAATTCCATGGCAGAAAATTGCAGCTGTTCACTGGTTTTCCTGTTCAATTAATCTGATATTCATAATTTCCCAGGCTTCAATCATTTGCTGAGGGTGTGTTAAGGCCGAGAAGAAAATGGAAGCTTTCCTGGCTCCACTTGGGGCTCTATAATTTTCCCTTCAAACACCAGTTGTGGCCTCAGCCCCCTAAACTGACTAAGAGTACATTAGATCAAAATGAGTTTCCTCTCTTTGCTTCTCTATTCTCAGAGAAAGTCAGCCTCTAAAATAATCGGAGGAGGTGAGTGGAGTCTTTTGAGATTAAATGCTTAAAACACATTGCCCCACTCATTTGAAGAGCCACTTTCAGATTTCAGTTCTCCATTTCAACCTGGAATTTTAAAGGAATAATTGTTATGGGTTCCAAAAATGGAGCCAGACATCAGCCAGAATGCATGTGTCATTGTTCTACCACCAGGCAAAAGACTCAGCTCCCTGAACACGATGGGTTTCCTAATAGTTCATCTCAAAAAATGATGCACAGAAGGGAGCCTGAGCCCCTTCTGCGGGGAGGGGCAAGGACCATCTGAAAAGGACCACCTGACCCACTCTGCAGCCTTACCTAGAGGGAACCATCCCTCCGAGTCTCTTCATCTATATGCAAGAAATTGCCTAGATGAGGGAAATGAGAGCAGATCCTCCACACCCACCCTGAAAGAGATGGAGACATTATTTCTGCCCACTTCGTCAGACTCACCTGTGTATGGCTGGAGATCAACCAGACACTTTATTTCCCTCTAGTCCCCTGTCTCCCTCAATAGCCCTGACCCAGCTGTCTGTCCAGTGCCACCTTCACAGTCTTCATATGGAGTCATCCTTCTGCCCAGGAGCTTACTGGGAACCCTCCAGATCCACACCAAGGCTGCCCCTACAGATTGCTTCATCAGCTGCTCCCTCCACCTGGCTTGAACTTCACACCTCCAGCCTCGCCCCTTTGGCCACTCTGCCTCGTTCAAGCAGCCTGTAGCCCCCTTATGTGTGGTTCCCCCTCCATGAGCTTATGCTATCTCCTCTAAATGGCAATTTTCTCCTTCAATACCTGCTTCTTCAAATTGGTTTACAATCTAGTTCCTTCAGAAATTCCTCCATTTTTGTCCTCTGCTATATCTAAATTAAACAAATACATGTAATAAATAGACATATTATATGTCATATACCTGTTACATATAACATATGTAATATACACTGAAGCTACAGAAAATGCATCTAAATATCTGAATCCTATTAAATAGCAACTTTAAAGAAAAAACTCAATGCCCTAAATGACTCCCATTTACAAATTCTGGGGCCTCTTACAACTCTTTCACATATTTTACATATAAGAACAACTTGTTATTTATCTTGGTAAATTATATTTTTTTCACTTTATTTTTTATTGTCGTTTCTACATCTCTACAAAGTCCTCCTCTGTGCAAAATATTTTGGCATCATCATATCATAATCTTCCCAAATTGTCTCCTTTTTGCTCTCAATGACCATCAATTAGTATCTGCTGAATTAAGTCATGTTTAAAGAGATAACAGAAAACAAAGTATGATCACACCCAGCTATATTTCATGTTAGAAGGGATTTCTGAAGTCTTCAAGACCCAAAGAGTACAATTACAGATGTGGATGGGAGGTGATGGAGATATCTGGAAAAGGAGATCAGAAAGTGAAGGAGGCATATGTTAGGGTCTGGCATGTGACCTGACTGCATATTACCAGGTGAAGGGAGGAAGATCTAGCACTGCCCACAGCTGGCTGGCAGCAGTGGCCCACTGGCAAAAGAAATTGCCCTTTCTTCAATCACAGACCAATGTCAAAGGGACCAACTGTGTCTCTGCTCAGGGTTCTCTGACCAGGGGTATTTGATGAAGGCAGGGCTGTCAGCTCTTAAAGTTGGCTCTAGGCTGGTTAGCTGGAGCTTCACAAAGTGTTAGAAAGAGTGATGGATTCACACAAGGTAAACCTTAAGAAAGTTATTATTTTCCTTTCTGCAAAGTTTCCTCCTTTTCCAATCTCCACCCCAATATCCCCACATGCTCCAGTTCTCCATAGTCCCATCTCATAATGGGATTTTAATGTCAACAGGCCATATTTCCCCAGATCTGTTAGGAAAGATGCCTGGATGAAATATTTAGCCATAAGCAACACATCTCTAACAATGGCATTTCAGGCATTTTGATGAGAGAGATATCTATAAGCAACTATTAACATTACGTTGGTACAAAAGTAATTGCTGTTTTTGCCATTAAAAGCAATAGCAAAAATCGTCTTCATGGATTCTGCCAGATCACCCTATGAGTGCCTTTGAGTCACCAACAAATTAAAAATATAGTACCTGGGATGTGTTAGGTCAAACCATCTGGTAACACAACAGGTTGTATATGTTCACTCATTTCAAAGTGGACACAAACATTCTTCCTCTTTAGGCGAGAGATTTGACCATTTGCCCTTGGCTGCTTCTGTTTTTTTAAAGCTCCTTTATTTTCCCTTGAAATCCAGAGACATTGATTTCTGTGTCCATAGTAAGCTTCTCTCTTTCCTATTTTGTAGTAAAAGTGTTACCGGAAGGTTTAACATAGAGGTATTTTCACAATTACAATTGATTCTTCCTCATATTCCAGAAATAGACGTGACTTGTCATCCCTTCTGATCACTGTCTTCGCATGCAGAATGTAAGGCTCTTTCCTAAAGAGCCTGAGAACTTTCTTCAGCAGTTGTTGCGTAGTTACAGAAAGTGATAGGGAAGTGTGTGGCCCACAGTATCGGGCCCCAGTGCCAAATAAGCGATGAGCGCTCAGTTCCTGGCATCTCTGTCCTAAAGCTTGGGCACTTGCAGGGCTAACGTAGAATGGGACTTGGGAAGAAGGCTGGTAGCACAGTGCTGCTCAAATTTTTGCATGCAGAAGAAATACAGATTTATTGACCTCACCACTAGAGATGTTGAGTCAGTAGCTGGGACTGCAGGCACATGCCACCATGCCTGGCTAATCTGTAAAACTTTTTTGTTGAGACAGGGCCTCACTACTTTGCCCAAGCTTGTCTCAAACTCCTGGCCTCAAGCGATTCTCCTGCCTCAGCCTCCCAAAGTGCTAGGATTATAGGTGTGAACCACCTCACCCAGCCTTCATTTTTAAATAAACATAATTCATCCAACCTCCAGGATTGTTATGAGGCATAAAAATAAAAATATATAAATTTAGCCAATGACTACTACAAATAATATTATTATTTGAAATATTGCTTTTTATCCAGCTGTGATCTGGAAAGTCTACATTTGTTCCAAGTTAGGATGCTATGAAGGCTACTTGAGAGATGTTGTCAGTGAAAGACCAGACGTTCTCTCCTCAGTGGCCCCTGTGCAAGTCAAAGGACAGATTTTACAGAAGTCTTTCTGAGAGACCCTTCCTTCTCCCTGAAGTTCCGTGATTTTTTTCCCCATTGAAAATACCTGAAAGATTTTGGCATGCTTTTCTTCATTTAAACATTTTTACCAAAAGCAAACTTTGCTGACTCAACCAACAGAGGACACTGAGAGGAAGTAGAAAGATACTGACTCGGGAGTCAGGAAACACATTCTAATGTCCTGGCCCTGCCACAGGGCAAATAAGTGCCTTGAGCAAGTCAGTTCACCTGGCTAGATTTCTGTTTCCTCACGTGAAAAACCAGTCGAACTAGCTATCACAGTTCATATGGTACTTAATTACACACAGGTGCTGTTCTCAGGGCATGACACATACAAACTCAAGCTCACAACAATTCTATGACCTAGAGAGCATTTTTCACCCCCACTTTATAGATGAAGAGACTGAGGCACAGAGAGGTTAAAATAGTCTTGTTCAAAATCATGTAACTAGTAAGTAGTGGAGATGAAATTTGCATCGAATCTATTCCAGCATCTACATTCTTAACCATGATGGTGTGCTGCCTTTCACGAAGGGGAGTTTAGATGGTACTAAAGTCCCTTTCAATGTTTACAGTCTATGGATCTGTGAGTTTAAAATAACCCCTAGAGTCTCAGATTCTACATTTTAGACCAGGGGAGCAAAGAGCTTATTAAAAAACCTGTAATTTATGACTCACACTACCATCTTATACCAGTACCAAAAAAAAAAACAAAAAAAAAAGTTCCAAGTGCTTTCACAGATGTGAGCATCTTAGGTTGTAATTGGATCTTGTGTATGTAGGGAAGGTAATAGTACCATGCACAAGGCCAGAAAAATGAGGCCCAGATTGGTCAGGACTTGACTATGTCACCCATTAAAACTAGAGATGAGTCTTACTTCTCTAGTAAGACCAGAGGTCTGTAGGCTGGTGCTCTGGGGTCCATCCAACCTGAGTCACACATTTTCCCTAGGACTTCCTCTTGGATTCTGCATAGACTTACTAAATTTTCAGGTGTGACAGAGAAAGGAGCCTTCCCCTCTAAGGTTCTCCTCTGTTTCCCCCTAGTCTAACCTCTCACACAGACACCAAGATGTCTGGCCTGATATTAAGGGAGTCAGCTCACACAACCCTTGAAAATTCAGATGAAAATATATGGGGTTTGCTGCAGAATGAGCTGCCCTGTCCTTCAACTCCATTTCAGGCCTTCTGAAGAGCCATCTGACCTTGCAGCCTCTGCCAGCTCTTTTCCTCCTCCTTCCTTCACTCTTACAGGTGACTTCTGCCCTACACTGGGAGAAAAAAAAAAAAAAACAAAACTGCTCTCTCAAACATCACCTGGAACTTCCAGTTCCAAGAACCAGCTGCTTGTTCCCTGGACACACCTGGTGCTTTCCCACCCAAGCTTCTGCTCACATACTTTCCTCCCTCTGGAATAGGCTTCTCACCATCTTGCCTTCAAATCGTATGCTTATTTACAGGCTTATCTCATATGTCACCTCTTCCAGGAAGCCTCTCCTACTCCTTCCAATCAGATGTTATCTACGTTTCTTTGACCACTCACAGTACCTTTCTTGTACCTTTCTCATGGCATGCTCAAGTTCTGCTTTTTCCTGCTGTTGAGCTTATACTTTCTTATCTCCCATCAGCTTCTTCACACTCAGACTGCTTTTTACTCTTCGGCAGTGCTGAGAGCAGTGCCTGGCACTGACAAATATCTCCTTGACCTTCAATTAATCTTCAATGAATCTTTTACTCTGTCAGATTCACTTTGTGAGAATATATAGCAAAGAAACAAGATCATTAGACTCTAGTATCTTTCCCAAATTTCACCAATTGTTGCAGGAGGTGGGGGGGGTAACTGTTTTAAATAAATTTCTGACTGACAGAGCTCATCCCAGAGGCAAGAACATCTTTTCTGTAACTGCCATGTAGCCTGTCTCCAAAGAGGTTTCCAAGTGTGAACACGTCAGTCCGAGACTCTGTTAATTGGATCTTCAGCTGCTCAGGGTCCTCACTGCACAGCTGCTGTTTTATTCCAGAAATGGAGAGCTGGGGATGAGGAAGCACAGGAGACGGCCTTAGGAAAATCCTCGCTCTTCCAGAGCGCTCCATTTTCACTTCTGCTGGTCCTCACCAAGGGAGTGTGGGATCAAGAGACCAAGGAAAGGCCAACTGATGTGTTTCATTCTTTTTCCCCTTCCGCTTTAACATATTAGAGGAGTGTTATTTGGGATTTTGACATTTACCAAGAGTTTAAGGTTAAATTATTCTGGTGGAAAAGAAAAATGCCAATCCTTTTCTCTCTAAAGACAGCAAAACTGGTTAGCATGAAAATGCTCCCAGGATGTTCAAGTCTTTTGGCGTTTCTCCTTGGCAATAACTCTTTATGAACACCCCTCTGTGAAGTAGCTCAAAACACTGCAACTGGTGTCTGAGTGTTTTTCAAATAGGCATATGGATCTGGAGAACTGGAGCTAGAAGACGCCATCTACGAACCAGTGCTTTAGAGATGAGGTTCAGTGGAGAAGACAGCCTGGGTTGCCCAAGCTTCCCCCATTGCCCGCAACAAGGCAAACACGGGCACCTTTGGGACTTAAGACGTGATCTGCCAGCACAAGGGTGTCCATTGTTCACTTGGCCAAATCAGGGGCTTTGGAATGGTTAAGAAAAAAGGCAAAGGGGCCCTCCTTCTCCATCACACAGCAGTATATCTGAACTTTTTAAAAAGTATATCCCCCCACCTTGGAGTCTTTTTAGCCTTTTTTCTAATTGCTCCCCCTTGACGTTGTAACGCCACAGATATATTGTTTAAATATCTGTTTATGTACTGTGACCCTTTGAAAGGCTACAAGCCATTGTCATGCCTCAGAGTTTTGGTTCCTCAAACACTGATATTTGTACCCCTTCCCAACTCAGAGGTGGGAGGGGCGATATCCCTCCATGAAGAATGTATGTTGCCGGCCCACCCAGAGGGTTGACAGGACACTTCCTGACCACCACCCAGGGTTTATTTTCATCTTTTCTCTCACTCCCCTTCAGATTTGGTAGGAGCCTGTACCTTGTAGAGCACAGAGCTAGAAGGCCCAGGGTGAGCAGGTGGCTGCTCTATGGAATGCCATGGCAACATGAGAGAATCAGGGCAGAGAGACTGACAAAAGTCTCAGAGAAACGGTGTGTTTCATGCAGTGAAATATTAGGTTTTACAGTAGTAAGTGTTGAGCTAATAATTATTATAAGACATAGATTTAATAGGTAAAATTTTCAGCAATAAGCTTATCCAAGGAACAGCATTACAAGAGTTCAGAAATTAGATATTCCATTGCCCCTTTTACCAGCAAAAGGGTATGAAATTGGATTTTTCCTTCAATCTAATTCGCTTTTCCAATATTATAATTAACTTGACAAATAGATCTCAACTTCTGCACCTTCCCTTTTGCCTGAACACTTTATAGGCACAACATAATGATTCTAGTTATTAGCTCACTTTAGGCTAAAAATAAGAGGACTAACAATACATTAACATTTCCATTATCAATCAGAAACTGGTAGGTCAGCTCCTTGAATGATATGTTGCTCAGCACATTAAATCCTTGAACTCAGCAAAAATATATAAATACTTTTGCTCCTGAAGTTATGGTTTAAGAGAGTCATGGGGCAGGATAAATTGGAAATGAGGAGGACAATCAATTTGGATTGGTCTAAATGGAAGAATAATGGATTGCCATTTTTTTCCTTTACCTAGTATAGAAACTGAGTGCCCGTGCTATCGGTTTGGTATCAAAGAGGAAGCAAAGAGTAACCAATCAAAAACAAACTTCTACTTGCTTTTGTGCTGGTACCATCTGCTGTACACACATCACCTTGTGACAGGGCCAGTGGACATCTACCAACTGATACCATTAAAGCAGAGTGAAGAACAAAGTATTCTCCTTTCACTTGGGCACCAGAGGACCTGGTTTTTGTGCTTAAAGCTAGTGCCAATGCTGAGTTTCAGTCACTGCAGATTCCACAGATTGATCATCCATCTCCTCCCACACATTCATTACTGCCAACATTTTGAAACTTCAATAGTGCCTCCAGGTAAATCTTCTCCATAACACTAGCTTAATAGTGTCTATAACAGGAGAGAGAATCTAAGAACTACAGGCTAAATCCAATCATGCCCATTTGTCTCCATCTTGTCTCTGGCTGTTTTCCCTACAAGGGCAGTGCTGAGTAGTTGCAACAAAAGCTGACTTTTTGAACTGCCAAACTGAAAAATAATTACTGTCTGGCTCTTTACAGAAAAAGTTTTCTGACTTTGGTAACATGGATTTTAAAAATAAATAAATAAAAAGAAAAAACAAAAATTAAAACCCTTTCCTTCTACAGTTTTCAGAGTTTTCTTAGATAGAATTGAGAGTTTAACATTATTTTAGAGCAAAATAATATATAATTGCTTTTCAACTCCTAGGAATGAAATTTGGAAAAATAAACTCAGAAATGTAGTAAAAGATTATTGATAATGATATGGATTGTATATTGGCCATCTGCTACTTTTATGAAAAAGTCATATTAAATTTTCTCTTCAAACAATGACTATGGATGTTCATTACAGAAGAAGCTGGCATTTCTCCAAAGCACAGTTTTCTTAAGCAAGGAAGCATATATTCAAGAAATTAACTTAGGCCAGGCGTGGTGGCTCACGCCGGTAATCCCAGCACTTTGGAAGGCCAAGGCGGGCAGATCACGAGGTCAGGAGATCGAGACCATCCTGGCTAACACGGTGAAACCCCGTCTCTACTAAAAATACAAAAAAATTAGCCGGGCATGATGGCAGGCGCCTGTAGTCCCAGCTACTTGGGAGACTGAGGCAGGAGAATGGTGTGAACCCAGGAGGCAGAGCTTGCAGTGAGCTGAGATCGCATCACTGCACTCCAGCCTGGGTGACAAGAGCGAGACTCCATCTCAAAAAAAAAAAACTAAGAAATGGACATAAAATAGAATTTTCTTACATGTATATAAATTTAACACTAATATCTCAAATGACCTCTTAAAGAATATTAAGACAAAAAATGTAATTAGTGCTATGTAGTGCCTGAATATGATATTAGTTAAGGAGAATAAGGAGAACCAGAAAACAGAGAACATGAATATGGCAATTAGTGATTGCTCTCACCCATATAATAGTATGTTTGTATCTAAATTTTTAAAATATATCTGGCCAGGTGCTGTGGCTCACGCCTATAATCCCAGCACTTTGGGAGGCCGAGACGGGTGGATTGCTTGAGGCCAGGAGTTCGAGACCAGCCTGGCCATCATGGCAAAACCCCGTCTCTACTAAAAACACAAAAATTAGCCATGCCAAAGTGGCACATGCCTGTAATCCCAACTACTCAGGAGGCTGAGGCACGAGAATCGCTTGAATACAGGAGGCAGAGATTGCAGTAAGCCATGATCACGCCATGCACTCCAGCCTGGGCAACAGAGTCAGACTCTGCCTCAAAACAAACTAAATTTTAGAAATACATCAACATATCCAATCTACTAATCTTTATTAAATATCTACTATCAAATATGTTAATGATATTAACTATAAGTAAGTATATAAAATTTCTACTATATAGTACTGAGAAATAAAGCTGTAAAAGGCATAGCCTCTGCTCTCAGAGAACTTAAAATCTATTAGGGATACTAAGATTTGCAAATAGACTCCTTAAATTCTGTTTTACATAAATTTTTAAATTTCAATACATTATTGAACATATAGAAGTAAGAAAACCTTCATGCTCAATTTAGACAATTATTTGATTATTATAACTCAAACAGCATGAAAAAAGCCAACTGCGTGCACCTCCCAAAAAAATTATTTTCCCTTCCCAGGTATCACAGTGACTGAAATTCTACTGATGCTAGTCATCCCTTTAGGTTAAACACTGCCCCAATTTCCTTCTAATACCAATGGGTCATTATTTAGATTTTCCTAGGCATATTTAACTGCTGGTATTTTAAATATAAGAATAACTTAAATAAATTGCTATAATACATTACTTCTATTTTTCTAGTAATTTTAGACCAGCCTGCCCAACACGGAGAAACTCTGTCTTTACTAAAAATACAAAATTACCTGGGCGTGGTGGCGCATGCCTGTAATCCCAGCTACTCAGGAGGCTGAGGCAGGAGAATTGCTTGAACCAGGGAGACAGAGGGTGCGGTGAGCTGAGATCACGCCATTGCACTCCAGCCTGGGCAACAAGAGCGAAACTCTATCTCAAAAGAAAAAAAAAAAAAGAATTACTCCAAGATGATTTAACATGTTGTCATA
The DNA here is from genome assembly GCF_047675955.1 of Chlorocebus sabaeus. Classification (NCBI taxonomy): domain Eukaryota; kingdom Metazoa; phylum Chordata; class Mammalia; order Primates; family Cercopithecidae; genus Chlorocebus; species Chlorocebus sabaeus. The sequence goes on along the minus strand of NC_132917.1, from coordinate 55,956,844 downwards.
TTATTTACCTGTTAGATCACTTTCCACCATAAGAAATAGTACCCCTCCCCCATGAAGGCATGAGGAATTTGGTGTGAGGGAACACTGATTGGGAACCATTAAACAAAGAAGGGGGGAAATCCCACAAGATAAGCTTAAACCCGTCACAATCTATCAAGACTGGGCATGTGTAAGGAGTTAACGTTTCCAAGAAAATCAAGAGTCAACAACACAGAGAAGGTGGTCTTCTCAATTACAGTCACACTCCTAAAAATCAATCACAGTCAATAGTCACATCGAAGTGAGATGATGGTAATAAAGGGAAAGAGAAAAAAGAGATATTTCCCATAAATTCTGCGTTATTGATGATTGACCACACAGAGGCTAATGTTCACAATAAGAATGAGCATTTATAAACTCATGTGTTAAAGCCCCGTTACATTCTAATGCAAAAATAACCTTTTGTTAACTTGAGATTTTTATGTCTTGATCACAGGGAAAGCCACATGCAATTATTTACTTTCTATTTTGTTTGGTATAGTTATGCATAGTTGACCTAATACATGTCATAATACATAAATATCTTGCTGTGATTGCTTTTCTTTTCTGTCTTTCTTTGTGTGTGTTTGTGTTTTGTTGTATGAAATTTGGTCACATGTAAAGATTCATGTAACTATCATGTAGCTATCATGTAGCTACCACAATCAAGATACAGAACTAATCCATCACTACAAATAATTACCCATTTACCCCTTTATAGTCACACCATGTCCCTAACACCTGACAACCACTGATCTTGTCTCCATTTCTATAATTTTGTCATTTTGAGAATGTTCTATAAATGGAATCAAGAAGTACATAAATTGGAATCATACAGTATGTATCTTTTGAAGTCATCTTTTTTTTAAATACATATGTGGCTCATATACATACAATAACATACATATGTTTAATTGGTATATTCTTGCCTCAAATTTTATAAACATGTTTTAAGTTTAATTTGATCCAATCTGTAAGACATTAGAGACAGCCCTGGGGGTAAGTTTGCCAGAATGCAAACTGAAGGGTGAATCATTTCATGACGACAGCATAGCTCTGTGTGTTTAAAAGGGCTCAATAGTTCTTAGACCTGAATTCCATCTTGAAGCTCAAAAGTAGTTAACATTAGAGTATTCTGGAGCAAATCTCTGCAGCTTCAAACTCTGTCTTTGGGAGGTGTCACTGAAGAGAACACACAATGGGAAGAAAGGCAGCTTTGCTCTCCAGCTGCCACGTCCACCTTGCCTTCACTCTGGTTCTCTAGCAACAGAGAAACCCCAGGAGGGATTTTGCTAGGCAAGATGAAGTTAAAGAGTTAATGACTCCTATCCAGACCATAAATTAACCTGTATTTTTAAAAATCCGAAGGAAGAGGTGTTCCACAGGACTAATGAACACGTATATCTAAAAATAACTCCTTGTTTAATTAACAGCACACTTCACAGTCACTCTAATTAAAACTGCTGGCCAGACTGAGGATAATCATCCACATCTTTCACAGGCATCATAAAGTTCAATGAAATCATTTGAGCTTTATGGGGAAATAACATGTAGGCTACTGTGGAGAAGGGTATCAGAGGGGGATATTAACTTCATTTAAGCAAGGAAGAAGCAGTAGACAGGAAGTCAAGCTGTGCAAAAGGTCAGGTGAGAAAGGGAGGGACCAAGGACAGAACCAGAGTGGCAAAAAGCTAATCTCCAGTTCCAAGTAATTTCTACAGTTGATCTATGAAGTGAGGAGGGCCCCCACCCCCTACCCACAACAGACAGTAACCACCTCTGCCTTTGGTAGGCTAAGCCTGGAGGAAGAGCAGTCAGCTGTCTGAAATGGAAGGATTTCAGGACCTTACTGTAAATAACAACAGCCAACACACACTGACCACTAATTTTGTGCCAGGAATTGCTAACACTTATTATTTTATGTATTACCATAAACTATCTTACAGATGATAAAACTAAAGCTTATAAAAGTTTAGTTACGGCCAGGCGCGATGGCTCACGCCTGTAATCCCAGCACTTTGGAAGGCCAAGGTGGGCGGATCACATGAGGCCAGGAGTTCGAGATCAGCCTGGTCAACAGGGGGAAAGCCCGTCTCTACTAAAAATACAAAAATCAGCAAGGCGTGGTGGTGCACGCTTGTAATCTCAGCTACTTGGGAGACTGAGGCATGGGATTCACCTGAACTCGGTAGGTGGAGGTTGCAGTGAGCCAAGATCGTGTCAATGCACTCCAGCCTGGGTGACAGAGCGAGACCCTGGCTCAAAAAAAACAAAAACAAAAACAAAAGTTAAGTTACCTGCCCAAGGCCCCAGAGCAAGTCAGCAGAGAAGTCAAAAAAACAGACCTAGGCAGACTGAGACACCATGCTGTCTCACTGAACAGGGTCAAAACCTACTTCACAGGACTGCTGTGACAGCTCAAGAGAACCTGACACCTGCTAGGTGCTTAGTATATATTCCCCAACAATCTCCCCCAATGGCCTGTATCAGACCTAACGAAATCTACCAGTGAAATCTTTTCTCTTTGAGTAAGCTTTGTGTCTCTAGGAGTACTCTGAAAAATAAATAAGCCAACAAAAATACAGGCAGAGCATTTTGTATGCATATAATATTCCTGGAAAATTCTATCAGATTTGAAGATTGAAAAATGGAACAATAGGCTGATACATTCTAAGAGTAGTTCCATTCTGAGAAAGCTAAAATGTTAGAAAATATACCTCCTCTCATGGACCTGGCCTTTGATGATTTGTTTCCTGCATTTGACATATACTCTTTAAGTTTCCAGTTTAAATCTCAGTGAACGACTGAACGAGACTAACAAATATTGCACTGAGTGACATCAAACTTTATAACATTGATATTAGCTCCTTTCTCACCTCCATTCATTTTTATAACATTTGAAGTAGAAAAAGCAAAAGTCAGATACAGATGCAAACATTACCCAAATACTGACATACGAAAAGATGGTAATACTCCCAAGTCTACACTAGCAAATAGTACTACTGTGCGTCGGCTTGAAATGTCTGTTCGTCACCTTAACCCAGCATGAAAAAGGTAGTTAATGTACACTAATGCTTAATATATGGGGAATGTAAGAAAGTCACAGGCTACATTAAGCCACTCCACCAATTACTACCTTTTGGGATTTAAATTTGTTAGGTCACAAAAGTAAATGATTATAGGGTCCAGACAGGAATGCAAATAATATGGCAGCCTGGTACAAGGCGTGATGGGTGAGGATTGTGGTGAACGGGAGCAGCACATGCCTGTCTGGAGAGGACAGCTGCTATTCAGCTAGTGACTGCCATTAGGAAAGGTAGGACCCAAAGACACACACCATTTCTCGGCTTTTACATGAAATTTCCCAAGTAACTAATAATTTTTTAAAAAAAATTAAACATTGTGCCATTCAAAGAAAACACTTCTGAGGTTGAATCCAACCTGCAATCCAGGAATCTATACCCTCTGGGTAAAAGGCAGCAAAGAGTAAATTCTGATTGGCTGGAAAGAAAGTAAAGGGTCCAGGGAGTGGGAGCCTGAATAGGCAGAGTGGGCAGCGTCAGACACACAAGCACGAATGTGAGGATCTCCTCACTCAGTGTCTCCAAAGAGGGGCAGAGAAGGTGAGAGAAATAGAAGGTGAAGAGACAAAGGAAAGGGGCTTTGCTTTCTTCACATTGTGTAAATTGTTAGCAATAGCTGGGGATGTGGAAAGGAAAACACAGAGGGAAAAGGCCTGAGATGTGCGTGAGCATGTTCAATATTGTGAGACACAAGTAAAACGAGTGTGAGTAAGCACTCATTTTTACCACCCTTGGGTGGTGAGCTGACAGCAACCACAGTGGCCGATGCTTCTAGACATTATGTGCTGCGTGGTTTACAGGGATGATCACACATTTAATCTTGACAACAAAATCAAATAGTAATATTGTCCCCACTTTTAGATAAATAAACTGAGTGTTAGAGACATTAAGTATCTTGCCCAAGGCCATAAAACTGGTAGGTGGCAAAGAAGGCATTTAACCCTGGACTATCTCACTCCGGTGCTGAGTTCTTAACCAGTGTCCACTGTTGTGTCTCCGCTGAGCTTGATATGGGGCCACAAGTCTGAAAAGTGAAGGCCTTCTGAAATGTCATGGGTGCTCAACCTCCAGGAGTTTCAACTCTAGAGAGAGCTAAGGAAGCTCATGTTCTCCTTTTGCTGACAATGGCCTTCTATTATGGATGGCAGAGTAAGGTGGTGGTGAGAATGGTGGGCCAACATTTGTGTTCCATTAGCCTCCACTGCATTTTCTGTGCTGCATGTTAGCCAAGTCACCAAAGCTCTCTCTGAAGCTCTCCAGGATTCAGTTCCTTGGCTGTACAATGAGGACAATACTGCTTCAGCTGCCAAAGAAAGGAAGCCCCAAGAGGATTTCTCAAAGCCCCTCCCAGCACATTTGTTTTCAAAAAAGGTTTTCTATACAATGCCAGCATTGCTAGATTCTTTCAGCATTTTTCTCTTATTCTTGAATGTCCCAGAGAGTTCACTGAAGTGTTCCTGATTCTCAGGCTTATGATCAAGAGCCCCTAACCCAGTCTGTACACACCTCTAAATATGTGGGTTTTAGCTTTTCCCTCTTTTAATCAGAGCGATGGTAGAAAGTTTTACAGAGAAAATAAAATCCCAAGGTCCATGCCCTAAAGATGAAGGCTAACGATAAAGACACATATGTAAAACTGATTTTTAAAAGTTCCTTTTAAAATTTTTTGCTATCACACTAACCAACAGCAAAATATTCACTTAGCCATGCAATGTTTGGTGTAAGGGAATGAAATTTTCAGAGAAAATCACTCTTAAACCCTCACAACTAAAGACTTCAACGGTAACCAAGAATAGTGACAAACCTAAGTAAACCCCAAAATAGGGGAATTCTGATAAATGTATGTTGATGACAATTAGGATAACTAACTCTATCGTTTAATTAATATTAATTTATTGTGTTGTATTTAAGCTTGAGTTGAGTGAAAGGTGTTGAAGGCAATTGCACAAACCACTCTGAGTGCCTCATGCCAGCCCCATACGTGAAATGACTCAGGCTCACCTAATCTGCTTTGCATTTGGGAGACTTCATCCTGCAGGCACCTTTTTTCTACATACTTTGTTATAATACAAAGTTGTGCTGCTGAGTTTGGGAATGCATTACCCTGATTCTTGCTCTTCAAAAATCTGAGACATCTGGTATATTCAACCACATCAGCAGTTTTGGGGAGACAGATGTATTCAGCACTGCAATTTTAAAAGTGGCTTTAAGGAGCAGAGCCTCCCTTTGAGCCTCCATGCTCCTATGCCTGACAGATGCTAAGCTGCAGATGCTCATTCACAACAGCCCACACGTGCATCTCCACCTGAAGGATGATCTGAAGGCAGAGCCAACTCACCTCCAAAACTGGACTTACCATTTTTCCAACCAAACCTACTTCCCATTCTTTATCTTAGTGATCTCCAGCCCTAGCCACCCACTGGCCCAATCTGTAAACCTGAGAGTTATGTTCAAAGTCCCCCATCTCCCTCAATCCTCACATCCACCTACTTGTCATGACCAGTCAATTCTAGGCCAGAAAGCCCCCACCTGCCAGTGCATCAACAATGAACTGGCCTAGACTCTGAGCGCTTCAGAGGAGAAAGGGAGGAGCAAAGGGCCTGCTGTTCCCTCAGCCACATCTAAACAACCCAACCCAGTGCAGTAAGGTGCAAGGACAAGAAACTACAGAGGAGAGCATATAATGTGAAGCATGCCACTTCGAGTGAAGGTATCTCTAGCCTCTCTGAGGGCCATGACACTATAAGAGTAGGTTGAGCATAAGCCTAATACCCATCCATCAGGGAGCCCAAGCCCATGATGAGAAAGTCTGTCAGCCAGAGACGAAAAAACCTATCCCACAATAGGACCAAACCACAACCTGCAGACTCCCAAAAAGAAAGAGAAATGCTGAGCTGTTCTAATGGCAAAAGGAGACATTGACAAAATGTAAAAATAACAAGGAGAATAATAGTCGTAACTTAATTCCTGCCCACAAACAGCATCTGAATCTATGTGGCAATGCTACTCATGACTCATTCCCACAAGTCAAAGTTGGAGCCAAATGGGCAAAAGAAAAAAAAAAAATGACATCTGACGGGAAAGATGCTTGCAACGCAATTAATTTTGCGTAAAGAATGTATAATTTTCCAAGGATTTGACCTAAAGCATTAAGCCAGACCATAGATTGTTCTAATCAATTAGGCCTTCCTGCATCAGCACTTTTGCCTTGCAAACAACTGAAGCCATCATGCCCTCTAATCAGGAGGAAAAAGTCATACAGATTCATTTATTACCATTTGTGTTTATTATTTTTCCAGGGAAAAAAAACAGAACAACTCTAAAACAGATTTGAAGGTCTCTGTAGCTGAAAAGGATGTTGTCAGAAAATTATACCCATTTGAAGGGAGAAATAGTTAGATGCTACTTAGTGTTTGTCTTGGGGCTTTTTACCATTTTGAGATTTTAAAAAGTGAATTTTCCTATATGAGAAATGCCATTCAGAATTATCCAAGTCAAAAATGGAGTCTTCAATACTGTTCTACTATCTTAGATTTATCAAAACTACAGAAGTGTAAATGGTATAGCTAGAATGAGCTTGGATATAATATGTTCCATCCTTTTCAATCTCCCTATGGAAATGTAGCAACTTCTGTGATAGGATCTTTATAAATAATGATAATACTATTAATTGACTATTTACTGAATACTTAGTTTGTGCCAGGCACTATGCAAAGCTCCTTATATACTTTGTCTCATCCAATCATCACCAAATCCTATGATATCATCACAATTACTAAACCAGTTTCACGGATGACAAGACTAAGGCTACCAGTTAATGCATCTTCTATTGACTGCTTCGGTGGATGTGAAAATATAAGGGCCTGAAATAAAGACCCCAGCACAAAATCTTTAGAGAATTGCCTTAGTGCTATACCGAATGTAATAACAACCTTCAAGTTGCCATCTCTTAAGCCTGCAGAAAATATCTTTATTTCTAAAAAAGCTGGCCAGGTGCGGTGGCTCACGCCTGTAATCCCAGCACTTTGGGAGGCTGAGGCGGGTGGATTACGAGGTCAGGAGATCGAGACCATTCTGCCTAACATGGTGAAACCCCGTCTCTACTAAAAAGTACAAAAAAAAAAATTAGCCGGGCGTGGCGGTGCGCGCCTGTAGTCCCAGCTACTCGGGAGGCTGAAGCACAAGAATGGTGTGAACCCGGGAGGGGAGTTTGCAGTGAGCCGAGATGGTGCCCCTGCACTCCAGCCTGGGCAGCAAAGCAAGACTCCATCCCCCCAAAAAAATAAAAATAAAAATAAAAAATAAATTAAAAAAAAAACTGGCATCCAAATACTTTCGTAAGAAAATTATAATTCAGCATCTTATTCAGCATTTAGGTTACTTCATTACTTTTTAGACTCTTCAGAATGTAAAGATACAAATTTGACTAATGTTGTTTAATGTGTAGTATCAATTACGCTAGATATTTTGTGAGTTATTTTATTTATTTTTCACAAGATGATCATGAGATGCTTAGCATCTTTCATATTCCATAGGTATAAACCCAGAACAAAGAGATAGACAGCTGATAAGGGTTGCAACTGAGATTCAGAAGCAGGTTATCTAATTCCTAAAGGAGGGTAAGGGACTATGAGTCCAGTCAATTGGTTTGCAACTTTGGAAAAAATATTTTGTGACAAAAATATATTGAAACAAAGAGCCAAAGGGTAGACAGTTTATTGAAGGCTTTTAACTATTTGCTTGATTCCTGGATCCAGATGACAACACATAGTATGTTGTCATGGTCCCACATTTCTTTTGAAAATTTCAACATGGACCATATGAGAAGTAAACCCCTATAACTGGAAACCCAGTGCTCTTGCCTTCTGCAACATGGAGTCATCTGCTCCTTGTTTCCATCCAAATCAGCATCGGAAGCCATAGAAAATGGGCCTCACATTTAAAGCAAAGAAAAAAGAAAAGTGGGAAATCACACAAATGGGAACACTCACAATTCTGCTGATCGTTTTTTAATCTGTGATTGTGCCCAACACTATTACCGTGTATTTATAATTGAGCCAATGAAGTCAGTAATGCTGGATGACTTACATTCTTGACTATTTGTGGCAACTATATTCAGCATTCTGCACTTCTAATGGCAGTAGCAGCAAATACTCAGAAATGTATGGCATGAATGTATTCACTAGTATCTTCCCATTCTGAATCCCCTGAATTGCTCTCCCAGTTTCAAAAAAGTGTCCCTGAACCCTAAATAATAGGCGAACCATGCAATGCAAATCAATAGATTTTTCATGTGAAATAATTGTTTCTCTCTGGGAGATTCCCATTAGTCCCAGAAGGAAAAATATTTTGATTGACCTCAAGGAACACAGCAGATGTGGATAAGCTGTGTGTGCTTCTGACCTTATCAGAAGAAAACCAGGCCTTGAAAACCACAGAGGAACACCCTGGACATGTGCATATTGGCTGTGGGAAACCAAATGGCTGGTCAAGTGTGTGTTCTCCTTCAAAACCAACCAAACCAATACATGCAGACTGTGCAAGGGAAAGAAGAAAAAAGGGTGTGAAAGGGTGTGCGAATTAACAACATTTATTTATGTTTAAAGCAGTCTCAGGAAATAATAATATCAAGGGAAAAAATGGAATGTTGTGAGCATCTGGGAATCTTTGACCCATTAGTAAAAAGATTTTCTACATAAAATTCTGGAAACCGAGTTGCTTAAGCCCCTGGGTACAGAGGAGAAGTTTACTCTGTTACCTTTGAATGCCACATTTCCTGCTCAGTTTGGGAGTTATATGGCCAAATAAGATCACAAGAAGAGGGTGAAAAATCAGCAAAATTCATTTTTCATGGAGAGTTCTAACCCAGGGGAACAGGTTAAAATTACTTGAGAGAGAGAAGGAAGAAAGGGAGGAAGAATTTAGGGGATACTCGGAGAAGTCTTTACTTTGAAATGGGAGGAGTTCTTAGTTCCACTAAAATCACTTTCTAGCATCAATAAGGCCAGATCAGCCTGGGGTGGGAGCAATTCCTTGTCCCCCGCCATGAACTAGAAGAAATAGAGCACATTACTAGTATAAAGGAATCTCAGGTCACTGCTCCCTGACATTTCTGAGAAAGCAGCACACTACTGGGCAAAGCACAGTAAGGAGTATTTGTGAGGTAAGTTTTTACAATCTAAGGTTTAAATTATACCTATTGTGCATCAAAACCAGTGCGCTATTGGACAAATGGAACAGACGCAGGAAACTAAAGACAAGCCTCAATTCATATGCAAGGAGAGGACTCAGAGGAAACCCAGGGATGCCACCCAAAAACCCACAGCAGTTGTGGCCTAGGGGGAAATTTTAATAATCAATGTTCCTCTTATAAACTTCTCATAAATTGGTTAAAGGCCTAGAATAATTTTCATTTATTCATTTATTCAACCAGTATTTAAGTCAAGCCTCCAATGTGCTGAGTCAGTGTAGCTAAATCATTGCATACGAAGTGGAGAGTGGATAGGTGGGCTGGACTGATAGACAGGAGCCAGATTAGGGTGGAAGCCTGATGGCTGGGGAGCCAAATTTGGCAGAAAGGAGAATTTTGCTGACCAGCACAGTGTTTATTACAACTTTGCTCTTGAACGCCTCCAAACAAATCGTGCACATTTTTCCAGCAAGCACAGGGCATACCATTCCGAATTCCCTTACATTGAGGCAGTTAACAAATGTATGTTATCTGGCTGGCCTTTGGCATCATAAGCATTTGTGTTTATGATCTCTGAGCCAGGTAATGGCCAAGGGAAATACTACCTTCCCTTACAGGTCTATTGCAAACACATGAGGATGTTTTGAGTCATCCAATGACTGGCAGGTACTACTGGAAGTTGTGACCCAGAACCAAGGAAGCTCAACATCCTGCAACATCTGGGAAAGCTCCTCATAGGGAAGATTTGCCTGTCCCCCAAATGCTTGAAGCACCTCCTTTGAGAAACACTGGGCCAAGTAATGTCATGGTACAAAATTTGCACTTTAAATCTTAATATTTATTGTCCGATTGATAATACTAGTATTATCAATTCAAGTAGAGTCCTACTTCAATTGTTAACATTTCTAAATTATGAACAAGAGAACACAGATTTAAAAAAGAATTCAGAAGAGAATCTTGATTTGTAACCGATGCTGAGAGAGAGACAACATGTTTTACTATATTTTATAAGGAGGCAATATTTTCTTCCCTGAAATAGTAGCAGTATCTGGCTTCAAAATAGAGTCTCTGTAAAAACAAGATGTTCCCTCCACTGTGATTTCATACAAGCACCTAATTAGAGAAACCACAGGGAAAGCTAACCAAAACCATCTTAAAGGGGTTTAACTTTTAAATGTGAAATTTCTGGTATTACCTTCCTTTGGATGGTAGGAAATGCTATAGGGATGCAAGGGGCTGCTTATTGCACACATCAAGAACCAGAACTATGCCATGGAAATGTTTCTGGCTGGCCTCGCAGGACACAGACCACAATGGGGTGGTTCAGCACCACACATGTTGACACACTTACTCTTTCTTTCTGTTTTCTATTCTGGTGTAATGTCCAGGAAAAGAACTTATAAAGCTATAGGCAACTTCAAAGAGTGTGTAGAAAAGGACAGAGGATGTGTTTCCCGGGATTCAATGCCAATTTGCTGGTACTTTATAGGGTTTTGACTCCACAGATATTGATGAGGAAAGGCCTGCTCCCCCAAGGATGATCCTGGGAAATTACTACCCAGGAGTGCACCCCGGGTGAAATGCATAATGGCAGATGATAATTCTGTGGTCAAACCATTACTTCGGTGTTTAAGCAGATCAAATCGATGAGAAAATGAGCCAGAGATGGGTCTTCACATAATAACAATCATTAAAGAGGGGCAAGGGGGCATTCTTCCATTGCAAAAGAGGAAGGTTCCTGTTAGGTTTTCTGATGAAAGCAAAAAAACCTTAATTGCTATTTCGCCTGCCTCTGCTTTCCTTACTGTCAACCTTCTTGAAAACTGAGCCCACTCTTGATGCCCCCATTCCCTTACTCCCACTCTCATCAGTTAGGCTGGTAAGAGGATTCTCCCATCACATTCACTAGGGAGCCATCCTCCAACCCAACAGCCTCTTCCATTCTCACTGTCCCTACTGCATTTTCTCAAAATCATTCATTCCTTCACTGATTTTTTATTAAGAAACCACTGCATGCACCATTACTCCAGACCTGAGTGGAAATGGCAGTGAGCAAGAGTCCCTGCTCTCCTGGACCTTAGAGTCTAATGTGGCAGAGGGAGTGAGGGGAAAAAATGAGTTGGATCATTTCAACTAGCAAAAAAATGCTACAAAGAAAATCAAATTGGCACAGTAACCAGGAAGCAGGGTATGAAGGAAAAAGGAGACTGCCTACTGGGGACAGACCACCTGGGTTCATTTCCTTACTCTGACACTTATTAGCTATAGGGAATTGCATCACCTCCTTGTGCCTCAATTTCCTTGTCTATGAAAGAAAGGGAAATTGAAATAATAATAAACTGTACATGCCTCATAAGGTTGCTCTAAGGGTTAAACAAATTAATAAGTGCTTTCTATACGTGCATAGAACAGAGTCTGGCATTAATTAAGAGTTTCTTCTGCATCTGTTGATATGATAATATGATCTTTAAGGCCCTTTCCAGTCCTGCAATTTTATATCTCTATTGAACTGAATTTCCACTAGAAGCGAAAAATGGATCTAGGCAAGTGGAGCTACAATATACTTTATATAAAGCCATATCCTTTCTTTATTCTGTTAATGAATCTGCTAATTAGAAAATAGTAACCATCTCAAGCTACATTGCTATGTTAAAGTAAAAACAACAACCCAAACCTGTCTCCTCTTAAGACTCAGATTTTACCAAAAAAAGAAATCTCATCTTCTGGTAAACATAAGATTCAACTGGGAGGCTTTTCACTCCTTCCTGCGTGCAATTAACAGCAAACACCTTGTCACAAACATTTTTGAAAGGTCAGAGACAGCAACAATTTTGCTAAAGAGACAAATAGTCAGATAAAACACTATCCTGGTAATTCCCAGGGTTCAAAGAACAGCATAACTGTGATCAATAATGAGACACACAAAAGGGATTGTGGGATAAAGGGCGGGTCCAATTGGAAGTATTAAAAACGTGTGTAAGTCCTTTTTACTCCCAGCATACCATGTGTTACACAGCAGATACTGAAGCTGTTAACAGTAAATTCATACTTACAATGTTAGAAAAATAAGATTCTGATTATGAAACAAAAGGTTGTTTACAGTTGAAGAAGTAAATAATAGTAAGAATAAGGAATTTTGCAAAAGCTAAGGTAAGAATGTTTTGCCTCTGTAGTAAGTCAATTATTAAGTTCAAATTTTGAATGTATTTTAACCATGTTTTTATTATTGCTTTTTACCCCATCCTAATGCAAACTATTATTGCCTTTTACCCCTATCCTAATGCAAACTGTAAGTGTTCAAAGAACACTTACTTATTTCTAAATAAATATGTTTATATCTTAAATGTGCCTTAGAAATAGCATTTTTCATATATTTGCTATCTATTGTCATTGTCTTGAGAGTAAATTTAACTTTTCATACATTGAAGAGACAGGTTTCCTTTCTAAAATGTTCATTGTATGTTTTAATTTTTTTTAATGCAGGCATTTCCAGTCCTTATGGCAGATTGTATCTTCCTGGCAAAAGTATTTTATCACTTAAGTTGCATTACACATTGATTATCTATTATCTGCTCATATTAAGAAGCCTCCATCATCAGTTAATGTTTACTAAACAATCAATACAATCTAAGTGAAACAAGAATAAACTCAAATAAGTGGGCTGAAATTCAGAGAAAATTGAGACCGTGTGCACTTTAGAAGAGCAGTCTTTGTGAGAACTCATTTCTGCTTAAAAGATCTAATTTATCTGTTTTAATGCCATCAAAGTTAATAATGGATGACAGGTCTTATAGCTTCAATGATGCAGCAACTTGTCAATAACACAGAGAATTTAGAAAGCAATTCATCAATTCATGATTTTTAATTGGACCGTGGATGGTTAATTTTAAGTCATTAGACTCTCCAATAATAAAACCCTAGAAAGGGAGAGTTAATTAATACAGAAGTGAGTAACTGCTTCCTGTCTCTTCAGTGAAGAACTGAGTTCCTGTTCCACCCCAATAACAAGTGGCACTTTTTAGTTTAAGCACCTTTGCGTGGGATGAGGATTAGGTGCGTGGGATGAGGAGTAGGTGTGTGGAATGGGAAGGAGTAAAGTAGAGAAAGAGAGTGGCCTATGTGTTGTGTGTGTGTGTGTGTGTGTGAGCATACTTCCCAAATACCTTTCTCCCAGAGACCCAGAATAAGTCCAACATACTCTATGCAAATAGGAAAGAATATAAATTTCCCTTAAATCTTTCTCTGAAGTGGGGGGTAAAGTGGTCAAAAGATTTCCCCACTTCTCAGTCTTGCACTTACTGGTAGAGCTGCATATTGCTCGTGTGTTTGTCTATTGATATTCCATTATCCATTGAGTGTCCAAGCTGAAAGGGATCTTGGTGATTATCTGGTCCACCTGACCACCTTTTACAACTGGGGAACCAGAGTTTCAGGAATACTTAGAGACCTGTCCAAGGTCACACAGTTAGAGACAGCACCAATCATTCTTCCCATGTCCACACCTAGCAATTATTCCACTCCACCACACTTCTCTGATCTCTCCTGCCTAAGAACACAACTTCTCATGCTCACAATGGAGAAATTAATCAGTCTGCAAGTTAAAGATTCGTTTTAAACAAATTGGTTCATTATTATTTAATGGAGGAGGCTTTGGAGCAATAAAAGCCTTGCTCACCAAAACTGAATAAGCAGCTCATGAAACACTGAGCTCAAGAAATGCAAAAACTGTCACGAGTCAATATGTGCTGCCTTTCTGTTTGATAAATGCCACCCAATACTTCAGAAGTATCAGAAACTAATGGCGTCCCAGCATTCCATAGGCATACATTAATGGGATCAGGAGCATAAAATATAAACAATAATGTACATATTGATTGTTCTGGACACTTGAAGCCCAACAAACATTTGAAAGGTCAGTCATTTCACTTGCATCAAATTACAGATAAGTCATTTGCTTGAAGCTGGAAACTTGCCTCTCCGTGTAAATTTATCTCATGACCTATAAACTTAATCGTGCCATACTTATACTAGCTTCCGTAGGTTGTCTGATGTGAAAAATGTACCAGAAGTGCTTAACCCCATAAAGCATATACAAATAAACAACATGCAGGAAGGATATAGTGTAAGAGAAGTCCATTCTATAAGCTGAATAAATACAATGAAACAGCATTTTACTCTGACAGAACATGTTTCAAGATTTCTGTAAGTCAAATACTACATGAGCTTACAAATGAATATGTATGCTTTCAGAATGTTAAAAACTGCAAGTTTATGAAATGCAATGTTATAGTTATTTTTACCTTTTTTTTTTTTTTTTTTTTTTTTTTTTTTTTTTGAGATGAATTCTTGCTCTGTTGCCCAGGCTGGAGTGCAGTGGTGCGATCTTGGCTCACTGCAAGCTCTGCCTCCCGGGTTCACGCCACTCTCCTGCCTCAGCCTCCTGAGTAGCTGGGACTACAGGCGCCCACCACCACACCCAGCTAATTTTTTGTATTTTTAGTAGAAACGGGGTTTCACCGTGTTAGCCAGAATGATCTCGATCTCCTGACCTCGTGATTACCCCGCCTCAGCCTCCCAAAGTGCTAGTATTACAGGCGTGAGCCACCGTGCCCAGCCAGTTATTTTTACTTTTACCTAAAAAAACTAAATTTGGTTTGACCAGTTTGCACTGGAGTTTATCTTTGGGCAATTTTTTTCTCCAGAGAAAGATTTATTTCTTTTCAGAGCCCCTCCAAAATAGAATTTAAAAGCTCATTTGAAAGTTGTCTGGATATCCATATAGAGGTATTTCTTTACTAACATTCAACACCAAAGGTACCTCTCCCTTAGAGGTGGGCTTCTATTTAGTAGTCTCTCTGATGCTGCTACATATGGACAAACTGGATATCAGGGGATAGTTCACAATCCCACAGCTCTGGTTCCTTCCCTGAAGTGATAGTGTTCCTCTTTGGAGTCAGTGTCCCACTACTGAGATTGAAAAGGGTGAGTAGGACATTGAGGGGTTGAAAGAAAGGCTTGCAATTTATGCCCCCTTTATGAGAACAGCAATTTTACCTTTCCTCTGACAATGCCTCTAACCATCCTAAGCTTGGAGAGTTCCTCCATTCACTACTAAGTAAGAATATCACAGTAAGAACCAAGCTTGCAGAGATGTCACCCACTAAATAGCCAAAGCAAGCAATGTCCTTCATTAACAGGGCTTATAAAACACTCAGAAGGCATTCTGGCAGAAGGCATTCCTCTAGGTGTAAGTGAATGAAAATACATCTGCTTTTAGGTTGACAGCTTTAATCCTAAGCATTTTCAGCTGTCTTGGTGAGAGAAGGTGACTAGATACCCTTTTTCTGAATTTTGCACTATAGATCTTATCCAAGATTCTACAACAGCTAAAACTAGACATTTTGAAAATCAGATTTCTTTACTTGTGAATCATAGTGTTTTCAAAAACACTTTTTAAACTCTTGTTCCACTAGTTTAACTATTGGTAGCCATTGTAAATTCATATAGTTGCAATTTACATTAAAAGACCATAATTGTAACAAGGAATACAACAGAATTAACAACTACAAAGGAAAATAATGATGTATTTGGTAGCCAAATGACCTAAAGTTAACGTTAAAAACATCATTTTATCGTTTTCTAAAAAACTTATCTATCGAAGAGATTATTCTATGTTACGCTATACATAGAACCTTAAATGGATTAAAATAATAAGTATCATTTAAGACAAAACCTAATTATTATACTTGGTCAAAAGAGGAAGACCATTTCAAAGACATACAGCTTGGATTATTGTTTTTCTGCAATTTAAATTTTTAAGAGCTTCAAAAAGTGGCTCAGACATTTTTTATCACAATCAAAACTCAATTTGGTCAATAATATTAATATTTTGAATGAAGAAAACTCAGGACCAGAATAGTGATTATGTCTTTGAGAAATAAGTTTATTCTGAAACCCAGACTGTAATTTCATTTTGTGCTAAAGCTACTAGGAAGAAGGAATGTTCATGCTAAAGAAAGACAGAGATTTTTAATTGTAAACACTATCTTTCTGGCATATTAATAATGCACCTTTTATTGCATTAAGTTTTATTAACTTTATTGCATTAAGTTTTAGTCACATAAGATCTGCAGGCTAAACATTCCCTGAAAGTAGTTCTCTGTATTTCAGAAGCTATTTTCGGACTTTTAAATTTTAAACTGAGACTTTGGTGACCAATAAACAAGAGACAAAAGAATTCTCTTCTCTTTTGCTTATAATAAGACAATACCAAAAAAATGTTAAAAACCATGTCTTTGTTATATTAAAAACTGTTTAAGCATCCTAAAATGCAAGCTTATGGTGACAATTAAGGGCAGAACCACTTGTCCTATCAAGCTGAAGTAACTGTATGCAGCAATTCTATCAAGGATATCTTCAGAGCAAAAATAAAAGGACATTTATCATATTCTCCCTTTGACTATTTCCTTGAAAGCTAGGCTTTCAAAGCTGAGGCCTAACACACAAACTACTTTTATTCTACTCCTAACCTAGGATTCTTTCTTTCTTAAAATGCACCATCCACCTCTCTAGACAATAACTCCAGAAGACCTAATGATTGTGTTCCAAATCCCACTCGTGGCATTTCAGTTTTAGAATAATGAAACTAGGCTATCGATATCACCTGAGTTTCAAAAGACTGTTCTCTGCCATAGTTCCTAAACTCAAAAGATTTACTTTTGACATTAGGTACATGGTGATGTGAAATGGGAAATGAGAGTCCCTACTGGGATGGTGTACATCCTCACATTTGTGAGACCAACCGCCACACTCCCAGCTTTTCTTGTTCCCTGACAAGACTTGTCCCGACCCTCTCCTGGGACGCTTTTGACAGCAATTGCAGACAACAGAAGCCAGCAGGAATATGTAAGAACAGGTGCTGGGGCCTCCGGGGGACGCCTGTGCTCAGAGAAAGGGTGTCCACAGAGCTATGCCAAGACATTCCACTTCCAAGTTGCCCTCTTGCCCTTAGCCATTGCAGGATTTTTGCTCCTTTTCACGCAGCAGATGTTTGGAAAGATTTGCCACAAAGCATTATGGCTTCTAAAGTGCTTCTGGCAAATTTTCTTGGTCAGCTTTTAAGGGACCTTGGTTGGAAACTCTGATAATATAAAATAAGAATGAGTTTGTGTTCGGATAAGGGAAATGATAATAAAAGGCCAGTGCTTTTCCATATTACTCTATTATTCCAGGTGGCTGCTTTCCACTTCCTCCCACATCTCAGGAAAAGGGACATTCCTGGGTTCAGAGGATCTCTAGCATCAAAGAGGAAACAGATCACATAATACTTCCTCCACATACAGGTCACAATATTCACATACTCCTGCATGTTAGACACCACTTCGGGAGCATCTGGCTGACTACTGTTAATCCCCATCCTTTATCCAGTGATTAAAATTGCTCTGTGATTAAGGGTGCTCTGTACCATGGGGACAGTCATCCATGAAACTCAACAACCACTCAGGGTGGCTACTTCTAAAAGTGTGGTCCCTGGGCCAGCATCATCATCAGGATTACTTGGGAGCTTTTTAATAATGCAAAATTTCAGGCCCACCCCAAACCTATTGAAACAGAATTTAATGAGATCCAGAATGTAACAAGATCATGTCTAAGAAGCCCTATGCTACAGCTTCTTAGAGCAACTCAGTGCTCAGGATTCAGAGAGTGAGACACTGCCTTTCTCCAATGCAGAGATTTACACAGCTTCAAGAGCACTCCAGAGCATTCTCTAAATCTCAGACTCACTAGGAAATATGGTCAAGAATCAATGAATCTATGTTACAATTCATTATTAGTGGTAGTAGGACTCGAACTCAGAATTCCCAACTCCTAGATTTCTGCACTTTCTGCTACCTCAGCTAGTACCTAAGGAATGGATGATTCCTCCACATCTTAACATTGGGAAGTTATTCCCGTTCGCATTATTATTATGGTATAGTAAAAAGAGGGCTTCAAGTCTTGGTTCTGCCATTACTCATCCCTATGACTTTGAAAACAACTGCATCTTTAAAAAAACAGATTAGAAGCCCAAAGACATTAGGCCAGACACTGTAACTCACACCTATAATCCCAACATTTGGGAGGCTGAGGTGGGAGAATTGCCTGAGGTCAAGAGTTTAAGACAAGTCTGGTCTATATAGCCAGATCCTGTAACTACAAAATAATAATAATTTTTAAAAGGACATTTATAAAATAAGGTTAATAAAATAAAAATAGAAAAGTGGGGCCATGATTTAGCAGTAAGTAGCAAATACTACAAAAAATATACAAGTTCTAATCTAATTTGTAATCTAATTTCTGAAAATGTAACCTAAAAAAATACATCCGAAGAAGAAAATGTTATATGTACTAAAATGGTCACCGGAATATTATTTATAACAGAAAAACTGAAAGCAACCAACAAACTCTGTCATCAAGATATGGCTAATTAAATTATGGGACATTTACTCATTTAAAATGATATTCACCAAGAATTGGTAGCCACATGAAAAATTCTGTTATGATGTCAACAGGAGAAGCAGGATATAAAATTGTAGTACATTATGATTCCAACTATGTAAACAAATGTACATAGCTAGAAAAAAAGAAAAATATTTGCAAACTGCATCATATTTTATCAAGATAAGTAGAATATAGGTAATTGTTTTATAAATTTTCAGTAGTTGTTAATTGTTTCTATTAGCTCCCTACAAGAATAAATTTATGAACAGGAAATGAAAACAAATTAGTAACCACAAGACCTAATACAGTTACTATAAACTGTCACTAAATCTGGCTCTGAACTCCATGGATGATAA
The DNA here is from genome assembly GCF_047675955.1 of Chlorocebus sabaeus. NCBI lineage: Eukaryota > Metazoa > Chordata > Mammalia > Primates > Cercopithecidae > Chlorocebus > Chlorocebus sabaeus. Next base: position 55,937,717 of record NC_132917.1, on the reverse strand, counting down.
CAAAAATGAACAATTATTGAGCACTTGCTCTGTGCTCAGGACTTGTACTAAAGGCTTCAATATTGCTCATTCAATCCTCTGATGTCTGTAATATGATCACCCCTATTTTACAGACAAAAAGACGGGGCTTTAAAAAAAAAATCAGGGTTTGGATAAACCATGGGGTAGCCTTACATGAAGAAACCATGGGTCTGTTTCTTCATCTCTGTAAGGAGGGATTGGGACTAACTGACCCTTAACATTCCCCCAACTCTGAGATTCTGAGATTATGAAAATCAAAAGCATGACAATGACAATCAAGAAAGTCTACACAGGCATTATCCAAAGCAAGGCTACGCATGGACACTCCAAGCAGCCCTTCTTAGGTAAAACCTTAAGGAAGACCAAGTTTGCCTCCCCATCTTTGCCCCTTCTCCATCTGGAGGTGCCTCCCCTCCTGCTCTCCTTTGCTTCTCTTTGCTTTCAGAGTAACTGTCAGCAAGATTAATTTAGATCCACGTGTTCCCTCTCCCTGGGGCATTTGCCTTTGAATCTTCTCTCAATGCAGTGAAAGTTGTGTCCTGCCCCCTTAAGAAAGGATTTCAGGCATAAGCACAGTGGTGGAAGAAGTGTTTACCAATCAGGGACCCTGTCTGCCAGCAAAGGCAGCTTCCTTTCTCAGCCTCTCCTGGGCTGAAGGGCAGATGAGGAAAACTAGGAGAAGGGGCAAAGCCTCAAATAGTACCTATTGAGACTTCTTTCAGATGCATTCATGCATATATATAACTGAAGTTGTCTTGCAAAACTGATGGACAAAATTCAACCTTGTGATATCAGAAACTATTACTTATGAGTTAGCTAGTTTTCACATTGCAAATAAATCACCACCTGGTCATTTTAAAAAGCAAAATCACCTTCTGGATGTGCGATTTATAAAAACTATTTCACATAAAGCATTTCAGGTGTTTATACACAAGGTCTCTCAAATCTCTACAAAATCTGCACACATGGAACATTCAGTAAAATGTAAAAAAAAAAAAAGTACACACTTGTATGAATACAATAATTGATTAATAATACTTCCTCACAGTATCTTCTTGACAATGTTATTAACTACTAAACAATAAATAATTACTTGCTATAGTATAGTTATATCTAGTACGTATATATAGTATTCTCATGAAGTAATATTTTATAACTATTTTCAGCATTTGGAAGAATTGTGAAAAAGATTAGAAAAAAACGAAACATTACTATTTCAAGTAGAATAACTAAAAATTAAAATTAGGAATAATTCTGCTAAAAAGAGCTCAGCTTTTTTCAGCGTTTTAATTCTAAGCTACTTTTTTTAAATTTGCATTTATGGAAATGTTCTCTACATTTTTTAAGGAACTGTGTGCCTAAAATGGTATTCCAAATTAAGGATTTTTAAATTGATATCTAATTTTTTCATTAAATATATAAAAATTTTAAATGCAAGCATAATAAATTTGTACTTTAAAAAATATGTAGCATTTTGGTAGTGCTTAGTGGAAAGGAATGCCTTTGTGAGCTCCTTTATGTTTCAATTGATATACTGTCTTCTACACAAGTGAAGCATGAGCCATACCACACTTGATTTAATTGATTTTATTATTATTAGGCCTGTTAATGTTTTAGAATTGATTATGCCAGAGAGAGGGAGTGTTTGTTCTGAATGAGATTTATTTTATAAAACACAAGTTCAACGCATCAAAATCTCTATTTTTTAGAAAGAAATTAATTTGTTATTCTTGCACATGTTTAATTAAATCACATTAAGAAAAAAAAAAAAGGCCTTAGAGTTGAGAACTTTCCAAACCATTTATTTTAGCTACAGAATTTGGCAAAAACATACAAGATGATGTGCAATTTCCTTATTTTGGAGCATTAGTTGTTTGGAGTGTGGTTATGGAGTTTCTCAACCCACATTTTTCCAACATTGATAACCATTAAGAAAAGACATAGAATACTAATTCTGTTCACTCAAATTTGGTAGATTCAGGGGGTGAGTTTCTTACCCCAACATTAGCGTTACAATGCACATAAGTTTAACTGTAGTTAGCTACTTTCATTCAGGGCTCTTGTTAGCATCTTATAGTAAAGGCGTGGATGAGGAGGGGGAAAAATAAAGCTTTGACAGATGGTACTCAGCGTTTGACTCCTGCTGAGCTCAGCAGGACCTGTGGTTTCCAAGGTTAGAGCTGTCAAAATGGCTCTGTCTATCAAGTGAATAACAAAGTGTAGACTGCCTGCCTGTTTCCTATACAAAACTTAGATTTCATTTGCCATTATTGTCGGTCTTTCTGCTGATTTAATAACTTCTAAGGAGAAGAACTGGGGGTTCTGATGCAGCCTCACTATTTAAGAAACTACTTGGAAAGGGAATTCTCAAGGGCTGAAAGAGGTAGGCCGCGATCTGATCTCTTTCTCTTTGGTTTCTCTCTAAGGTTTCAAGACTTAAAAAGGATTCAAAAGACACCAAAGGTTCACTTTTGGCTGAAAGCTAAATGTGAACCTTTCAAAATGAACTCATTGCTGCCTTCCTCTCAAAAGGGTAAAATGTTTTTTATTAAGAATCCTTGGGGTAGTGGATAATTATTCAACTAGAAATATTGAGAATGATAAGAGAACTGTTCCTATTATGAAATACATGGATCTGTTTAGATGTGTTTGTCAAGGCCTGTTTTTCACCTTTCATAGCTCTTAATATTAAAAACTCACCCCTTTTTTTCACCTATTTCTAAAGGCTTCAGATGGTCAGATAAAGTACCTGATGCTGAAAAACAGGAAATTGAATCATGTCTCCAAAATGTGCCTTTTGTCATGCACTGTTACAGCTATATTTCTTGGTAAGTCTGATGTTCTCCTTTATGCATATTTTGTGATTACAAGATTGTTATTGACCTCTTGGGATTTTAATCAAAAGCCTGTGGATTCATAAACCCAGGCTTTCTATTAAGATGATGCTGAAATTAGGATTGGGGTTTTGCTTCTGAATAAACTAATAATTATATTTCAATATTTATACTAAATATTGATATACGTAAATTTAATACACTTAAAGTGAAACACCTGATTGTTATTTCAAAAATGTGGCATTTAAAAAATGACAGACTTAGACTTGTGTCCTGTCCCAATACTAAGAATTTCAGTTGTCATTTTTGAGAAGCTGATAAAGGGAAATCTCTTGTCTCTTTTCGATGCTGGCTTGAGCAAACATTTCCACTAGTGTAGTGATTATTCCCAACCAGCATATCTGAAAAGATGACATTCTACCTACAATATAGTTGAAGAAACTTCTTCTGCAAATATTTAGTTTATAGAAATCCCACAATCATAAAGGGAAGAATGATTTATTTGGAAGAATGACCATTTATTATGATTTTCAGTATAGTTCAGTATTTTGAACATTAAACTTAAAAAAAAATTTAAGCTTTAAAATATTTATCTTCTTTTAAAACTTATTTTAAAAACCCTACCCCAGTGTTTTTTTCTGAGACACAGGGCCTGTACTACATATTAGATATTCAGTAAATGTTATTGAATTGAAATAAAAAGGATATTGACTATTGAGTAAAAGATGAAAGGAATTCTTGAGTTGAAATAAAAGGAAGACACCTCTTACATCAGATTATTGTAAGAAATTATCAAATGCCAATTTAGCATAAATCCTTTTCCATTTGTGCTTGGGTTTTATCCTGGAAATGTTTGATGCTTCTAATCATCTCTATAGATAATAATGATAATTAAACAGAAATTTCAAAAAATACTCTAAACTAAAATGCAGTTTTCTTCTCTCATTTTCTCTGTCTGCCTTTAGCTTGCTTTGTTCAACAGGGCAGTTTCTAAGCTTCTTTCTAACAGCCTGTACTATCACTACACCACCCCTGCCCCCAAAGGAGGTTTTGTTAATGACAAACTTGCTGAATCAAATTTGCTTTTTATGTGTTTGCATTTTTTGAAGAGTCTCTGAAGGGTTTCTTCATGTGTCTATGGGGAAAGTGTGCTTCTGTATTTTCATCCAAGTTCATAAACTATAAGGCTCTGGAAATTAAGTCCATCTCTGGCAGGAAATCAGCAATCTTAGAGGAAGGAAATAGAACTAAAACAGATACAATGTTTGAGTACTATGACCACATACCATACTTAGTCTCCAACCAAATCCTTTCTGGTTCTAACCCACAGCACTGGCCCAGAGCTCTGGGACCAAGAAGTCAAAATATCCAGGGCTAACTAATGTAACTAGTATGTTCTAAGTGCACTAAGCCTTTCAGTCATTTTGTTGTTGTTGTTTTTAACTGTAGTAAAATACACGTAACATAAAATTTATCATCTTAATAATTTTTAAAAGTACAGTTCAGTAGTGTTAAGTACATTCACATTATTGTGCAGCTAATCTTCAGAACTGTTTTGATCTTACAAAACAAAAACTCTATACTCATAAACAACACCTCCCCCATTCCCGTCTCTTCCAGGCCCATGGCAAACACCATTCTACTTTCTGTCTTTATGAATTTGTGTAGTCTAGGTACCTTACATATAAATGGAATCATTATAGTATCTGTCTTTCTGTGCGGCTTATTTCATGTAGCATAATGTTTTCAAAGTTCATCAGTGTTGTAGCGTGTGTCAGAATTTCCTTCCTTTTTAGGGCTGAGTAATATTTCATTTTATGTATATGCACCACATTCTGCTTATCCATTCATCTGCCATTTGACACTTGGCTTGCTTTTACCTTTTGGTTACTGTCAATAAGGCTGCTATGCACATGGGTGTACAACCTTCAGTCATTTCAGAATGTGATTATTACATGCTGCAGAATAAATTAAGACACACTGGAGAAAATACTTGAGAAAAATAGGCAGAAAATTACAATAATAAAAATAATAGATAACACTTATTGAGAGCTTTCTATGTACCAGGCACTGTGCCACACACAACACTGATCTTAACTTTCTGAGAGATGCACTATTATTACCCTCATTATGTAGAAGTGAAAACAAGCACAGAGAGTTTGGTTAACTAGTCCAAAGTCACTCACGAAGTAAGTCACTAGAATGCAAATCTGGGAAATGGGGCCAGAGTTTATTCATTTGGAGGAAGGAAGAAAGTACAGAATCCATATTCATGGAGCCACAGCCAAGTACCCTTAGGGAAGAACTCTTTGACCACTGCACAGAGCATGGCCTGAGCAAAAGGGCACTTTTGAATAACAGCCAGAGAAAACAGCTCTGTCACCTGCTAGCTGCAGGACCCTGAACAAGACAACTGCCCTTCTGGGCTTAATTTTTCATCTGTGAAAGGAGAGACTGAACTGAGTGTTCTACAGCCTGTGATGTCTAGCATCCCTCATTCCACATGAATTGTTATCTAATACTTTATGACTTGGTTATTTTACCTACTTGAAGATAAGAAAGTAATTTAAAATTTTCAAACATATGCTTAAGTCTACAAATTTTGATAATGACTAATTTTCTGATTCTCATTTTACTATATTCAAATTATTCCTTGATATAAAAAATATCATTTGTACTCCTCTAATGAATCTAAAAAGAACGAATACAATGACATGGTACCAACAGGAGTGTGTGAGGTAAAATGTTTCTCCTTCAGAGGGCCCTGAGCTATGCCTACCTCAACAAAAGCAGAGAGTTGCAAACAGTGCTCATTTAATATATATTCAAATAATTAGGGTTATGTGACACCGCCCCCTTTCACCCTGCCACTGAGAGAAACAAGAAGGGTGAGTCTGAATTAATGTTTTCCTCTTCACAGTAAAAATGCATCATGTCATTGTATCTCTAGAAACACGGACTGTACATAAGTATCCTTATTATCATAAATAATTTTACTAGCTCTTTTGGTTCTATGGTTATGAGCTTAGGTTATGATTTTATTGTGTTCACTTTCAGAGCATAACCCTAATTCTGGGTGTAGTGATTGAATTGGATCCAAGGAAACAAAGGAAAAATATTTTTTTAAGAAATGTTTTAAATTTTTTTAAATTCTGAGTTCCTGGAGAAGAGTATTTGAATGCCACTGATCTAATTTATAAGTAGGTGCACGTTTGCAATCCCATGAAGAACACTTACCAGAAACAACCTTGCAGATCAGGCTCAAGAGAAGACTTGAGTTGGACGTTTGTTGGAATGCTGTACAAATCAAGTGGCAAATGCTTATTTGACCAAAGTCCAAGTGTTTCAAGTAGAGTTCAGTCAAGTGATTGATCAGGCCTGCATTTTTTTCAGGGATGTCTGCAGATAAAGTTCAATATTAACTTGAGGAAATGTTTTCATTTTCTTTTAGCCAGCATTTACAGCAAGATAGACAATTTTATTTTAAACCAAATTATTACAAAGGAAGCACTTTCCATATTCCAATACATGAATTTGTTATTCTTCATATAGTAACTACATTCAGCCTGCAGCCAAGATAAAGAATTTTGTGATACACACTTCATCTTCCATCTCTGCTTTCAAAAGATGTGAATTCTACAAACCAGACAGAAGAGGGAGCTATGCATCTGGAAATTAACCAAGCCTTTCAAAAACGTCAAATAAATATAGAAGAAAATTCTAATATAATCAAGTCTTATTTAGTCTTTTATTTTATAAAAACACTATAATTTTTCTGGTACATTAAAAATGACAAAGAAAACGACCGGTAAAGGCAAAAACATTGAATTAATTAATGAAGAGGCAAAATGTACAAATGAGTAAAAGGCCAATTAAAAATACACTCACATTTTATGGTTTGATCTCACATTTTATGGCAAAATGTAGAACCAGAACACACCTCCAAAAAGGGCAAAATAGTACTCTACTGATTACATATCACCTTCCTATAGATCCTGTTCTTAAAATGGAACGCTGACTTTAAAATTGATAACATCTGGAAATAATGGCAAAAAGGAAAAACCGTTGGGCTGCATCTGTCTTGAAAATGCTATGTAATAAGATTTACTTAATATATTTGAAAAAGGAAAAATGTTTTGTTCCCCAATTTGTTGCAACATCTGAAAGTTCATGAGGTTATGACCCCTCTTTAAGAAAGCATCTCCCACCACCTGCAAATACCCCAGGAAAAGCAGTTGGAAACAATAAAACACGTGCTAGTTAACTGTTACCAGGGAAACGGTTCTGGTTCACCAATCAGAGCGCCTGTGCTTCCCAGTGGCTTTGTCCGAGGGAGACATGCGCCAGCTGTTAGTGAATAACCATTGTTATAGATCATCAGGAAATCACAGTCAGCAGGCAACCCAGCCCCACTGGAAGTTTATTTCTCATATTTGTTCATCACCAGGGCAATTCTCCATCTTTAAAACATCCCCTTAGGCTGGGTTAACTAAATAACACCCTACACGAGTAAGGTCATTTTAAAAAGGCAAGTTGCAAAATGGTCTTTTTGCCAGCAAACAGATTTCTAACTTTGATTCCAACTGCATCACCCTTCTGCCCCCTTCACTTTCCAGTGGCAATTTTAAGACTGATATCTAAAGTCTGTGCTCCTTTGAGTGCTGTTCCTCCTTCACTTGACTGGCACTCCAGGCACCAAGAGATTTCACACCATACCTTCCAAAACCTGTCAGAGATCATTTGGTAGTTCTCATGCTGGAAAGACCAGTGTGATTTGCAAACCGGGAGCTCTGAAGAGGCTATTTGGGTTGTCATAAGGAGAGGGGCTGAGAGGACAAACCCTGGTTCCCTCCCTCACTAACACACACAATTCAACCAGAACAACCCCCCTTTATCAATTTTATTACTTTTATAAATTTATAAATTCATAGTTTTTTTTTAGATAAGGTGGCATGACTTTTTAAAGTTTAAAAACCAACTCTCAACCTATCCAATCATCAGACTCATCTTAAAAAGTAAAGTCATCAAGAGTTTTAGTTTCAGGTCCAGCATGTTAGGCTCTTAAGAAGTCACCACTCTAACAACAAGTAAAAAGCCAAACAAACTGAAAAATCAACAACTCTTCTTAGATCTGTCAGAGAAGTGAGGTCACAGGACAAATCACTGTCCCCCAAATTGGAGAGACAGACAAATAGAGAGAATCACAACTTACTGGAGCAGAAGTCTATGAGCAGTCTCTTTCTCCGGAGCCAGTGCCAGAGTTAGAAAACCAGAACTGCAATTGCTAGAAGATCAGTGTGGACAAGTTTGAGAATTAAAAACTTAGGAGGACCCAGACATAGTGGGTCCATCACGTTACCTATAGAGAAGCAAAAATAAGAATTACACCTGACTGTTCCTCAGAACATGCAAGCAAGAAGAGAGTAGTGTAAAATATTTAAACTATGGAGATAAAAACTACCAGCCTAGAACTCTTTACACTGTGAAATTATCCTTCAAAAGTAAACAAGAAATAAAGACTTTCTCAGGAAAAAATTGAGAGTATTTGTTGGCAAGTAGTCCTGCCTTGCAAGAAACTCTTCAGAGAAGTTCTTCAGAACAAAAGAAAATTATATAGGTTAGAAACTCAGATCTACATAAAGAAAGGGGCAATGGAGAATGAATCAGTAAAAGTAAATTAACACTTTTATTTTTCTTATTCTTAATTGATTTAACACAAAACTGTTCAAAATAATAGCAATGATATATTCAATTATGTACACTTATATGTTTTATATATATGTGCACACACATAAACATACATATATATGCTAATGTATGTTTATATGTAAGTGAATGAATGATGGCAATGATACAAAAGACAGAACAGAAGAGTTAGGAATATTTTGTTATTATAATGTACCTGCACTGCTCATAAAGCAGTACATTGTTAATTGGACTTGAATTCATTGTAAATGTCTACTGTAAAGGTTGGGGAAAAACTACTAAATTTTTTTTTAATGTGACATGTCCTAAGAAAGAACAGAAAATGAAATCATATAAAATGCTCAATTAAAACTACAAAAGCAGAACAAGTGTAGAAGACAAAATAGGAATGAAGAGCAAGAAGAACAAATAGAATACAATAAAAAATATATTACATAATAATCCAACTATAATAATAATCACTTTAACCTTCAATGGTCTATATATGCCTATTAACTGACAGAGATTGTCAGAGTGGATTAAAAAACAAGACCCAACTACATGTTGTATACAAGAAGCCCACTTTAAATATAAAGACACATAAAGATTAAAAGTAAGCCAGGCGCGGTGGCTCACACCTGTAATCCCAGCACTTTGGGAGGCTGAGGTGAGTGGATCGCCTGAGGTCAGGAGTTTGAGACTAGCCTGGCCAATGTAGTGAAACCCCATCTCTACTAAAAATACAAAATATTAGCTGGGTGTGGTGGCGGGCACCTGTAATCCCAACTACTCAGGAGGCTGAGGCAGGAGAATCGCTTGAATGTGGGAGGCGGAGCTTGCATTGAGCTGAGATGGCACCATTGCACTCCAGCCTGAGCAACAACAGCAAAACTCTGCCTCAAAAAAAAAAAAAAAAGTTTAGAAGTAAGGGTATGAAGAAAAAAATACCATGTAATATTCATCAAAAGAAAGCAGAAAATCTGCTTTTAAAAAAGGAAGAGTAGCTATATTAATTTCAGAGAGAGCCAACTTCAGAACAAGGAAAGTTAGGAGGGATAAAGAGAGATATTCCATAATGATGGAGGGGTCAATCCTCTAAAACAACCTAACAATTGTTAACATGTATGCACCCAACAGAGCACCAAAGTAAGTGAAGCAAAAACTGATAGAAATGCAAGGAGAAACAGATATATCCACTATTATAATTGGAGACTTTACCACTGTCAGAAATGGACAGATCCAATAGGCAGAAAATCAGTAAAGACATAGTTGAACTCAACAACACCATCTATCAATGGGATATAATTGACATCCATAGATTATTTCATCCAACAACATATTACACATCCATCTCAAGCTCACATGGAATAATTGCCAGGACAGAATACTCTCTGGGCCATAAAATACATCTTAAAATATGTAAAAGGATAGAAATCATACAAGGTATGCTGTTAGAACATAATGGAATTAAACTAAATATCAATAACAGAATGATAATTGGAAAAGCTCAAAAAACTTAAGAGACTAACCAACTTTTAAATAACATATGGGTCAAAAAATAAATCTCAAGAGAAATTTAAAATATACAGTTTATCAAAATTTGTGGAATGCAGTGAAAGTACCATTTAGAGGGAAGCTTATAGCATTGAATGCATATATTATGAAAGATGAAAGGTCTGAAATAAATAATCTAAGCTTCTACTTTAGGAAACTAGGAAAAAAAACAAATTAAATCCAAGGAAAGCAGAAAAAAATAAAAATTAAAGCAGAAACCAATGAAATTGAAAACAGGAAATCAATAGAAACATTCGACAAAACCAAATGCTGGTTCTCTGAAAAGATAGTAAAAGCGATAAATCTCTAGCCAGGCTAAATAAGAAAAAAAATATAAGACTAATATCTTAATGATAAGTACTAATATCAGAAATGAAGTAGAGGACATCATACGGATACCATGGGCATTAAAAGGATAATAAAAGAATATTATGAACAACTCTATGACCACAGATTTGATAATCTGGATTAAACGGACCAATTCCTAGACACAACTTGCCAAAAGTCACACAAACAGAAATGGACAATGTGAATGGCCTATATCTATTAGTTAAATTAGATCAACAATTAATAACCTTCCAACACAGAAAGCACAAGCCCCAGATAAGCTTGCTCATGAATTCTACCAAACATTTAAAGAAGAAATTATATTAGTTTTCTACAATCTCTTTTAGAAAATAAAAACAGAGGGAATACTTCCTAACTCATTCCATGAGGCCAGCATTACCCTAATACCAAAATCAGACAAAGGCTTTACAAAAAAGACTTCAGACCAATGCCTCTCATGAACAGAGATGCAGAAATCCTCCACAAAATATTAGCAAGTCAAATTCAACAATGTATAAAAACAATTATACACCATGACTAAATGTGATTTATCCCAGGTATGCAAGGATGGTTCAACATTTGAAAATTAATGTAATCTAGCGTATCAAAAAACTAAATAAGAAAAATCACATTATCATACCAATGGATGCAGAAAAAGTATTTGACAAATGCAATGCCTATTTATGGTTTAAAAAAAAAAAAACTCAGCAAACTAGGAATAGAAAGGAACTTCCTCGGAGAACGGCCCTTGCTGCCACCAACATGGAGACCTTGTACCGTGTCCCATTCTTAGTGCTCGAATGTCCCAACCTGAAGCTGAAGAAGCCGCCCTGGTTGCACATGCCGTCGGCCATGACTGTGTATGCTCTGGTGGTGGTGTCTTACTTCCTCATTACCGGAGGAATAATTTATGATGTTATTGTTGAACCTCCAAGTGTTGGCTCTATGACTGATGAACATGGGCATCAGAGGCCAGTAGCTTTCTTGGCCTACAGGGGCTATCTGATGGGTTAGAGTGCCTTTGAGAAGAAATCAGTGGATACTGGATTTGCTCCTGTCAATGAAGTTTTAAAGGCTGTACCAATCCTCCAGTATGACATGTGGAAAAGAATGAAGAGCAGCAGTAAAAGAAATATCTAGTGAAAAAACAGGAAGCGTATTGAAGCTTGCACTAGAATTTCTTCTTGGTATTAAAGAGACAAGTTTATCGCAGTATTTTTTTTTTCTGCTGACCTATTGCTATACCAACAATGTTGAGTGGCATTTTCTTTTTAGTTTTTCATTTCTTAAAGAAAATATACTCAATATCTACAACTATAATATCAAATAAAGTGATTGTTTTTTACAACCCCCTTAACATTTTTTGGAGATGACATTTCTGATTTTCAGAAATTAACATAAAATCCAGAAGCAAGATTCCATAAGCTGAGAACTGTGGACAGCTGATCAGCTTTACCTGTGGTGCTTTGCCTTTAACTAGAGTGTGTGATGGTAGATTATTTCAGATATGTATGTAAGACTGTTTCCTGAACAATAAGAGGAATGAAAGGAGCAGAAATAAATACTTTTTCTAATTAAAAAAAAAAAAAAGAAAGGAACTTCCTCAACTTATAAAGAATATCTACCAAAAAAACTACAGCAAACATCATACTTAATGGTGAGAAACTCAAAGCTTTCCCACTAAGATCAAGAATAAGACAAGAATGTCTATTCTCTCCACTAATTTTTAATGCCATACTGGCAGTTACAGCTAATGCAATAAAACAAGAAAAGAAAATAGAAAATATACAGATTGGGAAAGAAGAAATAAAACTCTTTGTTCACAAATGACATGATCATATATATAGAAAGCCCAAAATAATCAACAAAAAAACTCCTGGAAATAAGCAATTACAGCACAAGTTGCAAGATATAAGGTTAATATACAAAAGTCAATCACTTTCCTGTATACCAGCAATGAACAATGAAATTTGAAATTAACAACACATTGCCATTTATATTAACACCCCAAAAATGAAATACTCAACCATAAATCTAACGAAAGATGTACAAGATCTATATGAAAAACTACAAAACTCTGATGAAAGATATCAAGGAAGAATTAAATAGAGAGATAGTCCATGTTCCTGGGTAAGAAAACTATTTTGTCAAGATGTCAGTTCTTCTCAACTTGAACTATAGATTCAAAGAAGTCCCAATCAAAATCCCAGAAAGTGATTTTGTGTATATTGACAAACCAATTTATGTGCAGAGGCAAAAGATCCAGAATACCAACTCATTATTCAAGGAGAATAAAATTGGAGGACTGACACAACCTGACTTCAAGACTTACTATATCACTACAGTAATCAAGCCAGTGTAGTATTGATGAAAGAACAGATAAATAGAATAATGGAACATAATAGAGGGCCTAGATATAGACCCACACAAACATGGTTAGCTGATCTTTGACAAAGGAGCAAAGGCAACACAATGGAGCAAAGAGTCTTTTCAAGAAATAGTGCTAGAGCAACTGGACATCCACATGCAAAAAATAATAATAATAATCTAGACACAAATCTTATATCCTTCACAAAAGTAACTCAGTGGTTCACAGGCCTAAATACAAAATGCAAAACTATAAAACTCCTAGAAGATAACACAAGGGAAAACTTAGATGACCTTTGGTATGGCATTGACTTTTTAGATATAACACCAAAGGCATGACCTATGGAAGAAATAATTGATAAGGTGGGCTTCATTAAAATTTAAAACTTCTGCTCTGGAAAAGATTATGTTAAGAGATTGTGAGTAGATAAGCCATAGACTGGGAGAAAATATTTGCAAAAAAAACACATCTGATAAAGGATTGTTATCTAAAATATACAAAGAACATTTAAAACTCAACAATAACAAAATGAACCCAAAAAATGGGCAAAATACCCGAATAGACATCTCACCAAACAAGATATAGTAAGTAGCATATGAAAGATTTTCAATATTGTATGTCATTAGGGAACTGAAAATTAAAATGAGGTACCACTAAACACTTAAGAGAGTGGCTAAAATCCAGAACACTGACAACACCAAATGCTGATGAGGATGTGGAGCAACAGGAACTCTCAGTAGTCATTGCTGAAGGGAATGTAAAATGGTACAGCCACTGTGGAAGACCGTTCATCAGTTTCTTTAAAAACTAAACATACTTTTACCATACAATCCAGCAATCATGCTCCTAGGTATTTACCCAAAGGAGTTGAAAACATGCCCTCACAAAAAGCTGCACATGGATGTTTACAGCAGCTTTATTCATAATTGCCAACACTTGGAAGAAACCAAAATGTCTTTCAGTAGGTGAATGGATAAATAAACTGTGATACATCCAGACAAAGGAATATTATTCAGCACTAAAAAGAAATGAGCCAGCAAGCCATGAAAAGACATAGAGGAAATGTAAATGTATATTACCAAGTTAATAAGTCAATCTGAAAAGGCTAAATGCTATATGATTCCAACAATATGGCATTTAGGAGAAGGCAAAAACTATGGAAACAATAAAAACCTCAGTGGGTACCATGGGTTAGAGGAGAGGAAGAGATGGATAGGCAGAAGATTTTTAGGGCACTGAAGCTATTCTGCATGATACTACAGTGGTGGGTACATATCATTATACATTTGTCAAAACACAGAGAACACCAAGAATGAACTCTAATGTAAACTCCGAATCTGGGGGTGATAATGATGTGTCAATGTAGGTTCATCCATCATAACAAATGTTATCACTATGGTGGGGGATGTCATTAGTAGGGGAGATTGTACATGGATGGGGATAGGGTATATGGGAACTCTCTATACTTTCAACTCAATCTTGAGTGAATCTAAAACTGCCCTAAAAAATAAAGTTTAGTATTTTTTTTTTTTTAAAGAGACTTTTCAAGTCCACATCTTGTAAGTTCAGGTTCAGGAGGTCTTGGTTGGGGCTTGGAAATCTGTCTTCTCCATAAATCCAAAATGTTTCTGATGTACAGCCAGGGTTAAGGATCACTGGGTAGATCTTGGCCTCTGATCTTTTAAAATGTAACTGTACTGTTCAATTTTTTTTTTCAGATCTTTACTGTCTGCTAGAAATAATCTTATAAATTCATCTGTACTAATGTTAAGGGCAGATAACGCTTAGATATTAAAAATTTGCATTTATAGAGGGATCTTTTTCTACCTAAGTGCTTAAACTAACAAGAGCCCTATATTAATAGGCTGGCTGCCTCTAAACAGCCTACTCATAGAGGCAACTAAAATGAGGATTCTATCTCAAAGCTCTGCTCCATTCATGCCTTCCAGTGGAGCAAAGAAACAAACAAGATATCAACAACTGTGGAACGGTCTTCCACAGTGGCTGTACATTTTACATTCCCTTTGGCAATGACTACTGAGAGTTCCTGTTGCTCCACATCCTCATCAGCATTTGGTGTTGTCGGTGTTCTGGATTTTAGCCACTCTCTTAGGTGTTCAGTGGTACCTCATTTTAATTTTCAGTTCCCTAATGACATACAATATTGAAAACCTTTCATATGCTACTTACTATATCTTCTTTGGTGAGATGTTTTTCAACATTAAAGAAATGGCAACCATAATTCCATCATTCACAAATTCAATTTTCCTTCAAGAGAACAAGTGACACTGTTAATCAGGCCCTACAAGCACATATAAACAAAAATAATAATTTGAGAAAAGAAAATGAATGATGGCATAAGAAGCCTAGTGTTTCTTCCATAACCAAGGTATACTAGTCTCATCCTTTGGAGCTTTAGATGAACAGACTGAGGATCATAGAGTTTCTAACACAAGACCATTCTTTCTATGCAACCCAGAATGATGTAGTTCTCTATTTTTAAAAGCAGCAAAAAGGATGGAAATGTTCTCCCTTGAAGCCCAGATGTTTTCTATCTTTCTAAGCTACAATTATTTCAACACATTATTTTAGCTACACTTACATCAGATCAGGGCCACCTGTTATATCCTCTGCACACTTATGAGAGACTTAATGTTAAGTTTCTATTTATGGTTTATTTAGGAAAGTCAGAATGCAATTGAGAGGATGCTTTTAAAGTCATCTTGAGGTCCAAGGATGTGTATATAGCAGATTAACAGATAATCAAGACACTGTGTTGTGTAGTATAAACATAATCAACCCTAATTTTGTGATTCATTATTACATAAATTTGGATGTAACCCAGGACTAAAAAACTCATCATCTGAAATTCAACTACATGCCTGAAAAAGATAATATAACATTGTTATACTTGAAGGAAGTTATTAATCTACTCCTAAACCAAGTATTACAAAAAACATTTTATTATAATGCATTTTACTGTAGGATTCTTTATTACCAAGATTTACATATTTAAATATTCTCTCATTTTATCTTGTCTGAAATTAAATGTCACTCTAACATCAATACACTATGTGAATATATATATTTCCTTTCTAATGGTAAACAAGCATTTGCAAAAAACATCCTAAGTAATAGCCAATCATTAATAAATGTTTATTGAGTACCTACTATAGGCCAGGAATTATTCTATGTGCTGGGATATAGAAGATAACAAAATATATAAAGTCCCTGTTCTAGGAAAATGATGAAATAAATTTATAGTTGACATTGTCCCAAAACCCGACATTGTAGTGTTAATAATATCACAATATTCACAAGTTAGATTTTTGAGCTCTAAAGTAAATATTGCATATTATGCATTATTCCAGCACTTTAAAGATTAGCAGCAGGTGATGGTATTACCATAAGACCATTATTAGGCAGAAGAAAGATGGAGACAATAAAAGTAAAAAGCACATCTCCTCATTCTACTCATCTAATCTTGTTATTACTTAGGCATAACTAAATTACAAAAGACTGAGAAACTCAACTGCAAAGTCTAACATGAGATAAAGTTGCTTGAAATGAAAGGATATTTACCTGGATTGACCATAAGGCTTTTAGTGTAACTAAAACACTGGTAAAAATAAGCACATATGAAACAAACAGCATAATTTGAGGGAAAAAAAAAATGAATGATGGCATAAGAAGCCTAGTCTTTCTTCCATGACCAAGGTATACTAGTCTCATCCACTGGTTGTGGCTTGGGAAACTTCACTTTTCATCTTTTCCTTCATTCTCTATGGATATGTGCGGCAAAATTAGGGAGTATCCATTCTCATTTATGCACCTATCTGAATCCCAACTATAACTCCTACTTACCATCCAATTTTAACCTTGAATAAATATAGTTTTAAAATTTAGCAAGACAAGAAAGATCACTGTAGAATGACAACAACTTTTTTCCATCTTAAATACAACTTCAAAGTGGCAGACTGGAAAATCTCTGCAGGCAAATGTG
This sequence comes from Chlorocebus sabaeus, assembly GCF_047675955.1. Classification (NCBI taxonomy): domain Eukaryota; kingdom Metazoa; phylum Chordata; class Mammalia; order Primates; family Cercopithecidae; genus Chlorocebus; species Chlorocebus sabaeus. Next base: position 55,920,925 of record NC_132917.1, on the reverse strand, counting down.
ATGTCACTGAAGAAATCACACACTTACCCGTAGAGATTCTACAGTCTGACATCTTCGAGCACCGAATCATTTCATCAGCTATGCTTTTTTTATAAGCAGTTCTTTGACCTGGAATAAATCTAGCATGGCCAAAAAGCTAAGCTACAGCCCACTTACTGAACTTTGACTTCTTCTAAACCAAGGGAACTACATGCCTCATGATGGTTGAATCCCACTAAATTAAATTTGTAAAATAAGAAGGTTGTTCCTAACATGGCTTAAAGCAGTTGTTGTCAAAGTTTGATTCCCAGACTAGCGTCAGCAGCATCACCTAGGAACCTGTTAGAAATGCAAATTCTTGCACCCCACTAGAGGCCTCCTGAATCAGAAACTCAGAATGGGCCCTGCAATCTGTGTTTCAATAAGCTTTCCAGGTAATTCTGACTCATGCTCAAGTTTGAGAACCACTGGCTTAGAGAAAACAAAAGATTATAACTGGAACACTAAAATAATCAGACAAAATAATATGTATTCATAAAAATATTGTCTAAAATACATTTCTTTTCTAAAGTAGTGGTCTTAGGAAGTATAAGCATTAATAATAATGGAAAGAAACATTTTCATTTAACTCTTGCTTTGCCAATAGAATTGCTGAGATCTACTTATTTCCTTAGAAATAAGGAGTTAAGAAATCTTATTTAAGAGGAGAAAACGTTTTCATGTTTGGGAGGATTAAAAGGGTACTGACATCATTCAAGTCATGAGCCATAATTCTTATTAGATTTTATTGCTACATTCTTCACACAGCTTTGGAAAGTTATTCCTAAGAGCACAAAATATGCACTTAGACTGCACACAGAGAGGGAAAATGCTCTCACAATGAAATTATTTTAGCCTGGCCCAATAATATTTGAAAGACTCAAGACTTGTTCTCTCTGAAACATATCCTGTCAAAATAAGAGATGTTTGTTTAAATTTATATTTTTCAACATCCTTTATAATTTTCCCCCTTAACAGTTTGTCTATAAGCAATCCAATTTCTATATACTAAAAAAAATTATTTTCCCTTCTCCTCTGATAGTATAAAAATTTCATGACTAAAGGGTAAAAAAAAGTATTAAAAATTATTATTGAAATTGATCTTTAATGACAATGAATAAAAGTCATAATTTGATTTTTATATATTCATAATATAGTATCTGAAACATTGGTATGCCTGTTAATCAGTAACTTCTGGTAGCATGTTAAAAATTCATCTTCAGTTTCATTCTTAGTGAATTCATTTGGATTATTTCTGGACCACACCAATTTCCCATGATGTGATGGAAAAAATTGTAACATTCAAAAATTGAATTAGATCACACACAAAATGTCAACTCACTCAGATTATAATAATAAGGTTTGGCTTGTTCATTGAAAAGTGAGAGCCCAACTATGTCCAGAGTCTGTAGAGTCAGTGCTGGACATCAGCAAGATGTTTTAGACACTTCAGCACTTCAAGTGACCTGAAAGAAGTACATTTCCTTAGATGAGGATAAGAAGGCTCTCCAAATATCAGCTTTCTTTACTTTCATTGTATTTAAATCAACTCAATATTGATGCAATTGCTAATCAGACGCTCCAACTAACAGTCTAAAATGCCTTTGATAGTAACAAAAGAAAAAAATTATTAACCATATATACAATTTGATACACAAAATATTTCAAAACATGAGGTTTCATTAAAGGAAACAATAAAAACATTGCTAGTAATTTAGCATCCTCCCAGGCAGTAGGGATGTTTTAACTCTTTGATAGCAACGACTAATAGTCACTATTGCATGAAGCACTCTATACACATTGTTTAATTTAGTTTTCTCACAAACCCAGCGAAGAAGGTATTATTGGCAGCCCTATTTTATAGTCCTTTTTTTGTCCTAACAAAGAAACTGAAGTTCAAAAAGACATACGTTGGAAGGAAATAAATTATCTAAATGTGCATAATTCTATATCTCAGATAAAATAGCACACAGGAACAAGCATGGAACTACAAGTCAGGAAACTTAGGTTTTATTTTGTTTGTTTTTGTTTTTTCAAATTTTTATCTTGAAAAAAGTATAGACTTACAAGCAGTTAAAAAATAATAATACAGAGGTTCTACGTACCTTCACTCAATTTCCCCCAATGGAACATTTGATATAACTATAGTAAAATATCTAAACCAGGAAATTGACATTTGTACAACCCATAGATCTTATTCAGATTTCACTAGTGTACAGGCACTCATGTGTGTATGTGTGTATATTTCTATGCAACTTGCCACATGTAGATTTGTGTAACACCTGCCATAATCAAGATACACAATTATTTCATCACCACAAACATCCCTGGCGTTACCCCTCTCTAGTTATGCCTATCTCTTTGCCCTCTTGATGCCCCATCCCTAACTCCTGGCAACCACTAATCTGTTTACTGTCTCCATAATTTTGTCATCTGTAGAATGTTTATAAATTTAATCATATAGTAGTAACCTTTTGAGACTGACTTTTTTTACTCAGCTTAATTCTTTTGACATCCATCCAAGCTGTTGCATGTATCAATAATTTGTTCCTTTTTACTATTGAGTAGTATTTCATGATATGGATGCAGCACAGTTTGTTTAATGATTTACCCATTGAAGGACATTTAGTTTGTGTCTGTCTTTTGGCATTACAAACAAAACTAATACAAACAATATAGTCTAAGATTTTTGTGTGAGCATAAATTTTCATTTTTCTGGGACAAATGTCAAGAGATGTGATTGTTGGGTCATATGATAAATGTATGTTTACTTTTTTAAGAAGCTGTTTTCTTTTTAATTGTTATTACTTTTTTTAAAAATTATTTTAAATTCAGGGGTACACATCCAGGTTTATTACATGGATATATTGTGTAATGCTGAGGTTTGGGACTTCTATTGACTCTGTCACCCACACAGTGAACATAGTACCCAATAGGTAGTTTTTCAACTCTTGCCTCTCCACGCCTTTTGGGGTCCCCAGTGTCTATTGAGGAAATGTAGGTTTTCAGTATCTGATTCCCCTACTTAAATAAGACCTCTCTGATTTTCCTAATCTTTACAATAAGCAAGGTATTCACTTTCCTGCTTACTTCTCATGGCTGGTAAAATATTTGTCAATAATAAAGAACTGGAAAGATGTAGGATATGGTCATTATGCTCAGAGTGAATGAGCAAGCTTTGAGGATGGCCTAGTCTCCTGCTGCTGTTTCTCACCACCACAGTCTTCTCCCATTGCTGTGTAAACTGCAAGAGACAGGTTGCCGGTGGGAGGACTATGTTGCCTCCTAATCAGCCCCTCCTAAGGACACTGTCCATGTATCTTTTATCATTTTCCTTCCTGGGCACAGCCATGCCTCTTTGCCCTAGCCTTAGTAATACTAAAGACACAACCCTTAATTAAGGCAAGCAAACAGCTTCTCTTGAAGGACTGTGCTAGATGAGTCCACACGGTCTTTCCTCCTCTGACGGAGTAACGGTTCCCTCGGTTTTCTTTCAAAGGATGTCAGGGTTTTCAATAAATGTGTAACTAAAATACACCAGTGCCCAATGGCCTATGAAGTAAAGCTTGGCTACAATGTGCCATCTCTCAAGGACCTGAAATTCCTATCTGGATACAATCTTGACAGACATTTCAGAAGCTCCACCATTCACAGAAATCAAATCTTTGGATTTGGAAAGGAAAATAGTGGCCACTTATTCCAGCTCTCTTATATATTGAGCACTGACTGTACACTGGGCATTTGACATACACGGTCCCATTTAGTCCCCATAACAACGTTATATGAAGTCAGACTATTACTGGTCTCATTTTGCAGGTGAAAAAAAAAAGCTGAAACTCCTAGAGGCTTAATAAGGGCCTTGAACGAGGTCTACTTGACTCCAACACCCACAATTTTAACCACTAGCTGATTTTAAGGCCCCAAAATTAAGTGGTCCCAGGACATCTAGCTGGTTACTGGTAAACCTGAAACTAGAGTCCAGTTTACTTTGTACCACATAACACTTATCTCTAAAGAATTAACTTGAATATCTACATTCTAATAAAAGTGCCTGAAAGAGTTACTCAATTTTTCATATAAGTCAAATGGTTGACTCAAAATCAAAGCTACTAAATTATAACCCACTGGCTAAAGTAGACACCAAGGAAGAAAGATTTGTATAAATTTGACATCGATTTATACTTTAACCTCAATGGGTAAATGCTAAATGCTATTGCTGAGAACACAAAAACAACATAAAGTGCACATAGTCCTTGAAATAGATGCTTCATCTCTTCCTGATTGTTACTGCCAACCTAAAAATCAAGATAGAACAAGTAATTAATATCTTTTCAGCACAGCAGGGATCATTTGGGGAGTTCCTAAGACAGAGCTTGAGTTTGAATTCACAAACAGGTAAATGTTACCATACTCATTATTCATCATCAAATTTACATATCCTGTCAACTCTATATCCTGTAAAGTTTCAACTAAAGAATCCATTAAGGATATTATAGTCTGTAAAAGTTAGATAACCCTCCTATTTAACAAATGGCTTTTTATTTTCTTCTTATCATCACCCACTATGGTGGTTGCCATGGAGAACCTTCTTCAGCTCACAAATAACTATCCACTAAAGTACAAGTATGCACATAATGGAATCTGATATAATAAAAGGTGTGGTTAATTGCTATACTAAGTTGTAATATTGACTCCTTGAAGCAAAGGGCATGGTTTTAACTCAGAATTTGTTTTCCTCTGTGATACTTCTGTTCATCTTCTTCCTTCTTTTGAGACAGGGTCTTGCTATTGACCAAGCTGGAGTGCAGTGATTGATCGTAGCTCACTACAGCTTCAAACTCCTGAGCTCAAGCAAGCCTCCTGCCTCCTAAGTAGCTGGGACTACAAGCATGTGCCACCACAACCAGCTAACTTGTTAAATTTTTTGGAGAGACGGAGTCTTAATATGTTGCCCAAGCTTGTCTGCAACTCCAGGTCTCAAGTTATCCTCCCATCTTGGCCTCCCGAAGTGCTAGGATTACAGACGTGAGCGACTTACACCCAGTTTCGCCACTTATTTTCTTTCCTTATTTATATCTCTGCAAAACCCAGAGCCTGTGTTTGGTTGTGGAGAAGGATAGAGGTAAAGGGCAAATAATTTCAATCGGTGTATAAAACACACCACTAATACACAAAGACTATTGTCTTTCCTGAGGTTCCAAGCAACAACTGCAGAGAACTAAAAGTCACATGTCATTGCACAGATTTTTGCTTTAGGGAGACAAAGATCACCATGTATCATATAAAAAAGGTAACATCACCATTGTCATTACCAGGAAATATTTGCTGAGCACACAGTGTGCTTGCGACAGTGCCAAAAGCTATCATTTCTTGAAGGCTTTAAGCAGCATAGTCCTTTTAAAACACAAAATGAAAAAACAGGGATTCCTCCTTGAACCTCAATTTTTCAGTACCCTGTTGTATTTGGAAGGTGTATAAAACTGCCCCTTATTTCAGGTTTTAATTATAATTTATGCAGATTTCAACAGATCGCTTTTATAGAATTGTACGGATTTCAAGTGTTTTCTCCAACTCATTTTTCAAATGAGCCGCTTTTCTCACTTTATGCATAAAACATCCTAACTGGCCACATTTTACTTTAAATGTCTATGTTAGAAAGACACAAATTTATTTAAGAAACTAAGCTTGTGAAAACTCTTGAGTAGTAAATATTTATAAAGATGGTAATGTTCCCTTTCTTGACCTGGGTGGTGGTTACATGGGTGTGTTTACTTTGTGATAATTTATCAGATTGCACACTTACGATTTGAGCATTTTTCTCTAAGTGTATTTACCTCAATATAGTAACTGAAAAATAAGTATTTATGAGGACTCCTGGCATTCACTCCCTAAACATATGCAAGTCAATCAGAATAGTCTGAGTATGTATTGTCCCTGCCCAAGGGATGTGCATTCTTCAATCTCCATCCTAAAAGATTGTTTTTTGGACCTCAGGCATTAGGCACCAGGTAATCCCCTTAGCCTTTTTCCCCTATGGGCTTTCTTCCCTAAACTGAGCCCCTGTCTTCTCTAACTGGTCCTGAGTTACTTACTAGCTCCCTTACTAGCTCCAAAGTAGTGGAGAAAATGTTTCATTCATCCTTTTCCTCACAGTACTATCTCTGTCTAGCCACCCTTGCTGTTGCCCCATAAAGATCCAGGTGTCCTTTTACTTTTACAGGTACTTCCTAGGTGGCTTTCTTAGGCTTCTCTCCAAAATGAACTCTTAAAATTAAGAGAATGACATTGCCTCCTGGTATCTGTCTCTTTCACTCTCCTTTTCTCACTGTATTGCTGGAACTCATGATTCTGAAAAATGAGTTCCATGTTGCTTTGTAACTCCATGGAAAGATATTGCTATTGGTTATTCTCCCATTTTCAGTTTGATTTCTGTAACAGCCTTCCTGATAGGGTCATTGTCAAGATCAAATGAGATAATCTACATAAAATGCTTAGTACAAGGCTAAGAACATGGTCATCCCTAATTAAATAACAGCTTTTGACACTGCTACTAGTACTGTACGGTTCCATGTCAGGCATTGTTAGGCATTTTATGTAAATATTTTTATTTAAACTCCTAGCAAGCCTATGAGATAGATACTGGGATCCTATTTTTAAGTGAGAAAACTGAGATTTTATAGGGGTTATGCCTTTTTTCTAGGTCACTAGCCAGTTAAATTGACAATGGGGATGCATTTGCTTCTAGAATAAACACGTTCTTGTAGGATGTGAATCTTGCCAGATTGTGGCATGGCACTGAACTCCTCAAAGAAGCCAGTGAGTCCGGTCTGGCACTGTGAGAATTGCAGAAGAAATCGCAAACTTGGCCCCTGCCTCCAAGAAGCTGACAATGGGTAAGTCAACCCTTTTGCAATCTTGCCCAACACTCTGTCATGGAGACTTACAGGCTTACAGGCTGCAAGTATCTAATCATCTTCCATGCTTTCATGTTTGTTGCCTTTAGCATCACTTCCATCTTCCCAAATCAAGTATCCTCTTAGAAAACTGACAAACGGCCGGGTGCGGTGGCTCATTCCTGTAATCCTAGCACTTTGGGAGGTAGAGGCAGGCAGATTGCCTGAGCTCAGGAGTTTGAAACCGGCCTAGGCAACATGGTGAAACCCTGTCTCTACTAAAAATACAAAAAAAAAGTAGCCAGGTATGGTGGTGGGCGCCTGTAGTCCCAGCTACTCAGGAGGCTGAGGCAGGAGAATTGCTTGAACCTGGGAGGTGGAGGTTGCAGTGAGCCAAGATTGCATCAGTGCACTCCAGACTGGGCAACAGAGCGAGATTCTGTCTCCAAAAAAAAAAAGAAAAAAGAAAAAAAAAGAAAACTCTGACAGACTTAGACTGACATTTCTTCTCTGTTGCAAGAATCTTCAGAGATCTGGATTCTAAACGCTGTCTCCTAAATATTTCCAGGATAAACTTTTCTCCTTCTTTTACTGTGGATGTACTCTACCAAAGAAGGTAGGTCCAAGCTGATTCGGCCATTACAACTTCAATTCTATGGAGCAGATCAGTGTCACTGAAGTTAATTATTATTATGTCTCTGGTCTCCAGAAAGAGCACCTCCAAAATTTTCTTTTTTTATGAAAGAGAAGGTGGCATAAGTTTAGTCTTAAGGGTTGCAACCCAATTACATATAGGCAACCCCCGATGACTATTCTAACAGAAACTACTTTATTTCTCTCCAATTACTCATGTTATTATCATTATCCAACCTACTAATAATGGCTTTTCTCTGAGGAGATTATTTATCTGCTTAGGTCACAGGGATGGAGAATGCACCATATCTCTTGAAGTGGAACTGGCTTCTTTTTAAGGCTTTGCAGAAGCTTGAACTAGAGAAGGATAAAGCCTTTTTATGGGAACCATCCTTTGTATCAGTAACACTTATGTTCTGTTGTTAGTTGTGACTACCTATTCAAGAATGTCTCCACCATTCAGAATGTGGAAAACATGCCAGTGGGAAGCTCAGCTCAATGGCAGTTCCGGCTTTGGCTTTGGACTCAACACCCACTTATGCACACTATGACTCAAATTCCCTTCTCGTAATGCTTTATCTCTAGACACCATTCTCCATGAATCCCTTTCCCCATTCGTAATCACTTCTAATCCTCATGTTCCTCTGTCTGACCTTCTCTTCCCACAAAAATCCAGAAAGTATGCACTTAATAAACAAACAAATCCATTGACAAAGATAGATGTATTCAGGGCAGCTTTACCAAAATTCAAACTGGTATTTAACACAATTCCAGCCAAAATGCTCATTTGTAACTCCAGCCAACTATTTCATTGAAATCAATTTGAAGCCAAACATTTTCCAAATGCCTACAGGACTACAAAAAAAATAAATAATGTTTGGCTATTTTTCAAACCTTGGAGGATACGGAGTCCCAGTCCCAGAAATAACAAAAAGACAAGGTAAAAGGAAGCAGACTTGAAAAGGTTATTGCTTGGATAGTGACTCTCAACCAGAAATCAAAGAGCAGAAGTTCATTTAGGGAACCTTTAGGTAGTCATCTTAACTGCTAGGAAATTAGGATATAGAAGAGAGTAACACTGAGTGGGTTCTTATGGGTCCTCTCATCCACCAGCACTTTTTCAGTTGATTTATATAGATGTTCTACCTTTGTTTTGAGTTAATTTCCAAAAAGTAGGATGCAAAAGGTACTCAAATATAACAAAATTAATACTACTTCAGCACTAGCTTGAGTTTGAGTATCCAAAGACCTGAGATGTTTCAGAATTTAGGCCCGAAGTTTGACAGAGGACATGTCTCAGATGATGGAGAGAAAGAAAGGAAAGAAGAGAAAACTGAATTGCAAGTACAGCTTGTATCAACTCTAGATACCATAAGGTTCTGAGAAATCAATAACAGCATGTAAACTCAGAAGCCCTTCAACTTAGAGATTGAGACACCTCTTGACCTATATACTAATACACCCTAGTACATTGACAATAAATCAGTAACTCAAGCAAGATACAGAAATGGATATGAAAAATTCTAGGAAGGAGGAAAATAACAAAAAAGATAAAAGCATAAAAAATGAGTGGGATTTGGGTAACTCTTGTAACCTCTGGAGGTTGAAGATTTGTAAAACTAACAGAAAAAGTAATTGAGTTAACCAAAGGACATAGGAATAAAATTAAAACAAAATAAAATTAGCATTTATGGAGAATTTATGTATCAGATTCTGTACTAGTTAGACATTTTCACAAATACCGTATTTAGTTCTTAATATCATGCACAAGTATTACCAACACAGAAACTGAGGCTCCAGGAAATAAAACAATTTGCCTTAAAGCCCACAGGTAGTAAGTAATAGAACCAGCAGTCACACCAAGGTCCACCTTACTCCAAAGCTCATGTGCTTCTGACACCCCACACACCATTCCACAGCCAAGATAGCTGCAGGAAGCGTAGTCCTCCAGGTTTTCAGAAGATATCTAAATAATTACAGCTTTGAATAAATAACACTAGTTTTCAGGGAAATAGGAAAATTGCCACCATCTGAACGGACCCAATGACCAAACTGAAATTTGTTACTCTCAAATACAAATCTATAGAGAGCCTCCAATAGAACTAAGATCACAAATGCATACATTGCAGCGCACCCAAAAGATGCATATAGAGACATCTTACCATGGATATGATAATATCCCCAGAATACTTGAATAGAATGTATAGATAAGTGTTAGAAACAGCTTACGCCTTGATACTTTGCTACTATATTTCAGTTTATCTGGCCTGTGGACTATCTATTCACATTAATATAGCAATGTTGCCAAAACAACTTTGTATCAGTTTCTTCCTTTTTCTTTTTTAACTGCCCATCACAGCAACCCAGTAAGGTAGGCAAGGCAGAAAAGTATGTGTCTTTGCTTCTGTTGAGAGCCTACCTCCCTGTGCAGATGTGGGCATGACAACTTAAGATTAATACAAAGCAGTCTCATCTTCCACATCAACATACGATGTTTCCATTTATGATCTTCTCTTAATGTTTTCTAGCAGAGGGAAGAACTACATACTTCTGTCACCTCTCTATAGTAACTTTTCAGTATTAAACTTTCTGGAGAGAAAGGAAAATCAAATCTAAGATTAAGAGAAAAGAAAAAACTGAACATCATTCATGTTGCTCTGAGAAGCCCTTGTTTTTTGATTAGGATAAAATCTGCTTATTTTTAATCCTGAGCAATTTGACTCCAGAAAATAAACTTAGAACAATATTTTAAAAGTTAAATCCTAATGATCAGACATTCTTATTTTACAAAAGTAGCCTTGTACTTAGGAGTTCGTATGAGGCACAAGATTATATTCAATTGTTCTTTCTCAATTATTTTGTAACTTTATATTTACCTGACTTTTAAAATGAAAAGCCACTTTTCTAACTCAGTTAACCATCACTCTCTTAATTGTGTCAAGTCTCAATTATTTAAGGACAAGTTATGAGCTGAAATCCATAATTATTTGGTTCAACAAACATTTGATTTAGTTTGACGAAATTTTATTGAGCACTTATTAAACATCATATGCTAAACTGAGAATAGTATAGTTGAGGATATAAAGATGAATAAGCATAGTGCCAACACTTAGAAGTCTACAGTCAATGAAGGAGAAAGCATGTGAGAAAACACCATTGTGTATTACAGGTGCCAAAAAAGGGAGACTGGGGAGAGAAGGCAGTGTGATAGTTTTCTAAGATTCAATGTGTGACTGTCACACAAGGGGTGTGTGTGTGTGTGTGTGTGTGTGTGTGTGTGTGTGTGAAAGAGAGAGAGAGGAGGGGGAGAGAAAGAAGAAATGATTCCAAGTATGGGCAAATACAGCTCACTGGATTTTCAGAACTTGTTAGAGCTGGAGTCTACAATGTAGAGGAAGAAATGGTTTAGTATGAAATGAGGCCGGAGAAAGGCAGCGGAAAATCTCTACCAAAGTGCAAATCCCAGCCAACAAAACCAGACCTACTGAATCAAAATCTAGAGGTGGGTCCTGGGGTTCTACATTTGTAACAAGTTCCCTGTGTGCTTCTTACACTCACCCAGGTTGAGATGCCATCCACGGCGGATGGTGGGGAAACTCTGAAGGCGTTTCCTCTTCCCTCTGTTCTTAATCATTATTCCTACCATTGATTAGCCCCACCCAATGGACTGAGGGGCTTAGATCATGGCTCAGTCTTACTAAGCCATGACAAAGTGACATGGACAAGAGGGGAGGACATGAACATCCCCATCTATGAAAGGTAACAGCCACCACTATTGACACATCTGCCCATTTGGTGAGTATACGGTTATTACTTTTTCAATGTAATTGCTGGTTTTCTTGTCTGAGGACAAATTTTAGAGTGTTTGGCTTTGATATTTCCAAGTTCTCTATAAAGCTTGTTGAAAAAACCGTTTTTAGTGATTGGTTTTACATCCACCTGTACTCCTACTTGACTGTTTCTTACTGTATATGGATTAAATAGAGTAAATCCTTTCTAAATGCAAAGATTATATTTTTATGACATTACATGCAGTATAGCATATGCCAGAAATCTGTGAAAATGAGTTTTCAATTCAGCAAGAGGAGTAGCTTGATAATGTCTCATCAAGAAAAACGCAGAGGGGTACATCAGGGCTTCTGCTGCTGCACTCGGTGAATGAAGATGTGCTTCCACCTAACGCAGCCACGTGCCTGTGCTCATACGCTTTCTCCTGCAGGTCTAACGCGGATGGCTGTGAGTTGGCTTAATCTCAGCTGGCAACTGTGAGATGTTCATACAATCCCTCACAGTGGTCTCTGGGATTACGCTAAACAGAGCAATTTCCTTGCCCTCATGAAGCAAAAGACTTGCATGGCAACCAAAACTAAAATACCAAATTTCTATTTCATGACCAAGGCGGGGGAAAAGGTTTCAATGGTTACTGTTTCATGCTCAACCACTTTTAATCTTACTAAAGTCTTTTTCTAAAGTGTTGTTGTATCAGAAAGGAAACCAGCCTTGGGAATTAATTTGCCTTTATTGGATTCACTTGCTACTTACTGCGCTCCTTCGGTGCTACTTGGTTTTTTAAAAAATTGCAGCCAAGGAGTTTGGGTGTTAGAAACTGAACCCAAAATGTTTTCCCTCTGAAAGCTCCTCCCACTCTCTTTGTGGGTGCTACTCCATCAAATTCCAAACAGTCTAAAAGAGGACGATCTCCTGCCAGGCCCTCCTCAAACTTCAACTCCCCAGATTATCACATTTAATCACCCTTCCTCATTCCTTCTGTGTTTCACATTCATCTGCCCTAAATAATATTGAAATTTAGAATCAACTATGGCTTAGGCTGAGGTTTCCACGAAACTTTGGAGCTGTACCCAACTCTAATTATCGGCGATCCCTGGAAACAGATAATCCTTTTCTGCAAAAAGAATAAGAACAAATGTAATTCTTCAGGGTGAAAAATCAAGGCCAGTTATCCTTCTCATTCGCCCAGTAACACAAAACAAATCATGTGAACCAAATTTATAATTAAAAGTTGGATTAACTTTAACAACAAAAATTATTAAAATGCTATTTCCAAAGTCTTGACTGGCACATATCCTCTCAGGTATTCTCAGGAAGAGAAGTCTGTATATCTCAGTTTGATTAAATTACATTTCTGGGCCTGGCACAGTGGTTCACGCCTGTAATCCCATCACTTTGGGAGGCCGAGGTGCGTGGATCATGAGGTCAGGAGATTGAGACCATCCTGGCTAACACGGTGAAACCCCGTCTCTACTAAAAATACAAAAGCTAGGTGGGTGTGGTGGCAGGTGCCTGTAGTCCCAGCTACGAGGGAGGCTGAGGCAGGAGAATGGCCTGAACCCGGGAGGAGGAGGTTGCAGTGAGCCGAGATCGCACCACTGCACTCCAGCCTGGGCAACAGAGCGAGACTCCATTTCCAAAAAAAAAAAAAAAAATTAAAAAAAAATTACATTTCGGTATCAAGGCACATTAGTATGACCTATTAGATTTCCTTGCCAGAAATTGATGTTGAGCAGTAGGAGGTAAGTTTGAAAACTAGTTATTCACATACTAACAGCACAAATACTGAACCATAAGCCAGGAAATAACTTACCTCTGGTAAGGAGAGGACTTCGTATTAATTTTTAGGACTCATTAAGGGCTGTTTTAAGCTGCTGAAACTTTCTAAATGTTGTCTGTATCCTCCTGCTAGTTGAAATAACCATTTTTCCAAACAGGAAAAAATTCCCAATTCCAATTTTTGGTGACCATTTTTCAAAAAGGGAAGAAGATACATGTAATTAAACAGAGTAGGAAACATTTTTTGAATAGCCGAGTACATATGATGCATCAGGAACCGTGCTTGTTGCCTTGCTTGTGTGTACACTCAGTGCACTCTTGCAGTCTCCAGATGTTCTCAGTGCTCTCTGCACATAGAGGCACAGGGAGCTTTTGAAAATGTCAATATCAAGGGCTGTGCCACTGATAAATGAAATCAGAATGTCTGGGATGGTGTCTGGGCATCACTGTTTAAGAGGTACCCAGGGGATTATAATGTGCAGCCAAAGGTGAGAATCACTGTATTTGAGCTCAACAGGGAAGCTGTGGTTGGAGTGCAGTGAGAAAATCTGGAAGGAGAGGATTGGAGGGTAGAGCTGGGTAGACTATGGTAAGAATTTGGGGTTTTAATGTGAGGGACTTCAGAAGCAATTGGAGAGTTTTAATTAGAGAAGTGGCATGACTTATTTACCAGTAACATAGTTTAATAGACTTTTCTTAGAATCTAACCATGTATAAACTTTAAAGAAAAATGGTTATTGTGAACTGCAAATAACTTCCTTGTCATTTAACTTTAGGAATGTAAGGCCACAGGATAGGCAGATTCCAACCAAGAGGAAAGCTAGTATGAAAGAACAAAAAGGAAACTAGCTCAGGAATCAGGAGCCACAACTCCTTTAGGCAACAGCTTGAGTCACTGTTTCAAGAAAAAAAGAAGATCACTTATCCTTTCAACACATAGACTCTGACTTTTCTTTTAAAGCTTAATAACTTTAGAATTACAGCCTGGTAGTAATTAGCATCAAAATAAGTGAAGGATTTGGCATCTCTATCAATGAGACATTCAAAATATCATTTGTTAGACTGGGGTTATGCCAGTCTTCAGTAAAAATAGAGTGCAACAGGATTCCCAGCCTTTTAGTAAAGAGGCTCTGTCTTGCTCATGACCCAAGACCTTGTTAGGGCTCCTGGGAACTAAGTCCTCAGCATTCTCAGCGCATCATCTCATTCACCAGCACCTACGGCATGGCACTTATTATCCCTTTTCCACCTATACCATGAAGACTATGAAAGCCAAGGTAGAGGCAGCCAGCCTCTTAATCAGAGCAAACAAGCAGAACCTACTGCCAGTCTGCAGGACTAGACCTTAGATGTCTGCTGAATCTGTGATCTTGAGCTTTTGTTGAAAACCTGAATTCTATTTCTGCCTGGTAAAGATGGCCCCAGGCTCAAAATGTTTGTCTTCTGTGGAAATCCAAATTAGAGTTTTCTGTGGCCCTCCCCCATGCTATACCACCAAATGATGAACAGTTCTTGAACGCTCAGAAAGTCCCACCTTTGCCCTCCTTTGGCAGCCTGCCCTCAGCCCAACGAAAACAATAGCAAAATAAAATAAACAAAAATGGCTTGTTTTTAATGATCACTGCAAGATTCACCATTAAACTCCTAAAGATGAGTCTCTATAACCATCTTATTCAAGCCAGAGATGTCTATCATTAAAGTAGAGCAGGACAGAAAGAACTTTTCTGGTTACAGACTTAATTCTATATCAGACAAGCCCCTCAGGATCAGTAACCCTGCAAGGTACTCAATTTGGGCTTGTCACCTGGCATGGACATACCAGGAGGATCTCTCTGGAAAAACTCTAGAAATACCTGGAAAGGGTCACCCTCTGCTTTTTAGTTCTATTATAGACACCTCAATTACTGGGGAAATACTCTTCAGCTTATACAATGCTCTAAACTGTGACCTGAATTTTAGGATTCTGTTTTATAGTGGCCAATCTCAGTTGTATTGTTTACTATCATTTTGCATTGTCTACAGGCATATTAGTTATATTTCCAAACTCGAGTAATGATTAGTTGGCCAGAGAAAAGCAGAGTTTCTGTTCTGTGATTTCTCTGTGGTGAAAGGAAATGAAAACAGGAAGTTACAAATGTACTCCTTAAAGACCTATAATAATACAGTGACATTCAACAAGCAACATTCTTGAACTACAATAATTACTAGGACTTGAACTTCTATAGGTGCTCAATTCTGGCCTTTTTCCTTCTAGATCATCACATTCACTTACCAAGGTCCTGTTTAATTAAGATCACCTGTTTCCAATAACCCAAATAGTCTCTGACTAGGGTAGGGCACTGGTTCTAAAATTATGGTCCCTGGACCACATCACTAGAGAACTTGTTAAAGATGCCAATTCTTGGGCCCCATCCCAGATTTACTAAATCAGAGACTCTAGGTGTGGGTCTCAGCAATCTATATTTTAACAAGCCTCTGGATTATTGCTCAACTTTGAGAACCACTGGCCTAGAGGACCTTTTCACCCACCCTGATGAATCTCTCCTTCCCCATCTGATTCCCTGCAGTAGTTTGTAATGAAAGATGACATTTTAATATCCAATCATCCCAGCCAACTGTATCCCAGTCTTTGGGGCTTTTAAAACTTGCAGTCTTACACTGGACACTCCAGATAACAGCCAAAAGAAGCCTAAAATTATGACGAGGCTGCGCCCTATTATTTTTAATTAATGACACTACCTGAGGAAGATCACATAAAGCATATTTGCAACAATCAAATCTTCCTAAAGCCTATTCTTCACCTACTTTCACTTATCACAGTTCATCCCAGCACACAAATGACACAATACCAACTGGTTTCCCAACCACCACAAGAGTTGTTAACCCAAGTCCCTAATCTGTCAAATCTTGCTGCAAAACCCAGAAACTATACCTACAGACAGACAAAACTAGCTAGAGGAGAACATCATGATGAACTGGCTTCTCAGGTCCTCCTCCTGGGGCTCCGTCTTCAGGAAGGAGTTTTTAGGGTTTCCAAGACCACTCTGCTTACAAGACCTTTGGCTTCATTTGCATACCCTTTAGAAAAGACACACAGATCTTAGGGAAATGTCTGGTAAAAAATTGAGATACTATATTTGATCATAGATAATACCTCTAGAGAGAGAAACAATAAGCCAGAAAATATGCCCCTAAGATACTTTAATGTACTCCAAATTTTCACTATCCGTAAAATGAAAATATTATTAACCTTAATTCTCAAGCCTATTTGGAATCCAAATAAATGAGACAGAAAGCCAAAAGTGGATTCTTCAGTCTCCATTTCTATGATCTTCACCTCTCAGCTCCACCTCTATTCTACTTCTGAATTCCCTACCCAATTATTTCCTACCCCTTATGTCTAAAACAGCCCATGTAAACTAGAAGTCCCACCGGACAGAATGATGGATTTGCTAAGTAATATTAGACTCCTTCATTCATTCTATATTTGGAGGCATTCTAGAGGATCAACTAGAATTTTCTAAAGAGAGATTCTCCAAAAGATGGCCCGCAAAATTATTAATAAGGTAGAAAACCAGTAACGCTCTCAGAATTATAGATTTGGCCACCACATTCTTCAAGTTGTTACGTGCCTCCCATAGTACTAATTCTAATTCTAACTTTATCATTTCAGTGAGCTAGAATTCTAGTGTGGTTAAAGTAACATAATAAACAAGAAAACTTTTGGAAGTGATGAATATGTTTATTACCTTGATTGTAATAATGCTAGTATCAGTGTATATATATGTCCAAACTTACCAGATTATATGCATGAAGATTCTGTATACCAATTGTACCTCAATAAAGCTGGCAGGGGGAAAACATAATAAAGTTATCTTGAAAATGAAATACAGTTCATCCTAATCAATGAATCTAAAATTAAACAATTCATCAGAATTTTCTCATTTAAATCCACTTGAGGGCTTTAATATTTTTTAAATTATCATTTAAAAACAGACTGAGTGGCTTAAGAAAAGCTATTTTTAGGTTGGGTGCAGTGGCTCATGCCTGTAATCCCAATACTTTGGGAGGCCAAAGTGGGTGGATCACTTGAGGTCAGGAGTTCGAGACCAGCCTGGCCAACATGGTGAAACTCCATCTCTACTAAAAATATAAAAATTAGCCGGGCATGGTGGCAGGTGCCTGTAATCTCAGATACTCAGAAGGCTGAGGTGGGAGAATTACTTGAACCCAGGAGGCAGAGGTTGCAGTGAGCTGAGATCGTGCCATTGCACTCCAGCCTGGACAACACAGCAAGACTCCATCTCAAAAAAAAAAAAAAAAAAGCTAGTTTTAAAAAACCCTTTATAAATGCTTATTCACACTACAACAATAGTTTGCCATGAAATAAGTGTTTATGCTAAGTTAGTCATACACATTATATTGTAATATATCTGTCTTGGTAAATTGGGGAAATTACTTGTTAGTATGACTTTGGATTGCTTTATTAACTGACATTAAAAAAGAGTTTTTTAAATTGCAAATTTCATATGAAGGAACAAAAGAGAATACAGTTGCTGCATTTGGAAACAAATGATACTTAATATAATTATTACATAGTTTTTGATGTCGCAGATACTGCATCAGGAACTGATTGGATAAGAATCAGTCACCATCAGTTCCTAATGCATTGCCTTCAGCATCTAAACAAGCACCAGTAAATACCTCAAGTTAGATTTGCTGTGATGTGTTCATGGTCATCCAATAAAATACTCAGTCTTAATTTTACCCTGAAGAGAAATGTTTCTACAAGGGAGGTGATCCCAAGATGCTGAAACACCTATCATTTACCACCATTCTTGTGGACTTATCACTGAAACCAGAAGTACAAATCTAATTGCATGTTTATGCCTATGATACATTTGTACCTTCTTTGCTAAATACATTACCAGTAAAACAACCTAAAAGTTGCTGGTCATTTTTCTATTTTGGGAGAAAAATGAATAACTTTTTATTGGTTTATCTTTGTTATTTTTTTTAACTTAAGTATTCATGGAGATTAAATAGGTATTGCTATTGGAATAAGGATTATTTCCCACTTGTAGCACTAAAATAAATGTTACTATAAGAAAAAGTGCTACAAAGTTCATTATTATTAAAAAATACCATAGTAACTGGGCATGGCAGCTTACTCCTGTAATCCTAGGACTTTAGAAGGCCAAGGCAGGAGGATTGCTTGAGCCCAGAAGTTTGAGACCAGACCAGCCTGGGCAACATAGCAAGACCCCATCTGTAAAAACATAATAATAACCAGGAATGGTGGTGCATGCCTATAGTCCCAGCTATTTGGGAGGCTGAGGTGGGAGGATTGCTTGAGCCCAGGAGTTAGAGGTGTCAGTGAGCTATGATCATGACACTGCACTCCAGCCTGGGCAACAGAGTGAGACCCTGTCTCTAAAAAATAATAACAATAACACGTTAAATTCTACTTTCAACGAGTCTAAATTCACATGTATTTCCAGAATTTTCTGGTTGGACGGTCAAGGTGGCTTGACTAGTAAGTTCATTATACTTCACACACTAATTCATTTATCGAACACCTATTTTGTGCTAGGTACTATTCTAAGCACTTGCGATAAAGCAGTGAGCAAAACAAAACAGGCATGGTGGCTCACGTCTGTAATTCCAGCACTTTTGGGAGGCCGAGGCAGGCAGATCACCTGAGGTCAGGATTTTGAGACCAGCCTGGCCAACATGGTGAAACCCTGTCTCTACTAAAAATATAAAAATTAGCTAGGCATGGTGGTGCACGCCTGTAATCTCAGCTACTTGGGAGGCTGAGGCACAAGAATTGCTTGAACCCAGAGAGCAGAGTTTGCAGTGAGCTGAGATCATGCCACTACACTGCAGCCTGGGCAACAGAGTGAGACTCTGTCTCAAAAAAAACAAACAAACCAAAAAAAACCAAAGTCACTTCCTAAGGAACTTTACACACTGTAAAAAGGGAAGTAAACAACTAAAAACCTAATTTATATTATTCTTCTTCATAAAATCAAGAGTTTTCAGAAGAGCAACAGTCTTGAAATAAATATGCTTTGATATGGATTGAACATTATTGGATACAAGTAATTATGTAAATTTTGTGGATACTTACCATATAGTATTGTTTACCTACATAACAGGAGGGCTCTCTGAAAGAAAATGATATTTATTCAGAAATAGAGCATTGCAATGGAAATACATGTGCCATTGTAAACTATGTGCATATTCAGGGAGGTAAAGGAAGACAAAGGTTTGTAAAGGAAAATTGAGGAGGATTAGATAATTGTTTTAAGATAATTATCCTTGGCCACAAGGATCAGTAACAATGGTGGCACTAGTCCAAGGTTGGGCAGGCACTTATTTGGCAAATGTCTTTAAAGAATTATTTTTTTGTGCAAGGGTCTGGTTTTTGCAAAGTCTTTCGTGATAGTTTTTTTATCAGGCATTTATGAATGAGAACCTTCTCTTCATATTTTTTTCCCAGTTCTGTTTGTCAGGGTAGTTTTTTTAACACGAGTTACTCTATTTTTATTCTGACAACTTTTACATTTCCCCCTTTTTGATCAATATCTTTCTCCAAAAACATCACTGATCAATTATCCTATATTTAAATTTTGATATCCCTCAATGCCTGGCCTGGATGGATCTGGCCCAGGTTGCTGGTCTGGTCTCATATAGGAGGGTGTGAATAGCAGCTGGGAATCAGTGTTAAAGCCCTTTTAAAGCCACATTTGAGCAACAAAGAAGGTTTGAAGGGAGAGGCTCTCAGGCTAAGTCTACCAGCAGTTCATTATTAAGTTCAGTTTTGTCTGTTTTGTAACCTTTGGCTATCACTTCAAAGTGCCAGGACAGCATTATTCTGTTAGAAGTTGTATTTCTGAAAAAATGTAATGGGTAACAGATAGCAAATTCAAGAAAGGGAAATTCAAAGTAAGATTAACAGTAATATGATAATCCCAGTTTGCATGTAGTTTAAAGCCATAAAACCTATGCTTACAGACAACCAATGGAATAAATCAAAGGACCATTATCCTGCCAAAAGAAAAAGGTAGACGTTAAGAGGGGTAAGAGTCTCATCATAATATGGAATCTTGTTCTGACATCTTCGGAAAAGCTCTCTACGGTGTAACAACTTCAACTTCTTGTCCTGGTTTTCAGTTTAAATATCTCTGGTTAAGGAATTGGAGAGTTTGGTGAACTTTTTCTGGGACCCTTACATCAGGCATGAGACTTGTTTCTTAAAATTCGTCTAGTTTCAACTTATGAAGCTTCAGGAAGAGAAGTTCAATTTTTAATAATTTCAAGAAAAAAAAAAAGTTGAATTGGAGGGATCTGGAGAATTCATGATCTAGTCTAGTTTATAGGCTGATAACAAGGACTTGAAATAATTCATTACATAACAGGTGTATTATAACTTCTTTAGAAACATAACTTTTTCTTTCTAAATTGGTCACTTAGGAATCTCAAATTTAAAAACCTCTTGAGGCTAGGAAGCCAAGCCAAAGCAGACTTTAGTTTTATCTACAGTCTTAAGGTTCCTGGACCTGTCAGGAAGTGACATCTTTAATCTATTCACTTTAAAGTTGAAAACCAGCTTTGAAGCCAGGCATTCTATGTGCATTTTCAAATATGATATTCCAGTCAAAGCCTTGGTAATACAACTAACGTTCCCAGCTATAAAGAGAAAGCAGATTTTTATTTGTTTAATTTATTTGGAAATTTTCATCCAGACATGTAATTTATATCTATTAATTCCACAAAACATAACTTTAAAATCTCAAATTACATGAAAATTTAGTTACAAACAGTTATCTCTTTCACATTACCTAATTTATTTATCTTTTAAAAATTTATGAAAATTACTTATGAAAACAGATATTAGAAAAAGTTCTAGTCATCATTTCAGGTTATTTTCTCGTTAACCATTTTTTAACCTGTGAATATCAGGTGCTCACCTAAATAAGAATCTTAAAGTTAAATATAGGTGTATTTTGCTGATAAATACAGCTGTTTGTATTAAGCCAACAATATTAAAATAGTCTTATCGAGCAATTACACAAACAAAGATCATTCTTTTTTAGGCTGGGTTTAGTCTTATAACCTTTGTGTCAAACCTGGACACCTTAAAACATCCAGCAGAGACAAATATGAAACTGTCTGACCAGCAGACCCTGGGAAAAATGTATACAGACAATTTTGAAGACATTTTTATTTTTATTTTACCAATGATTTTAAAACTAGCCTATTTAAAGATTTGCTTAAGTCACATGAACTAAAAGGCATTTGGGTTAATTACCATATATTTTATATGAGTGCTCCATTTATCTAAGCCAATCTGAATAGAATTTCCTAAGGGATTTCTGTCCGACTATACTAGATTTTAAAATATAGATACAACATATAACATGATACATACACATATGTGTAAACATACCTAAACACATATGTACACAAAGATCTTATAGCTTTCATTTTAGAATTTTAGTCACAAGACAGTGAAAGATACAAACTCACTGGCTTATAAAAGACGATTGGATCCATATTACATTCCTGACAAAATATAATCCATTTATGTGGCTAAAACTATTATTTCTCCTGATACATAATCTAATGAAGTTTATGGACCAAAATTTTGGGTAAAGCAGTTTCTGTAGTAGTTTGATTTTTAAAAAAAATCTTTTTATCCCTTTTTTAGTTTCAAATAAGTTTAGAGTTAAATTTTCAATGTTTACATTTTAGCTAGAACTGGCTGAATTGTACAAGAAAAATGGATTTCCAAGTGGCCTTGAATTTTCAATAACAAATCGCTCTTTTCATTTGCGCTTCTGGTTTGCTTGACTAGTTAATGTGGGTAGGGAAGCATTTTAGCAAGCTTTTTTTTTTTTTTTTTGGCTTTTTCTTTTTGGCCCCTGCATGTCAGGCAACGAAATATTTATGACAGACAGAGACACCTTATATTATTACTCTGAGCTTGAGATTTTGACCTGTTTGATCTGAGAGCCTAAGTTTTATGTACATTCATGTAGTTACAGACTATCAATCCTTCAATTAACTGCTCCATTGCCCTGAGCAATTGTTAGACACACCTAAATGTACATTAAAAGGCATTACTCTTTGGTTTAGATTGTTGGTTACCATGAAGCTGTTGTAATTTGTAAAGTCATTAATTTGAAAGTCCTCTAGGGGTTTCTTTTCTTTTTTTTCTTTCTTTCTTTTTTTTTTTTTTTTTTTAGTGTTGTCTAGAATGCCACAATCACTAAGTTTTATCTCAGCACCTGTAGAAAAATCAGCATATTCAAAATAGGCAGAAAAAAAAATAGAGATAGATAACTTGGAAAGCTCTACATGTTACCCATATCATTCTAGAGGTTTTTAGACAGTTTGAACAATGACCATCTGGGCTCTGAATCTTCCCTGATGTAATTTGCTCATCAGTTTAGAAATGTGCACATGTATAGGCCATTTAGAAACATGCACAATTATGGGCCTTAATATAGCTGTCTGGGGTCCCAGAAGACCTCGTATACCTTAATGTTTAAGGATTCCATTCTGATTCTTATTAATCTCTGATGAGCAAAGAACATCCTATAAATCCTGTTACACAATGTCATGAGTTTGTACTGATGTTTTAGATGGTGGCAACAGCACTAGTGGCTTTTAATTAACCATCCAGCACACACCATTTAGGATGTTTATTTTTACTCTTGGAAGATTTTTAGAAGCAAGCAAGGGAAAGGAGTGAAATAATTTACAGATGCACATAACCAAGCTAAAATGAAATTAAGATAAGAGTATTCACAAAACTGTTAACCCAGGCGTGCGGATGAAAAAAAATATTCAATTAGGCACACGGAAAGAACCAAAAGTAAATTCACCAGGTAACATGTGCCTCAAAGACAGAACGCAAACTCTACAGAAACAAGATTACTCAAACCAAAAGGACACCTGTCTTTTATACCAAAAATGACTTGTCAGAAACATATATACACACACACACACACACACACACACACACATCTTATCATCATAAAAGGGATGTAAGGTCTTTTATGTAAGGTGGCCTTGTAACCAAACCAAATCCTGAATAAAGTCAAGAATTTCTACCAAAAGAGGGAGGCTCAACCTGAGAAAAGACTTACGAGGGCAGAAGTGAGCCATGGAAGCAGAAAGCTCAAAAGTCTCAAATGAGAACTGCATACCAGTCCCAGAAATCACCTGTTCCTTCTGATAGTGATCCTTTCTCAAGTCCCACTTCAGGATGCCATTTATATCAACTTAAATGACAATCAGAGAGAAGCTTTCTTAAAAATATGATACGTATTTGGGAATAAGTAATTGCATTCCAATGGGAATACATGTGCCATAGTAAACTATTGCATGTTCAGAAAGGTAAACGAAAACAAAGATTTTTAAAGAAAAAATGAGGAGGATTACCTAATTGTTTTGAGATAATTATCTTTGGCTACAAGGATCAATAAAAAGAGTGACACCAGTCCAAGGTTGGACAGGCAGCTGCTGAGCAGAGGTCCTAGCAGAAGCTTGTGCAAGGTTGCAGTTTTTGCAGTCTTTTGTGATAGTTTCTGTTTTCTGGCATTTATGAATGAGAATCCTCTCTTCATGTCCTTTCCCAGCTCAATTTGGCAGAGGGCTTTTTTTTTTTGGCACAGCAACTCCATTTTGATTCTGACAACTATCACACTATATACTGTACAGATGTTATGTATATCTATTTTATGGACTTAGCTGAATATGTTCCCTGAAGAGAGAAAAGGCTACTATGCAGGATCTCTGAATTCACTTTCCTGCAGGTAATGTGAAACATAAATTTAATGTTTATTAAATATAACTCAAATATAAACCATATGGCCCAGTTTCAGTGGAGTGTTGCATTAAAAAGAAATACAGGCCAATGGCCATAAGTCATTCAAAAAATAGTTTCCACTTCTATTTATATCTGAAAAAGAGCATAAAAACAATTTATAACTTTCAGCACTACTTCTAGGAATATCTTCTGGTTCTTAATGCCCCCGTAGTTGCTCCTGAGCCTCTCAATGTCTATTTTCTAACTCTTAAAAGCCCCAGCCCATTTGGCTTATCTATATCTCTTTTCCTCCTCCTTTCCTCCCACCTCGCCAGTTTCCTCTCTCCCTGGCTCTTTTTTTCTCTCCCTACCCACCCTTACAGATCAGACTCTTAGCTTTTCATTCTATTGGTTCCTTCCATTCTTCCTTGCCTGCCATACCCAACCAACTCTGTTTCATTCTCCAGACATTTAAATAGCTAGATCTTACTTTGTCTCCACAGTTTTTAAGAAAGACCTTCCCCAACTGCCCTATTTAAAACAGCCCCTCCAGTCCATCACTTGCTACCCCTTATCTGGCTTTATTTTTCTTAATAGTGTCTATCACTGCCTGACATTTGGTTATATATTTGTTTGTTTGGAGTTTTTTATTGTCTGTAATTTCTACCAGAGTAGAGGTACCTGAGAGCTGGAACTATATAGTGTTCACTGTGTGATCCCTACTACCATTTCCTGGCACATAGTGGGCTCCAGAAATTATTTGGATAACAAGTAGATTAATGAGAAATGAGTGGTTTGTATCAGAAATCATCATTTTAACTCTCCTTTCCAGAGAAATAGTTATATCTGAATATGAAAGTTTAGAAACCCTTCTAGTTAGGTCTTGAGGCCTTTTCTCCACCTAGTCTCTTCTGAAGGAAAGTAGGGATTAGGTATTTAGTTTCATATCTTTAAATACTATCTATATGTTAATGAATCACAAATTTATATCTCTAGCCTGACTATTCCTTGCATTCTAGACCAATATATGCAATTCTTGGATTGGATTGATGGAGAAGGAAGGGGATCCTGAATGTTAGAACAGTCATATGTAAGAAGACAGTGACAAAGCGGGGGACATTAAGCCTCTAAGTTTTGATGAGTTTTTGTCCTCTCCACTCCTATCTGAGGAGATTAACCCTGCAGTGCCTGAGGAAAGTATAATGACCTCCCCTGAGGCAGTTACCATGCAAGACAATGCTGAGTCTCCTCGCCACTCACCCCCACACTCCTCTTTGCTTCTAGACCTATAATTAGACTCAAGTCCCAGCAGGCATCTACAGGTGAGGCAGAAAGTGTGGCCCATGACAAGGTGTGCTGTACTTCAAAAGAACTACAGTACTTAGGTTTTCTAACTTATACAGAAATCCATGGAACATGTGTGGAATGGAATATTAAGTGTGTGGAATAATGGTGGAAGGAACATGAAATAAGATCAGGTCAAATTTGTTGATATGGGCTCACTAACCAGAGATTCTGTGTTTAAGGTTTCAGCTTGGGGAATTAGAAAGGGCTATAATTGTTTGACTGGTTGGTTGGTTGATTGGTTGGCTAAAACATGGATCAAAAGATAGCCCACCATTAGCAAATTTGAAATGCCCCATATCCCTAAGTTTAATGTAGAGGAAGGGGTTGAAAGGCTTAGGACAATTGGAATGTTAGAGTGGATTTTTCATTTAAGACCTACTAACCCATCCTAGAATGGTCCAGTAAACATATCTTTCATCGTAATTATAAGAAATAAATTTGTGAACGGAGCCCCAGCATCCTTGAAGAGCTCTGTGATTGCTCTTTTCTATAGGCCAGACTTCACAATGGGAACTGCAGTTACTGAACTGGAAAACCTAAATGCAATGTGAATAATTAGATTCTGGGATGGGAGGGGCCAAGTGGCAGCATTCAACCCCCAAAGGCATGGTAAGCATGATTACCAGAATGAACAGCAGAATCGAAGCAGCAGTTAAAATAACCTGGCTCACACAGACCTATGGCATTGGCTATTTGATCATGGTGTTTATAGAAGTGAATAGTTAGGATGCCTACTAAGTTATTACTTGATCTGTATAAGCAGAAAAGTTCTACGTCAAATGAATAAAAGTCAAACCTGAACCATAAAGAGCATCACAGCCACTCAGTCGATTCCCAGACGTAAGCTGGTTTACAGACCCAGAACCCCTTGAATGAAGGGGAAGCCAGGTACTCTTGAAGAAAGACCTTGATACACTGCCAAAAATTAATAATATTTCTCTCAGCCTACCCCAAAGGGATCCATGGCCTTTTACTAAGGGAACTGTGAGTTTGGGAAAAGGAAATAATCAGACCTTTTGGAGATTACCAGACATAGGCTCCGAACTGACATTAATTCCAGGAGATCCAAAAGTCACTATAGCCCACTAGTCAGAGTAGGTGCTTAGGAGAAATCAGTTTAATTCAGGCCTATGTCACAGTGTGTCCAGTGGGTCCCCAAAGCCATCCTGTGGTTTTTTTTCTCCATTTTGCAATGCATATTTGGAATAGACATACTCAGTAACTGGCAGAATCCCCACACTGGTTCCCTGAACTCTGGAGTAAGGGCTATTAAGGTGGAAAAGGTCAAACAGAAGCCACTAGAACTACCCATACATAGGAAAGTAGTAAACCAAAAGCAATACCACATCCCTAGAGGGATTTCAGAGATTAGCACCACCATTCAAGACTTGAAAGATGCAGAGGTAATGACTCCTACCACATCCCCATTCATTTTTCCTATTTGTCCTATACAGAAGACAGATGGATCCTGGAGAATGACAGCAGATAATCATAAACTTGACCAAGTGATGACTCTAACTGTAGCTGTTGTACTAGGTATGGTTTCATTGCTTGAGCAAGGTAACACATTCCCTGGTATGTGTCATGCAGCTATTGGCCTGTCAAACACATTGTTCTCAACGCCTATTAGTAAAGACCCCCAGAAGCAGTTTGCTTTCAGCTGGCAAAGATAGCAATATACCTTCACTGTTCTACCTCACAGGTAGATATCACACTAGTTCATTACATTATACCATTATGCTGATTGGACCTAGTAAGCAAGAAGTAGCAACTACTCTACCACTTATTGATAAGACGTTTGCATATAAGAGGGTAGAAAATAAACTGACGAAAATTCAGGGGCCTTCTACCTCAGTGAAATTTCTAGGGGTCCAGTGTTGTGGGGCATGTTGTGATATCCCTTCCAAGGTGCATCTGACCCCACCTACAACCAAGAAAGAGGCATAATGCCTGTTGGGCCTCTTTGGATTTTGAAGGCAATGTATTTCTTATTTGGGCGTGTTATTCTCACTCATTTACTGAGTGCTTTTTGTGAGATATCCCTGAAGGACAGTGGTGAAGGGAAATCTGCCCAGTGAGAAGAATACCTGGTTGTGCACTTTGCCTAGCAAGAAACATGGCCAGATGTACAACTATGTACAATGTGAATGGCTATAGCTAATGGTTTATCTGGATGCTCAAGACCTTAAAAGGAACATGATTGGAAAATTGGTAACAAATTTGGAGAGAGGTATATGAATAGATCTCTCTCAGTGGGCAAAAATATGTAAAAATATTTGTGTTTCATATGAATGCTCATCAAAGCGTGACCTCAGCAGAAGAGGATTTTGATAATCAAGTGGATAAGATGACCTGTTCTACAGATACCAGTCACCCTCTTTCCCCAAGCACCCCTGTCATCACCCAGTGGGCTCATGAACAAAGTGACCATGATGGCAATATGGGGGTATGCATGGGCCCAGCAACAAGCATTTCTACTTCCCAAGGGCAAGCCAACCATGGTCACTACTGAGTGCCCAATCTGCCAGCAGAGACCAACACCGATTCCCCTATATGACACCATTCCCAAGTAATCAGTCAGCTACCTGGTAGCAGGTTGGTTACACTGGACCTCTTTCTTCATGGAATGAGCAGTGTTTGGTCCTTACTGCAGTTATCACTTGCTCTGGATCTGGATTTTCCTCCTCTGCATGCATTCCTTCCATCAAAACGATCATCTTACAGAATGCCTTATCCACCATCATGGTATCCCACATAGTACTGCTTCTGATCAAAGAAATCTCTCCACAGCAAATGAAGTTAGTCACCACTGATGCCTTTCAAATGAAGTAGCAGAAAAAGGGAAAGAAAGAAAACAGTTAATATCCAAACATTGTTCTGTTCAATTGGAAGCTGAGACTCCTTGGGGCTCCTAATACCACTAGCAGGCAAGGTGTACCCTCAGTTACCAAGGGTAAATCAGGTTGCTGTAGCACAGCAGGGGCAAGGAAGACTGTGTCTGGGAGCCAGGGGATTTCGTGGTACACAGCTCAGTAGTCCTATGCCCAAAAATACTCATCAATGGGAAATTGTGGTAACCTAATAAAGATAAGATCACTAAGAACTTGTATCCCATAGGCATAAGGTTAGATTAACCCCACCAAGTAAAAAATTCTGACCAGCCAAGATTCTGGCAGAGGGCAAGGGAACATGGAATAGGTGGAACATAGAATTAATGTAATGATGATCAAGATAGGACTTATGACCAGCTACAGAAGCAGGGACTACAGTAGTCCCCAAGTTAACAGAATTGTGACGTATGTTCCCTGGTAGAAGTAATCCTGTCTTAGACACCAGGACCTTCAAACCCACCCAGCCCAGGGTTTTAAGGAGAGGGAACAGTTAATTAATTGTTTATTATTATTAGGTATTTATTGCTATGATGATTATTAGGTACAATAGTGAGACCTCCACCCCTCAAACATGAAAACTGCCTGTACTGCCTGATGCATAAACAGCCTCCTCCTCTATGATGTTCTTTCCTCAGTCTTTGCATTGGCTTGTTTCTGGACTCAGCTCAAATGTGACCTCTTCAAAGTAGCCTTCCATGACCACCTGTCATCTCAAATAATGCGCTTTCTCCACCCCTACAATCACTATCTTACTGCATATTTTATTTCCTTCCCAGTATTTCACAGGCTCTGAAATTATCTTTTTATTTCCTTGTCTATCCCCTTTCTTCTCCCACTCCACAAAGCCTGTGACTTTGTCTTATTTCTTCAGTACTTAGAACAGTTCCTGGTACATAGAAGAAGCTCACAAAATATTTCTCTATAACATAAGGACTTCTGGCCTCCAGAAATATAAGGCAAGAGAAAACCACGTACTAAAGTTCAAGTATGAGCCCTTCAAGTATGATTCCTGCAGAGGGGACAATTCTTTTGCTACAAGGAGAAACTCAAGACGATAGGTGTAGAACTGACAACTATTCTAAAATATTCTGTAATTATCTGTACTTTCTATCTTAAAGTGACTATGATGGAATAGGATTCAGAAGGGAATCATTTAAGCCTGCTGCTTTGAAATTATGGGCACAAAATGAAAATTTGGATTTTTGAGAAAAAGAACACTGTAAGTGGCCCATAGTGGCTCTAGGATAGCCCCTCTTTGAAAGAGGCAAAATGAAATTCGAAATGTGTAGTTTCAGAGTGCTGTGTTGGAAGGACTGTAAAGAAATTTGTGAGGGCTGTGAAGTCAACTGTGTCTTATTCTCTATATCATGCCATCACCCAGCAAATCTCACAGCATTAAGGATGAGAGGTGGAAGCATATGAGGAACTTTATAAAATGCTTTTGCATCCACATCACAGAAGTGAAGCTGGGCTACACCCAGAAACTAATTTCCACAGTGGAAAATGCACCATCTGAGGTGCCTTTCATTTCCTGGGAGACAAATGACAAACCACACTGTAACTTCTCACACATTTGACCAAACAATCCCAATCCTGTTGTATTTATCTGGACCAGAGGTACAGGATGGGCATGTCTGTTCCCCATTACTACCTCACTGAACCAGACAGAGGAACAACTCGGGAATGGGGACCATGGCCCATGTCATGTCAATTACAGATAGCAAACCACCCACACAAGTACCCTAGTTTATACATAATAGGCCCTCTGAGAACCCACATGACATCCTAAGTGCTGGATGGTACATCTGAAAGCACTGAGAGAGCTGAAAAATCACAGACAGCCAAGTAAGTCCCTGCTGAATACATATCTAAGGAGCTTTGCATGCATTGTTTATTCCAGCAACTTTATGGAATAAATTACGTACAACAAATTAGTTTCAGATGGTAGGATATGAAGAGCTGATGTGCTGCATAAAGGAAGGTGAACTCCCACTTTTGACCCAACCACTTCCCATCTCGGGCATCTTAGACTCAGAATCCAGATGCAATTCATTTCTGAAATGCAGTGGAGATCAGAAAGTTAATAAGTGATGAGGTTTAGAGATTTCAAGAAGAAATTTATGAGTATTGTTAACTCATTATATTATCCTATGATTTCTGGTTGTTATATGTGAAACCAAAGGTAAAATTGAACCCATCCTTCCTTCATTCCTTCATTATGCACAGCAAGCAAAAATAAATGTCTTCCTGACATTTCCAACCTGCACAGAAATTCCATAATAGATTCAACTCAACACACGTTTAAAACCTCACTGCCTACCATACTGGGATGTCATTAAATTCCTGAAAGAGACATCATGTCTTTCTCTATTCCCCCTGAAATCATAAATTATTCGTTAAATTAACACAGTAAAATTGACTTATTTTGGTGTATAGTTTTATGAATCTTACTACAGGTATAGACTCATGGAACCAACCCTGCAGTCAGGGTAATAATTCTAGCACCCCAAAAATTGTCTGACATTACTACTTTACAGTCCCTCTCCTGCTTTAAGCCCTAGCAAACCACTGGTCTGTTCTCTGTCACTGTAGTTTTGTCTTGTCAAGAATGTCACATAACTTTTGTCATGTAACTTTTCACTCAGCAAAATACCTTTGAGATCCATCTAAGTTGCTCCATGTCTCAATAATCTGTCCTTTTTATTGCTAGGTGATACTCTGTTATATGGATATACCACAGTTTGTTTATCCATTCACCCATTGAAGGACACGGAGTTATTTTCAGTTTTTAGCAATTACAAATGAGCTGCTATAAACATTTATGTACAAGTTATGTTGTGAGTATAACTTTTCATTCTCCTGGGTAAATACCTAGAAGTGGGATTGCTGGGTCACATCCTACACGTATGTCTATAAGAAATTGCCAAACTTTTTACAGAGTGGCTGTACATAATGTCTTTTTGATAAGTAAAAAATACAAAAATTATTAAAATGACCCCCAACAGCTTGTTTACTTGTGTTGAGGGGATTCCAATAGTTATTCACCATGATAAAATATTGTTCTTAAAATAATCAGAGGCATTTGACTTCATTTCTTTCTTTTTACTTTTAAAGCTTCAATTAAGTCTTTCATATTTTAATGTGATTTTTAAAACAAAATTAAGTGCTTAACAGTGTAGAAGCATAAGGCCTTGAGGAATCTACTTATACATGAAGAGATTTTAGTGAGAGAGAGAGAACTAGGAGAAAATCTCATCATAGCTAGTTTAAGCAATATAACCCAGTGTCATATGCATCAAGTCCAATTTTCAATTCATAAATAAGCCTCCCCCTCCCTTCCTCCAAAAAGGTCCACCCCAAGCTAGTTACAGAAGAAAAGGGAACATAAACACCAGCCAGAAAAGATTCACAGTTGCCACTCTTTAGTTGCTACTTTAATGGGAAACACATGTGCAAGATACCACCCAGGAGACGACTGACCAATGTGCTCTGAAAAATGGAATGTCACAAAAATGAGCCATACAAGATGGCTTACTCTCTTGAACAGGCTGAACACATAAAAATGTTTGATACCATTTTGTTCTTACATAAATATGGGGAGGTCTCAAGATGAGATGCTGAGACGGAAATTAATTTGTAGCAACAAAGTTAAAAGGCAATGACTTAAATTAGCCCTCACTTCTTATCTCATCCACATGCCCCACAATAGTTGACCATCAGATTTGGAAAGTACTTAGCAAAGTTTACATGAGGAGAAATCCTGCAAAGAAATTGGAAGAAAGGACAGAATGGCGATTGTTCTTATTAAATAACAACACTAACACTCATTAGCTACCATCACTACAAGAAGCCAGTTCTGTTCTGAGTGCTGTATGCACAGTATCTCATTATATCCATAATTTACAGGGTAGAATTATCTCCACTGTATTAGTCAGCTAGAATTGCCATAACAAAATACCATAGACTGAGTGGCTTAAACAACAGAAATTTATTTCTCACAGTTTTGGAAGCCAGAAAGTATGAGATCAAGGTGCCAGCTGATTTGGTTCCTGGTGAGGGTTTTCTTCCTGGCTTGCAAACAACAACCTCCTCACTGTGTCCTCACATGGTGGAGGGGTGGGGGTGGTACGGAGAGACAGAGGGTGAAAGGGAGAGCGAGAGAGCTCGAAGGTATTTCTTCTTATAAGGGCACTAATCCCATCATGAGGTCCCCATCCTCATGACTTCGTTTAACCCCAATTATCTCCTAAAGGCCTCATTGCAAAATACCAATACAGTAGGCTTTAGGGCTTCCACACATGAATTGTCAGGGAGAGTCAGGGAGGAACAGTTCAGTCAATAGCATCCACTTTACAAATAAATGATGTTTCAAGAGAACAAGGAGTTCACAACAGCTCACTCAGTTGGCAAGCAGCAGAGTTTGAACTTGAACCCAAGGGTATCAGACTCTAAGAGAAAAGTATCTACTACTTATTGACTGCCCACTAAGTGTTAGGTGTATCTATACAATATCTCTATTCTCTATGGGAAGCCAAGTTTTTCCAATTATTCTTCCCAGTTATAGATACGGAAACTGGCCCCAAATAGTTAACCAGCTATTCACAACCTACCATCTAAGCCGAACCAGTAGTATAACATTTATCCTACTAGTCATCAAAGTGAGGCCCCCATCATCACCTGGGAACTAATTAGAAATGCACATTTTGGGACCAAACAGCAGACCTACCGAATCAGGAACTCTATGGTGGTGTCCACAATCTGTGTGTTAACATACCTTCTAGGTAAATCTGTTCCATGATAAATTTTGAGAACCACTTGTTTGTTCCATAAATTTATTAAAATAACTAATGCATTGAAAACTCAGTAATAAGTGGTATATCCAGAATTCATATACAGATCTGTTTGGTTCTAAAGCCTGTGGCTTTCTGCTATACTCGGTTCTAAAGCCTGTGGCTTTCTGCTATACTGTACTCTTCCATCCCAACTTTACGAAGGGAAGATCTGTGATTGCAGAGCCCAGTTCTGAATTCTGCTTTGCCGCTATAATTCCGATCAGTTCTCCTACCTACAAAAATGTGATACAGGAAAATGTCAAAAGATAATCCCTGAGAATTAATAATGCTGCTTAATACTAATCAGGAAACACCTTTGGTATGAACTAGAAACGAAGCTTTGTGAAATTTTTATTTGGGCCTGACAATTTTGTGTTCCATTTAGTGTAAATGAGAAACAGTCCAGTATATGGAAACAGTAAGTATGGAACAAAGTTATTTCTTTTAAAAAGAAAAAAAAATGATTTTACCCTCTTTGACTTTTTTTAATCATGTTTAATCCATCTAATTGATCATTGCTTTACCTACATGTTATCGCTGTATAATTACCCCATGTCCCCCCTGCAAGGAACAAGATTATATTATATCCCTTTATAAAATCTTGATAATTTACACAAAGGAATAAAAATCTGCTTATAATAGAAATGGAGATTTCTATTTCTCATTTTTGGAGTGGTAAATGAAGGTACCTGATCTCACATCAAATGCCTTTTAAAATCATTCACAAAATAAAAGCACTTTGAAAAGGGTTATTTCCAGTGCAAATATAGTCACCTGCTCTTGTGATCAATACACCTCTAAAACATTATATTAATATTTACAATATTAATGAACATGTGTTAGTCACTGCACAAAGCCTTTTACATATGGTAAAACTCATTTAATTATCACACACATGAGGTAGCTTTTAGGATTATTCCCATTTCACAGATGAGGAAATTGAGAATCAGGGAGGGTAAGTAATTTGCTAGAGCTCCTTCAGCCAGGAAGTACAGGACTCTAGATATTAAGCTTATTAAAGAGCTCTTGCTGAAAATTGATTCAGACACTGACACTTGGCTCTGGATGGATGGGCTCAGCGTTGCTCTGCATCTGGATTACTTCCAAAGGCCCATCTGTGAGCCTGCCTGACCCCCGGGATGGGGCGGCGCAGCCTTGGCGGCCTTGGCACTCCATCTGGAGAGACTGAAAGGGAACAGCAAGGTGGTGACTCAGCGGCCTTGACTGTCCCTCAGTCTCCTGGGAGACAGAGAGCAAAGTGATAAAGGGACAGAGTGGGAACTGTAGTTCTCGTTTCTCTGTTTGTTTTCCACTTGATTCTTAAAAACAGACCTATTAATCATTTAGTTCATGACTTTGGTCATTCCACTGACTCCTAACACATTTGAGTCAATGAAGCAAAAACTAGAAAGTTGTGTGTTCAAACTTCTCAGATGGAAGAATTAAAATCCTTTGAAAACATTTCATCAGCCAGCAGAAAGAGTCACATGTTTTTCTGCTTCAGAGTTGTAGATGGATGTGACTTAAGCCCTAACTGGGAAAAACTTTGTGTGATTTACAACAGCAGATAGATATTCTGAGTAACCTTCTCATACTTTTATTCCACCTACCAAAAACAAAAGCTGTTTTCAGCAGAGCCCAATTAGGTGAAAAGGGCTTTCCAAGGAAACTGTTGCGTGTGCTTCTTGATTCTGTCCTGATTTGGGAAGTTCATCCAGGCTGAAATTACTTTGTGGAGCTGACAGGAAGTTTGTTCAATGACTTTTGCCTTTCACAGCCCTGCTCTCCTTATCTCTACAGACACGCTTCCCACTTTCTTTTCTAGCTCCCTTCCTCCTTTCCTTCACACACACCTCACACCTCCCATCTACTTTGACTGTATTAATTGATACCATAAAGAACACCGTTAGAAGGGGAGGCACAAGTGTTGTAGCATTTGAGGGGCTTTTAGTGCAGGAATTAAAGGCTAATACTTGGCCTGGCCAGATCTATCATTGCATGCTATGTCCAGACTCTCCAAAACTGTGAGAGTCTATTTTGAGTCCCTCTTTCATATCTTTGTCAGTATTTGAGTTCACTGAATATGCTGAGAGCTTCAGATAGAAAAAGACCCTACCCCTCCTCTCAAGGAGCTGACGCTTGCCCAGCAGGGACAGTAGGTTAATGAGTAGCAAAGCTCTCCCTAGTTAATCCGGCTCCAAGTGTAGTGTGATGGGTCCTCTACCAGGTTACTTAAGGGTGTATGTCCACTGCCTGAACCTTAAAGGTCAGGTAGTGAGCCAAGGCCGTCATGCCCAGCCGAGGAGCAGGTGTCTCTGAGAACCCAAACGTACCAAGGAAAACAGTCCCATCACACAGGCACAGTATGCAAAGAGCCAAATAATTAGCTTAAATGAGAGATAGGAAGCAGAATGAATCTCTAGAGCTGTCCTGCTACCGCCCAGGAGTGCTTTGTATGTAAGTCTTAATAAACTCATCTACTCACCAAGCTGGACTTGTCCAAGTCATTTTGGTCTCTTGATACCTTCCCAGTTTGCAGGGGGTGGGGAGGAAACATTACAGTCCTAAGTTTTTCTCATAACACCAAGTGGATTCATTTAGAAGGCAATTTCCTAGCAAGCATCAAATTCACAGCAGATCTCCCTGGATCAAGGGTGGTAAGCTTTCTAGTAAAATGATCGGTTTGGAATCAGATCTACTTAAGCCTAAATCCCTGTTCTACCTTGGACAAGTCATTGAATCTCATTAAGCCTCAATTCTCTCTACTATAAAATGCAAATGACATCTACCTCAAGACTCTACATGAGGATTAAATGAGGAAATGTCATACAAAGCATATGGCATAATTATTGGCAAACAGGAAGTACTCAATAAAGGGTAGTTTCCCTTCTTCCTCCTCCTCTCTTCCCAGGCCTCACAAGAGGACTGTGGCTTCTTAGTGAGATGATATAAAAGAGACTCTAACAATATTAAACACTTCAGGAGCACCTACTACATCCCAGGCACTATCCTAAGCACTTTATATATTTCAGCTCATTTAGGTCTTCCCTAAAACCCAGTAAGATAAGAGCTATTATCATCTCTACTTCATAAATGAGATATCGGGTAACTTTCCAAAGTCACACAGTCAGTATGTATGTGATGGGGCTATGATTTGATCCCAGTTTATCTAGCTCTTAACTATCACATTATTAGGAAACAGATAGTGAAAGAGGTGCTAACTGTATCTGGAATGCAAGTACACAAAACAAGCAGTCCTCAGACAATGGGCTCTGTTTGATTTGCACAGTGTTTTAAAAATCAAGTCTGTATTTCTGACTGCTTTCAAAAAAGTTGGAAGATCTGGCACTAGGCAGTTCACATAGTGATGTAGCAACAAGCCATTGACTGGTGGCTGCTGTCTGGACTGAGGTCCCTAGTTCACCAGTCTCCAGTGCTCACAGCTGTATTATAGGGCCTGCTTCACTTTTAATCTGCACGTACATTTGAGCTTGGCATCCAAAATTAGGCAATGCTGCTAAACATGGTCTTAGCCATAAAGACACAAGAATTGTGTTCAGTAATGTGCACCCAATGGTTAAAATGTCTGAATTAAATGAAGGAAAAAAATGAATGTAGGAAAGAGGTCTGCGTGAAAAGCAATCAACAACCAGGTTCAAACACAACCACGCAGAAAATGCCTGGATAAGCCTTTGAGCCCTGTGTGCAGAAATTGTAAACTCCTGCTATTCTCCACATCTCCACACCTAAACAAAACCTGAAAATGCAAGTTTCCTTACAGTCCATGGAGCAAAGACTCTTTTGCCTTCAATGTTAAATGCATTCCTCTTTGTTTGGCATAGCTAAAAGAGGGAGTTTAAATTTTCATGTACTACTTAACACAAACAATAACATTTAAAGTGGTTCTCTCTCTCTCTCTCTTTTTTTTTTTTTTTTTTTTTTTTTTAGCTCTTTAGGCCTTAATGATTGACATGATCTTGGAGATCAGTTAGGTATGTAGCAAACCTCTCCTAGAAACCTGGAAGATGTGGCAAGAAGAAAACATGGAGCCTTTTCTGAACAAGCCTATGAGAGAAGAAGAATCACTTCAATTTATAAGTGTGAATCCTGGGACTAAAGAACTTACCTAACACCACACAACCAGCAAATTACTGACCCTGCATATTCTGAACCAGGTCTTTATTCTTCCCAGGACTTCACAGTGCCTTCCTCAGAGCATCTCTACATGAAAATCTGTATAAAGAAGTGATCTGTGGTGTCGCCATTTGTATCAAAATGATATCACCAACTTATTTAAAAGACTTTATCTAAAAGTCTTCAGATAGTTTTGGCCAGGGAAGAGCTCTAATATCACATATTAATAGCCCTACCTTTGTAATATGTAAATTGTTTTTTTTTTAACATCTCAGTTTCATTAAACTGAGGCCAGAAAGAGCCATCATCTTTTTACCAATTTGTAATCATTTCATTGTGTTATGGACCTGCAGCAATGTTGACTATATTTACAAATCTGTGAGTGAAATCTTAAAACCATTTTCCTCTTCTAATCTCTCCCATCCTGCCTTCTTAGAAGCACACAAAGCATCTCAACCACTCCCAAATTCCCTGTTGGAATACCCTTAATGATTCTGAAATATTTTGTTATTCCCCAAACACCGCCCTAAAGACGAATCACTGGACTCCAGGCTCTTCACATTGCCAAGTTGAATAGAGTTCAAATGTTCTATCTAACCAAACTCTAACTTACAACAAAGCCACATATAGTAGATGATGTGTAAGATATTCCGAAAATACCAAGGCAACAGGGAAAAAAGTCTGTGTCATCAAGAGGTCCTCCCAGAACTTCTTGTAATCTAGAATAATCATTTTTATCAAGCTCCTGTAACCTAATCATAGCACACATGTGTATATATGTATGACTAATAACATAAATCAACTTTCATTTTAATAATGTATAGCTTAAATTTTCTCACATCCAAAACAATTAGTGTTGCCAAATTTAAGATTATTTCTCTTTAGACATCAGAACATGCACGAAGACTTGAGGAATAAACAAACCCAAGAAAACAATCTTAGCCTGATAAAGTAAAAATTTTGAATAAATTCATAAATCATTTAAAACACAATCTTATTAAATTAGCCATTTCATAGTATGCTATGAATGTAAAAGCAGAACACAGAAAAGGCATTTTCCAAAAAGATATAGGACTTACTAGAATTTCCTTTTATGTTAAAAAATGGCCCATGGAAGAGCAGTTTCCAGAATGACCAGGGCATAGGCGGACACCTCTTTCATTGGAAGCTTCACCAAAGAGCACACTTCTCCTGAACTCAGAATTTTGAGTCCAGACCCTGCTTGCCAAAGTTCACTGGGAGTTTTGCTAAGCTTCAATGCGATCCCACCTCAAAGCTCTTTGGAGACAAAGTTAAGGTAAGTTCCCCTTAATATTTCCAGAACCGTATGAACATATAAGCAAACTGTGTAAGGCTACATAGAAATGATTGAATTTTGATTTCTTCAAACTACAAACACTTTAAAGACAAGGATTCTCCTCTCCATTTATTTTGTATTACTGGCACCAAGAATAATGCATAGCACATAGTTGATACTTAATAAAGTCAATACTTGTATAAATAAACTGAAAAATTCTCACAAGACCATTGGGGGCAGTTTTACGAATCTCCCTGTAGCCCTGCAATTTTCAAAGGTTTCATCACGTAATTCCCCTCACGACTTTTTGGTTCACTAATCATAAAGCCACACAGGCAGAAAGGAAAGAAATTTCAGAGACCAAAAAGCCGTTTGTTTTGTCCATCCGGTCACATATGTATAGAGTTTTAGAGCTAAAAGTGGTATTAGAAGTTGCCTTTGAGCAATCTCATTTTACATGTGAGAAAACTAAAGTCTAAGCTCTTGGGTTAAGTGACTGAGCCTTGATCACCCAGCTGACAGGCACCAAAGCACTTCCCGTTATTATTTCCTACATGTTCCTCTGCAGTTAGCCCCCACCACCTCCACCAGAAAGTATTTGTAGACTCAGGTATTTCCTTTAAAAGTCTCAGATGACTTTACTTGGGGTGTGGTGGAAGGGACCACGATTTTATTATAATTTACCAATAGCCGGGAGTTTTGCTCCATTAAAAAGTATGTATTGACTGACCTACTGAATCCTGCTTTGGGGGGAAGCTTTTTTTTTTTTTTTTTTTGAGCCCATTTGAAAATGTTAAACGTTTCATTTCTCTTAGATTATTAAATGAATAACTCCAGGGAAAAAATGTATCGTCGTTTCTTAAGAGTATCAAGACAAAGAGGTAAAACTTTCAATTTGGCCACAAGAGGGCAGCTACAACATTTCCTCCTAGGTCTGCGGTTCTAAACAATGACAAACTGAGTATTTGGGGACTCAGCTTGCCATCGACTTCCTAATAATACCTTTCAACTGAATTCCCAATATGTCACAAAACATTCTCTCATGGTGTTTCCTGGGACGTTTTTTGTTTTGTTTTTAAAGAAATTATTTTCCAACTTCTTTCCAGATCTAGAGAGTACTCTGCTTTAGAACTCTGTGCCAAAGTCACCATCTACAAAGATCTTTGGAGACCAGTAAATTGTTAGGCTAATTAGAAAACCCACAGAAAATGTTTTATTTTAATTAAGTTTGACTCCAGATAAAAATAAAAACAGTAATGATTATCTGATTCCACCACACTTAATAAAGCTTGCTCTAAGTGCTTCACAGGATTTGCCAAATATTTGCCTCATCTCAGCCTTCATTCGTCATTCCCATTTTCATGATATCCTAAAATCTTTCAAGTCAAAATTTATTGTGGAATTTTATCACTGAGCTAAACGGTGGGAGGTCTGCAAACAAAAAAGCAGAGATTAGTAATAGCTACATTCCATATTCTTATAGCTGCACAAAAACATAAATTAAAACTTATTTCATCTTTTAGGTGCATAAAGAGTGGGGAATTAATTTGAAAAGTAAGTGCTAGATTTTATATGTACATATGTGTATGCATCTGTGTGTACATGTGGCTGTGTTTGCATACTCATTAATTTTTTTTTTTTTTTGGTTTTTTGCTAGTAATTATAGATAAGTACTTTGGAAATTTAATATTGATGTTTGTAGATTTTGAAGATGTACATAGTGATGTATTTCCTTCAAATTTACCGTGGAGCCTTTCCCCTAACCATCTTATTTAAAATTGCAATCCCTGTCCCCCTTACCCCCACATATCCTGTCCCAATTCCCTGTTGTATTTTTTCTCTTATCAACATTTAACATACTTTATATTTTACTTGGTTTTTGTTCTCCTCCTTCACAAGCACCCCCTCCCCAACTAGAATAAAAGCCCTATGACGAAGACAGAATTTTTTCTATTTTGTTTATTGCCATGTCTTCAACTCTTACAATAGTGCCTGACACATCAGGGGAACTCAGTAATGCAGCAACATAATAAAGTCATAAAAACTGAAGCATTTTTACTAGAAACTGAAATTTTAAAATATCTGGCATTGCTAATTGAGTACACTTAAGGAGACCTCCTAAAAAGAGATAATAGCCCACTATCAGAACTCAAGCACATTTCCTAAAGCAAGTATCTGAAACAATACTTGGGCTCATGATTATGGCTGAGCATATATCCTTGAATGCTCAGACTCAGCAGGTCCTGTTTCCCAAAAGTCAATCAGACCTGGACTGAATTATCAGCAAAGGTGGCCTCCAAGAGTTGTCACAGTATCACATAAGCAAAGCAGTGAGATAAAGGAAAGAGCAGTGACCTATCAATAAGGAGCCCATAGTTCTAGTTCTGCCTCTGCCACTAGCTAGCCAGGAGTTAAACCATCTTTTTAAATTGTTAGTGCTTCGGTGTCCTCTAAAAAATAATGGATATAACACCCTGTTTATATCAAAGAATTTTGGAATCTAGTGAAATGTGAAAGTATTTTGGTAAGTATGGACTATTTTTCAAGTAGAAGATGTTATGAAAATCAGTGTTTCCTGTACCACATGTGCGATGTAATGCCACCATTTGGTGTGGCCAATCAACAATTTAATGGTTTAATGAACAATTCTAGGTTGGATCCAGTTCTATCAGTCAAGTGATGGTTTGTCAGGCCCTTCTTGGTACTGTAACCCCTAGGCCTTCTTCTTTCCACTGTTGGGTTTATTTGACCCCAGAAGCTCTGCCCCATCCTGCCTCTATGATCAATCCTAAGTAGAAACAAAAGACACTAAGGGAGTTCTATCCCCATAAGGACGAATTCACATCATGTCACCATACTTACTTAGTCCAGCCCTGATCGTAAATCCCAATGCTGGTAACTGGGCATCTTCTTTCTTCTCCTTCTGATAATTACATCAAGAATTCGCCTCCTCTTGGAAGCATTTTCACAGTAGGTATAAATATTTGCTAAAGGAATGACAAAAAGGCTTTATGCCAGTGTCCCTCTTGGTTTAGAGCTCTGCCAGGTCCTAGTCAGTACATCCTTTAATCCCTTACCTCTTCACTCCTGGCAGCCTTCCCTGATGCTGGCTGACCATTAGTAGCCTATATTTGAGAGCATCAGAAGTACAAGATATCTTCCTTGATTCCTACTGCTATGTTCAACCACCTTTAGGACTTCTCACTTATTCCATTAGACTCTGTAAAGCCAACTGCTTTTCTGATCCATGCTTGGTTGCCATACCCAGTGGATACCACCTTCTATTTGCCAACTGTCCTCTCTCACGGTCTAAAACAGGTCTCTATCCTCAGGGCCTGCCTCACTTTATTCCTGTTCCAGCTCATGGCTTAGCCATACCACAGGACTGTCACTGGGTTAACTGGAAGGATGCTGTCGAGTCATGCCTACCCTGGCAGAACCCTGACGGCACACAAAGCAGTGCAAGTAATGCTCAGCTTCAAAAAATGTTATACTCTAAAAATATGCTTGCAAATAGATTCTCCAGCACTTGAGAACGCATATCTCTACACCAACAACTCATACACTTCAGTAGTCATTCCTTCAAAGACATTCACCAAGTACCTTCTTACTTGGCACTGTTCTTGGCACAGTAGAAGAGAAAGTGAGACACAATCTCATTCCTCCAGAAGTTCACAGAAGAACAAAGGAGACAGTGATAGAAATGATACATATGAAAGGCAGCATGTGGAAAAATAGAGGACTATCCACAGTACAGTGAGAACAAGAAAAAAGAGGTGAGCCCTCTGCCTGGGCGGATCAGGAAGGTTCCACAAAGAGACATTCCACTGAGGCCTAAAGAATGAGGAAGTATGCACCAGGCAGATGAGTGGAGAAGGGTGTTCCTGGTATGTGGTTGTCAGGTTGCCAGGCCAACACCCAAGTGTCAATTTAACCCCAACTGTAGCTCCTCCAGTGCTGCAGGCTTATGTCAGAAACAGAAATGGAATAGGTTTTTGTAGGCCAGCCTGGAAATACTTGTTTCTGTTGGGAGATTAGTTCTAAGACCCTCAATAAAAGAGAGTTGGCCCTGGGCTTATGCCAACACACATGTACCCACTGCCACTACCACCAATCATCACCTGGGGCAAACAAGAAAAGCAGTTAAGTGTCAGGAGGAACAATTCTTGCACTTCCACTTTCTTTCACTAGCTGATCTTGTGAATGCAAGGTCATGAGTAAGGCCTGTTGGGGACTGCACATACAAGACAGGTCCACACTCCAAGGAGCTTAACAACAGGCTATGCTAGGACAGGCGTGGTGACCCACACTTGTAATCCCAGCACTTTGGGAGGTTGAGGCAGGAGGATCATGAGGTCAGGAGTTCGAAACCAGCCTGGCTAACATAGTGAAACCCCATCTCTACTAAAAATACAAAAATTAGCTGGGTGTGGTGGCGCACGCCTGTAGTCCCAGCTACTCAGGAGGCTGAGGTGGGAGAACTGCTTGAACCCGGGAGACAGAGGTTGCAGTGAGCTGAGACCACACCATTGCACTCCAGCCTGGGTGACAGAGTGAGACTCCGTCTCAAAAATAAATAAATAAATAAAATAAAATAAAAACAACAACAGGCTATGCAGGCAAGACCTGTGCATATAAAATAACTGAGAGTCCAAGGCAGTAGCTGCCAAAATAATGATGAATTCTGTAAGTACTATACTCCTAGCCATCACTGCTTTATGGAGAGAATAATTCAGCTTAGTTCAACAAGTGTTTTACATTAAATGCCCACTAAAGATCTGTTGATTATGTAAGGCTGCATTCTGAATTTCACAAGGCAGGATCCACCAAGTTCCATAAATGCAAATCAGTTTTCCTCCCAAAAGTAACAGGGTAAGTCAACTCTGGAAAGACTGTGGGGAGTTTAATTAATAGGAATTCTGGTTTACTCAATACAAGAAACACATAAAACTGAAGAGGTATGAA
This sequence comes from Chlorocebus sabaeus, assembly GCF_047675955.1. Lineage (NCBI taxonomy): Eukaryota > Metazoa > Chordata > Mammalia > Primates > Cercopithecidae > Chlorocebus > Chlorocebus sabaeus. The sequence goes on along the minus strand of NC_132917.1, from coordinate 55,877,525 downwards.
AAAGAATTTCCCACCAGTTGAAGCTGTCTGAATTGAAATGAACCACCTTGGGAGGTAATAAGTTTCCCATCAGGCTAAATAATTACTTGGCAGTGATTTGGTAGGGGTGATGCAAGCATTCAATGACCAGTAGGCTCCCTTCCAGTCCTGCGATTGTGTGAATTTCTGCAGCTCCCCCTTAATAACACAATAAACAAACCTGGGAACCCACACTACAAGGTTGTCAATGTTGAAGATTAGCCATGGGTTAGGCTTACTCAGGGTACCAGAGCCCATTCTGAATGGTGGTGAGGAAACAGAGAATGGGAAGGTCGAACTTCTACCAAGAACTTGACCAAACTCCCAGGGTGCTAGTCAGTATCTGAGAGAGCTTCAGAATGCCAAAACTCATTAGTGCTCAAAAAGGGTCAAAGTTATTAGACAAGGGCACTCCAAGATGAAGACATAACTAAAGAAATAAAAAAAACAGCTCCTTGAAGAAGAGATGTGTAGGATTCTAGAGTATTTTGAAAGGCTCTTCCGATGCTGACTCCTGAGGGGCCCTCATGAATGTTAGGACATTCAGATTCTTGGGAAGCTCCAAGCAAAGCTATTGTCAAAGATGTGCCCAAGAAGAGTACCTCCAAAAGTAAACAAGCAGGGGGTAGACAAGACAGTTATAGAGGTCTCCTGAGTAAAGTATACAGGACTGAGATGGTGAATGCAGAAGAGGAGTAACAGCCTGGGGGGTCCTGGACAACCAAGAAACAGGTTGTTTAAAATCCTGGCATCAGGCAGTACCTCAAAGCAAATTGCAAACGATGTCATTGGCTGAGCCCTGGGTATCCTGCCTCTGAAACAATGCCACTGTGTAGGAAAAACAGCCCATGTTTGGATCCATATTCAACCAATGCTGGGCTCTGTAACTGATACAGTTTTTAAACTCCCATGGGCTTCAAAAATCAGGGGACTGAATTAAAAATTTTTCACAAAGTCCCTATAAGTCCCTTATAGATCTAACTCTAGGATCTATAATCCCCATACACAAAAGAGAACATGTTATAGGAGAAGAAAACAGTTATCAGCAGGTCATTCCAAAACATGCTGGAAGAAACTAAATAAAGCAAAAAGTCTTGATTTCTGATCTTGTATCTATGACTTCTCATTTTTTTCCATTTTGGGACTAAATTGTGGTTTAAGTAGTTAAGCCAAATGAATAGAAGCGAAACCAATACACTACACACCAGCAGCATTCTTATTTTTGTGGAGAAAGAAAACAAATATGTGCTATTTGATCGTGCAAGGAAGATAAATCTACAAAGCTTCCACAGACAAAGCCCATTAAATCAATAGAGGTTCTGCCCAGTGCCCAGGGAAACCCATCAAGAGAAGCCAAATTATTTCTTTAAAAAAAAAAAAAAAGCTATCAACTTAACATTACAAATCATTTGCTGTTCTCAAGAGAATTGCCTAGTATTGCAAAACTTGATAATTACTGATTCATGACTGATTTAGGAAAAACATCGGCTTAAGTAATCAGGCCAGAGTACTGCTGCTGACCGCAAGGCTGGCAGGAAACCTAGCCTTTCTTTCATCATTTCTTTCATGAATGTTTAACATTTAACAAAATTTAGCTTTTAGCATATCACCAGTGGTTTGATTTTTTCAAAAACCTGGGAATACAGAACATACCAGTTATGTATTATCAAGCACCTAGCTTTTCTCTAACTTTTCTTCAAGTATCATTAACCAGAAATGCAGTGAATTATGAGAAAGTGATTCAGAAATCAGACTTGACATGGACTCTTTGCTCTAAGATGGTAGATCTCAGGCTCTTTGAAAGAACTCTACAAACACCATAAACTGACAGTACATTCTGTATAAAATAGCAGGAAAAATTTAATTAATGTTCTGAGCCAATCCTACATGCCACAGGCTACACATGCCTACATTAGGACAATACACAAAACTCTCATGTAAGCTTTGCTAAACAGTCACTTCATGTGGCCAGCAGAAAACAAGTATATCAGAAAATGTTCATCTGTACATGCCCCTGGGAAGATATTTTCTATAAGGATACGTGAATATCGTATCTGCATAAAGAAAACTATTCCCTCTCTGTTGGAACTGTTTTTCTGCTTAAAATTAAGACATTAAGAATATTTTCTTATTCTGGAGAGGAATTACAGAGAAATATTATCCTACAGATTCAGAAACTGCCTCTAATACCATAACAAATTTTCTTTTCAGATCTTTTCTTTTTTCTCTAAGATTCTGCTTTCAAGTAAACATGCTTTTGTTAGTAAAAGCCAGATTCTTGTCGACTTAGTTTCTACTAACAGTCCTCTCTTTCTCTCTCTCTCTATATATATACACACAATAATTTTATGTATTTTGTAATATATCTCTATTTTGTAATATATAGATAGATATACATGACAAAAATATCCAAATTGTAGGTCTCTTCACTAAGAAGACCTATATCATCAATGTTCTTGCAGGAAAAAAGTCAAGTATTTAAAGAACAGAAAATTTAAGTAAGCATTTAAGGGCAGTGGTAAAACAAGTACTTATAAACTGCTGATGTGCAATTTGATATAGAACACCATATAAGCAAATTGACAATATATATGAAGGTGTAAAATGATTATACCCCAGATCCAAAAATTCCACTTTGAAGGAGATATTATTTTAAATACAACTACAATAGGAAAAATTTTATGCACAAAGATATTTACTGCAGCATTACTTTTAATAGAAAAACAGAGAAACAGCATTTATGTTGAACAGTAGGAAAATGATTAAGGAAAAAAATTATATAATCTCTCAACAGATTACTATGTAGCCATGAGAAACACCTATGAACATTGGTAATAACATAAAAATGCTTACAATATTAAAAAAACAGAAAACAAGCCAATATTATAGATACACATACATATATAAAAATGTTTGCTTATAAAAATAAACAAAAGAAAATCCTTCATGTAAAAAATAGATGAAAGGAAATATTGGATGCTTTTTTTCTCCTCTTTCTTCTTCCGTATTTTCTAAATTTTCTTCAATAAGCTCCTTAAGGAAACATTTTGAGTAAAACAAGAGGAATTCCAAACAGACATGGATTAGAATTGATGCTTAATATTCCTGACCAAAATTATACTAGGTCTGAGAGAGGGCAAATTTGAAGACATTTCTGTGGCATTACTGTTTATTGAATTAATTCATAATTAATTCATTCAATGAATAGTTATATAAATTGTCTGAGGGAGAACGGGAGGGAATCATAGAAGTCATTGTTAACCCAAGAAAATCATCTCGTCTGCATTATTCAGCAGCGGGAAGAATGAACCCTAGGGGGACTGAAATGTAATTTAAGAATTGAAATAATATAGCAGCAGAGAAGTCATACAAAGAGAAACTTCGAACAAGGCAGAGAAGATCAGAAATGTTAGTGCTGCAGAGATGCACTGAGGTCAAGGAAAACAAGGAGAAACAAAAAGGCACAGGAGTTAACAAGTTAAAGACTACTTGGGAAATTAAAGCTAGAAATCAAGTCCTGGAGGGTGACTGGTGAGGAACTGGAGGCAGTGGGTGCAGAGGGAGATGAGAAGGCAGCAGATTAGACCCAGGATCATTTGCTTCATCCTTTGCAGAATAGGGGATATGGGCCTGAGTTTGGAAGCAAGAGTGGGGAAGAGACAGAAGATTGGAGATGTGGAAACAGCCCAGAACCATCCTGTCCCCTGCACGCCCCCAACCATCAGAGGCTGCCCATGTACCATATATGACTGTGCCTGGCACAGAAGTACACCTCAGCTGGCTCTAAACATCTTTGAGACTTTATCTCTAAACCATGCCTCACCACAAGTCATCTCTCCTAATCAAGCCATTCTTGTGCTACTCCCCACCTGCACACACATAGCCTTCTCTAACTGGGAATGTTCCTCCTCTGCCCCTTTCTCACGTCCTCATTTCCTGCTATCCTTAACTGTCAGATTCCAGGGCTCATCCGTGGTCCTTGTATTAATCTTCTAGGGCTGCCATAACAAAATACCACAACCTGGGTGGCCTAAAACAACAGACATATTCTCTCACAATTCTGGAGGCTAAAAGTCTAAAATCAAGGTGTGGCAGAGCCATGCTGTCTCAGAAGGCCATAAGGAGGGTCCTTCCTTGCTTCCTCTTACCTTTTTGGAGGTCCTGGAAATCCTTTGTGTTCCTTAGTTTATACATGCATTACTTCAATCTCTGCCTCTATCTTCACATGGCTTTTTCCATTGTGTGTCTGTGTCACTGTTTTCTCTTCTCACAAGGACATTAGGCATTGGATTAGGGCCCACCCTAATCCAGTATGACCTAATTTTAACTTAACTAATTACAACTGCAGAGACCCAATTCCAAATAAGGTGACAGGATATGAGGGCGATCTGGCCGCAACATCTGTCACCCCATTGATCACCAGGGTTGATTCGGCTGATCTGGCTGGTTAGGCAGGTGTCCCCTTCCTCCCGCAACTGCATGTGCATCCCTCCAGAAGCTGCGCACTCGGGGGAAGAGGACGACCATCTGGATAGAGGAGGACCGGTCTTTGGTCAAGGATATACAAGTAGCTGCATTCCCCTGCTAGAACCTCCAAACGACCCTAGATAAGGTAAGAATCTTAGGTTCTGGGTAGACATAAAATCAGGGGTCGACGGGGGCGGGGGGAGTCTTCAACTCAGTACAGTCCTCATCCAGCCCCAGAGAATGGCCATTCCCCTGTGGTCTCATCTGCTCCCAGTCCATCTATTCTCTGCTTGTTACTATGAAATCTGAATCCCTGGCCTCAAGCTCAATGCCACTCTTTAGAGCTATGTTTCCCACTGCCCGCTGGACATAGTTGATTTAGAAATCCACAGGCCCTTTAAACAAAACAGCCACTTCCAAAAGAGAGTCCAAATCCCATCATGGCTCCTGTGTTTTCTATTTTAATTCATAACAAATCTATCTGGCCTCCCAAGTTAAGAAGTCTTGGCATTATCTTCAACTTTCTCTTCTTCCTATTCCCCTCCCACCACATCTGATCAGAAAAATAGTCCCTGTGGATTCTATCTCACAAACCTCACTCAAATGTGACCTCTTCTTTCCACTTCCATTGCTAAGGCTTTAGTTTGCTCTCAACCTTTCCTGGTTTGCTTTCCAACCTTCTAAGGAAAGGTTGCCTATATAGGCAACACAAAGGCTCAATTCAGTAAAATATAGCACACCTATGTGGCTAGGTGCTGGACATACCAAGAGGAAATCAACACAATCTTGCCCTTGTGTAGCCCTCAGCCTCTTATCTGGTCTCCCTGCCACTAGGCTTAAATGCATTTTCTTGTCAGAAACAAATCTTATAATGTCATGCTGTGGCTTCCAATTCTCTTTTCACTCTCTTTTTCCTACAAGGTGAAATGCAAATCCTTCTACAGTCATGGAAGATGTTTCACAGTCTGCTTCCCCCTGTGCCACACCCTTCTCATCCAGCACTTCATCTCTGCCATGGTGGGCTTCTTGTTCTTTCCAGATTTGTTCCTGGGAGCAGTGTTTTCATTTATCCAAAGAGCCTTTTCTCCCTTCATGCCCTGGGAAGCTCCTATCTACCTTTAAAGTGCTGCCCAAATGACCCGTCCTTTCTTACCTCTTATCAGAATCCCACAGAGTTCCTCCACACTCCGTGCCCCTATAAGACTTTGTTCAAATCACTGTATAATCACATTTGCCAGATTGTTGAAATTTATCTTTTTCACTGTGTGTCTCCATCACTAGACCAGGAGCTCACAGAGGATCAGTACCAGGCAGCATTCATGTATCTCAGTCTGAATGAATGAAATTATGAATGCACCCTGCTCTCCGTGTCTTAATCCTACCCAAGGTTCCAGGCCTGGCTCAATCCCAAGCCCCTTCCCTGGACTTTCTCAGTCACTCACTCCAGGCTATGAGTGTCTCCCTTCTCTGAAATGGCCACAGTACTTACTCTATGTATCACCAGCTTGATGCTTACAACATGGTACTTTGTGTGATTGAATGTCCCAGTCTTCCCTTTTGATACACTTTAAAGTTTCTTTTCCAAACTTAGTCCAATAATTTGCACCATAGTAGATGCTCTGTGAATATCTGTTAATTGGTTTTTCAGTTTGGCAATGAGGGGGTGGAGTCCTAAAGAAAATGAGAAAGGGTGAGTCCCAGAACAGGTGGTAGTATGGGCTATAGAACAGGTAGAGTATATTTTCTCCCATGAAACTAAAAGGAAGGGAAGAAAATTATAGGAGAATTATAGAGGAGAATACAAAAGTCCTAATTAGGACAGCCTTGGTTTTTTTTAAAAATAAGCATGGAAAAATAATATGCCGATTTAAGTATGCTACATAAATCTTAAATACAGCCAAATAAAAACAAATCAACATTTACCATCTACAGCTAGGTAAAGAGAGGGCAAGAGTGTGTGTAGTTTATATAAAATGGAACACATCATGTACACACTTTATGTAAACTTGCCTCTACACGCTTATTGGAAAAGATGTGAGTAAAAGAACTGTAAAGTGTAGGCAATTCTGCCCTCCAGTCCACTGAAGGAGCATTCACTGCCCATGTGCCCCTCGTAGTCTAAGCAGCTCCTGATGCTGATAAAGCCAAGCCCCCTTCTTTAGTGATCTGTGTCTACAGCAAAGGAAAAACTAACTGTACAGCACTTGCAGAGAGAGTGTGTTAGTATCTAATGTAGCACATATTAGTGATGGAATATACTAAAATTTATGAGCACTTTAATAGTCTTTCAAGGATATTGACTTTGCATAATTTTCATATTGTATATTGACTTTAGTACCAAACCCCTAAGTAAGATGTGACTCCACTGTGTAAGTAAACTGGCCTCTACTGATACATAACCCCCATTAGGAACTCTTATAGTATTTGCTATTTATACTACTCATTTTGGCATATAGTTGTATGTTGAACTGCTGGAAGTTCAGGTGTAAATATGATCTTGTTATCTAGACTATAAGTTCACATTATCTAGACTGTAAGTTGGTGACTATAACCACATCTTAAGCTTTTATACCCCACAGTGTGTATGGCACAATGCCAAGGACCAAACAAAAGTTCTTAATTACTGAAAGGCCATTTTATCAATGTCACTTTCTCTCTAATCAAACTCTGAATCTAAAACATTACTAAACATGTCTTATATTCTCTGTTATGCTTTCTAGGGTCCATTTTTAAGGAAGAGGCCCTTGTTTAACTCAAAGTTACTCCTTAAATATTAAATAATTGGCTGTTATCATATTCAATTAGGGAGGCATGCAGAGGTTCAGTACAAAGAGTAATTTTAAAAGTTATTGTCATCAGCATTTTTCTAGAAAGATAATAAAAATCACTTGGGAAACAAGCCTGCCTTTATTGGTGGCCTGGGAAGAAACATCAAATCAAGCTAAGACCCACCCACTCCTTTAGAGAAAATATAAAACATGAGAGTAAAATCTCCATGGAATAATCAACGAAATACAGATATTTGAGAAGATGAATCAGGATTTCTTCAGGTTTAAATAAATTATCATGTATCATCTCTAATTTAAAAACAACATTTTTAAAGTAAAATGAGCCTTTCATTGCTGATTCCTAGCATACTATTTCCTTAAATCCTTTCATTTCATTAATATAACTCAGTTCACAGTGCAGTGGGGATCAGATGAAGATTGAGCAATTACTGAATGTCATGGGACTATAAAGATAAGCTATTTGGATAATTTAAGCTAAAAAAAAAAAAACTCTCCTTTATCTCCAGGGTGGGTTTGGGAACTTTGGTTATTCACTGAATTTGGCCAGCCTACATTTTATATTACCAGGAAAAACATTCTAAATGTGCTTCCAACATTAGAAAATTATTTCTGTTTTCAACATGTTCTGTGATGAAGAGATGTAAGATTAAATATCCCAGTTAAAAGTAAGTTTGCTGCCATTTTTACTTTATTGGTCAGCTAGCTCCTTTTAACTCTTGAGTCAAAGTTTGGGGAATTAAAACAAATAAATTCACTGTTTTTTCAAGCATAAATGATATGCAATAAGCCTCAGAGAACAGAGGTTACTCACTCTGGTTATGTTTTACTTTCTTGCAAACACATACTCATGCTCAATTGAACTGCCTCCAAGTGATTTTTAAGCATTAAAGGTGAACACAGCCCTCATTTTTCAGGGATATTCTGGGCAGCTGTTGTAAAACAAAATGCAAATCATTAAAAAAAAAAAACCTGATGTTAAATTAAAAAGCACTAATCAAGAAATTACCCAAAGTTTAAGCTCACATAAAAACCACCTAAAATGAATGATGGGTAAATGCCTTGTAACATTGAACAGGAAAAACATTTAGAACTCTTGACAACGGGTTCAAATGTCCTGACCTGCTGGACAAACTCCCCTTTCCACATCTTTCCTAGATTCCATCAGATCCTGTTTTTCTCTCTATAATAAACTGTCATTTATCTAGAATGCAATCAAGCAGAAAGTTAAAATAAACAGGGTGGTGTTTTCCTATGCTCCCTTTTCCATTAATTTGCAGGTGTTTATTGAATGCCTACTATGTTCCCAACACTGTGTTGGACACTGGGCATATGAAAGATGTTGCAACTGTTGCTTAGAATTCTAGAATTCTCAGAATTCTGAGAATTCTTAGAATTCTCTTTAATGACGAAAGAATAACAAGCAAACAAGCTTTCAGAAATGTAGTCCATAAAGCAACTTCTAATACGTCTGTAAAAGCAATCCTGTTTCCATCCAACCTCTAACTGCCTTGTTCACCTGTAATTACCAGGCTAAGCAGTAACAGTCAAAGCTCTCTGACTGTAAGTAGAAAACACTGTAAAATCCAGAAGTTCCAAATAGGGTTGAGTCTCCTCCATACAGTTTTAGTTTCAAATGTATTTCTATTTTTTGACTTTGTTAATGTGATTAATCATTCATATGTTCTATTAATAAAACTAACCTGTTCTCCCACATTATACATAAATGAGGACTGAAGTCTCTTCCTATTCAATGCAAGGCCCAGCATGGAGTTTCAAAGGATCAACAAATAATTTTTGAATGATAGAGATTATGTCCATAATGCAAAACCCACATTATTCTTACATGGATCTGTGGCAATGTAAGCTACAAGTTTCAATTAGAAGTTAAATTTTACTTCTCAGTACAGTGAATTTCTATTTTGCATGGAAATAATTCCATAGGAAAAGGGAAACTTGACAAAAAAGCACAAATTTAATCTATGAGGAAGGGCATAATAATATCCCATAGGGGTTATCCATGCACCTCTGTCTCCATCTTCATAGCCCTCATTCCTGGGAAAATAAGAAAGTCCAATTTTCCCCATCCAAATTAATACATATCTGTTTCTAATTCTCTACTAGACCACCAATAATTATGTCACATGGGTAAATTCAATATATACAAGGTTCCGATTTTAGGAAAACAAAAAACATGGAGTCAGCAAAAAATCTTTTGCTCTCCAGAGTCTCCTATTTTAATGTTCCATTTTATAGTATACTGGACATACTTTAGAAAAAAAAATTTCTGTTGGAGACACTGGTGAATAAACCAAGGAATTGAAAGTCCACCCTCTTTCAAAGAGTACAAAGGAAATCAACGTACTTTTAAAAAACACAAAATCATTCATTTTCACAATTGGTTTTCTATGTTATGCATCTAACAAGTATGCTTGTAACTTCGATTGAAACACAATCCTTTTCATTACTAGTTATACCTTTAGCCATTATTATTTTATATTTCTATTTTTTAACAAATTACCTAGATGTTGGGACAACAAGTTAACTATCTGAGAAAAAAAAATAAAATTAGATTCCTACTTTTCACGTTTCATCAAGATTAACTCCAAATGAACTAAATATTTAAACACTTAAAACGTAAAACCATGCAACTACAATAGGAAAATACATGTGAACATTTGGATATTCTTGAAGTAGAGTAGGACCTCACAAGCTTAACAATGAAAACAAAATTCATGGGGCGGAGCAGGATGGCCGAATAGGAACAGCTCCAGTCTCCACTCCCAGCGCGAGCGACACAGAAGACCAGTGATTTCTGCATTTTCAACTGAGGTATTGGGTTCATCTCACTGGGGAGTGCAAGATGATCGGTGCTGGTCAGCTGCTGCAGCCCGACCAGCGAGAGCTGAAGCAGGGTGAGGCATTGCCTCACCTGGAAAGCGCAAGGGGGAAGGGAATCCCTTTTCCTAGCCAGGGGAACTGAGACACACAACACCTGGAAAATCGGGTAACTCCCACCCCAATACTGTGCTTTAAGCAAACAGGCACACCAGGAGATCATATCCCACACCTGGCCGGGAGGGTCCCACACCCACGGAGCCTCCCTCATTGCTAGCACAGCAGTCTGTGATCTACCGGCAAGGCAGCAGCGAGGCTGGGGGAGGGGCGCCCGCCATTGCTGAGGTTTAAGTAGGTAAACAAAGCTGCTGGGAAGCTCGAACTGGGTGGAGCTCACAGCAGCTCAAGGAAACCTGCCTGTCTCTGTAGACTCCACCTCTGGGGACAGGGCACAGTAAACAATAACAACAGAAAGCTCTGCAGACGCAAACGACTCTGTCTGACAGCTTTGAAGAGAGCAGTGGATCTCCCAACATGGAGGTTGAGATCTGAGAAGGGACAGACTCCCTGCTCAAGTGGGTCCCTGACCCCTGAGTAGCCTAACTGGGAGACATCCCCCACTAGGGGCAGTCTGACACCTCACACCTCACAGGGTGGAGTACACCCCTGAGAGGAAGCTTCCAAAGCAAGAATCAGACAGGTACACTCGCTGTTCAGAAATATTCTATCTTCTGCAACCTCTGCTGCTGATACCCAGGCAAACAGGGTCTGGAGTGGACCTCAAGCAATCTCCAACAGACCTACAGCTGAGGGTCCTGACTGTTAGAAGGAAAACTATCAAACAGGAAGGACACCTACACCAAAACCCCATCAGTACATCACCATCATCAAAGACCAGAGGCAGATAAAACCACAAAGATGGGGAAAAAGCAGGGCAGAAAAGCTGGTAATTCAAAAAATAAGACCGCATCTCCCCCGGCAAAGGAGCGCAGCTCATCGCCAGCAACGGATCAAAGCTGGACGGAGAATGACTTCGACAAGATGAGAGAAGAAGGCTTCAGTCCATCAAATTTCTCAGAGCTAAAGGAGGAATTACGTACCCAGCGCAAAGAAACTAAAAATCTTGAAAAAAAAGTGGAAGAATTGATGGCTAGAGTAATTAATGCAGAGAAGCTCATAAACGAAATGAAAGAGATGAAAACCATGACACGAGAAATACGTGACAAATGCACAAGCTTCAGTAACCGACTCAATCAACTGGAAGAAAGAATGTCAGCGATTGAGGATCAAATGAATGAAATGAAGCGAGAAGAGAAACCAAAAGAAAAAAGAAGAAAAAGAAATGAACAAAGCCTGCAAGAAGTATGGGATTATGTAAAAAGACCAAATCTACGTCTGATTGGGGTGCCTGAAAGTGAGGGGGAAAATGGAACCAAGTTGGAAAACACTCTTCAGGATATCATCCAGGAGAACTTCCCCAACCTAGTAGGGCAGGCCAACATTCAGATCCAGGAAATACAGAGAACGCCACAAAGATACTCCTCGAGAAGAGCAACTCCAAGACACATAATTGCCAGATTCACCAAAGTTGAAATGAAGGAAAAAATCTTAAGGGCAGCCAGAGAGAAAGGTCGGGTTACCCACAAAGGGAAGCCCATCAGACTAACAGCAGATCTCTCGGCAGAAACTCTTCAAGCCAGAAGAGAGTGGGGGCCAATATTCAACATTCTTAAAGAAAAGAATTTTCAACCCAGAATTTTATATCCAGCCAAACTAAGTTTCATAAGTGAAGGAGAAATAAAATCCTTTACAGATAAGCAAATGCTTAGAGATTTTGTCACCACTAGGCCTGCCTTACAAGAGACCCTGAAGGAAGCACTAAACATGGAAAGGAACAACCGGTACCAGCCATTGCAAAAACATGCCAAAATGTAAAGACCATCAAGGCTAGGAAGAAACTGCATCAACTAACGAGCAAAATAACCAGTTAATATCATAATGGCAGGATCAAGTTCACACATAACAATCTTAACCTTAAATGTAAATGGACTAAATGCTCCAATTAAAAGACACAGACTGGCAAACTGGATAAAGAGTCAAGACCCATCAGTCTGCTGTATTCAGGAGACCCATCTCACACGCAGAGACATACATAGGCTCAAAATAAAGGGATGGAGGAAGATTTACCAAGCAAATGGAGAACAAAAAAAAGCAGGGGTTGCAATACTAGTCTCTGATAAAACAGACTTTAAACCATCAAAGATCAAAAGAGACAAAGAAGGCCATTACATAATGGTAAAGGGATCAATTCAAGAGGAAGAGCTAACTATCCTAAATATATATGGCCCTAATACAGGAGCACCCAGATTCATAAAGCAAGTCCTTAGAGACTTACAAAGAGACTTAGACTCCCATACAATAATCATGGGAGACTTCAACACTCCACTGTCAACATTAGACAGATCAACGAGACAGAAAGTTAACAAGGATATCCAGGAATTGAACTCATCTCTGCAGCAAGCAGACCTAATAGACATCTATAGAACTCTCCACCCCAAATCAACAGAATATACATTCTTCTCAGCACCACATCGTACTTACTCCAAAATTGACCACGTAATTGGAAGTAAAGCACTCCTCAGCAAATGTACAAGAACAGAAATTATAACAAACTGTCTCTCAGACCACAGTGCAATCAAATTAGAACTCAGGACTAAGAAACTCAATCAAAACCGCTCAACTACATGGAAACTGAACAACCTGCTCCTGAATGACTACTGGGTACATAACGAAATGAAGGCAGAAATAAAGATGTTCTTTGAAACCAATGAGAACAAAGATACAACATACCAGAATCTCTGGGACACATTTAAAGCAGTGTGTAGAGGGAAATTTATAGCACTAAATGCCCACAAGAGAAAGCAGGAAAGATCTAAAATTGACACTCTAACATCGCAATTAAAAGAACTAGAGAAGCAAGAGCAAACACATTCGAAAGCTAGCAGAAGGCAAGAAATAACTAAGATCAGAGCAGAACTGAAGGAGATAGAGACACAAAAAACCCTCCAAAAAATCAATGAATCCAGGAGTTGGTTTTTTGAAAAGATCAACAAAATTGACAGACCACTAGCAAGACTAATAAAGAAGAAAAGAGAGAAGAATCAAATCGACGCAATTAAAAATGATAAAGGGGATATCACCACCGACCCCACAGAAATACAAACTACCATCAGAGAATACTATAAACACCTCTACGCAAATAAACTGGAAAATCTAGAAGAAATGGATAATTTCCTGGACACTTACACTCTTCCAAGACTAAACCAGGAAGAAGTTGAATCCCTGAATAGACCAATAGCAGGCTCTGAAATTGAGGCAATAATTAATAGCCTACCAACCAAAAAAAGTCCAGGACCAGATGGATTCACAGCTGAATTCTACCAGAGGTACAAGGAGGAGTTGGTACCATTCCTTCTGAAACTATTCCAATCAATAGAAAAAGAGGGAATCCTCCCTAACTCATTTCATGAGGCCAACATCATCCTGATACCAAAGCCTGGCAGAGACACAACAAAAAAAGAGAATTTTAGACCAATATCCCTGATGAACATCGATGCAAAAATCCTCAATAAAATACTGGCAAACCGGATTCAGCAACACATCAAAAAGCTTATCCACCATGATCAAGTGGGCTTCATCCCTGGGATGCAAGGCTGGTTCAACATTCGCAAATCAATAAACATAATCCAGCATATAAACAGAACCAAAGACAAGAACCACATCATTATCTCAATAGATGCAGAAAAGGCTTTTGACAAAATTCAACAGCCCTTCATGCTAAAAACGCTCAATAAATTCGGTATTGATGGAACGTACCTCAAAATAATAAGAGCTATTTATGACAAACCCACAGCCCATATCATACTGAATGGGCAAAAACTGGAAAAATTCCCTTTGAAAACTGGCCCAAGACAGGGATGCCCTCTCTCACCACTCCTATTCAACATAGTGTTGGAAGTTCTGGCTAGGGCTATCAGGCAACAGAAAGAAATCAAGGGGATTCAGTTAAGAAAAGAAGAAGTCAAATTGTCCCTGTTTGCAGATGACATGATTGTATATTTAGAAAACCCCATTGTCTCAGCCCAAAATCTCCTTAAGCTGATAAGCAACTTCAGCAAAGTCTCAGGATACAAAATTAATGTGCAAAAATCACAAGCATTCTTATACACCAGTAACAGACAGAGAGCCAAATCAGGAATGAACTTCCACTCACAATTGCTTCAAAGAGAATAAGATACCTAGGAATCCAACTTACAAGGGATGTAAAGGACCTCTTCAAGGAGAACTACAAACCACTGCTCAGTGAAATAAAAGAGGACACAAACAAATGGAAGAACATACCATGCTCATGGATAGGAAGAATCAATATCGTGAAAATGGCCATACTGCCCAAGGTAATTTATAGATTCAATGCCATCCCCATCAAGCTAGCAATGACGTTCTTCACAGAATTGGAAAAAACTGCTTTAAAGTTCATATGGAACCAAAAAAGAGCCCGCATCTCCAAGACAATCCTAAGTCAAAAGAACAAAGCTGGAGGCATCACGCTACCTGACTTCAAACTATACTACAAGGCTACAGTAACCAAAACAGCATGGTACTGGTACCAAAACAGAGATATAGACCAATGGAACAGAACAGAGTCCTCAGAAATAATACCACACATCTACAGCCATCTGATCTTTGACAAACCTGAGAGAAACAAGAAATGGGGAAAGGATTCCCTATTTAATAAATGGTGCTGGGAAAATTGGCTAGCCATAAGTAGAAAGCTGAAACTGGATCCTTTCCTTACTCCTTATATGAAAATTAATTCAAGATGGATTAGATACTTAAATGTTAGACCTAATACCATAAAAATCCTAGAGGAAAACCTAGGTAGTACCATTCAGGACATAGGCATGGGCAAAGACTTCATGTCTAAAACACCAAAAGCAACGGCAGCAAAAGCCAAAATTGACAAATGGGATCTCATTAAACTGAAGAGCTTCTGCACAGCAAAAGAAACTACCATCAGAGTGAACAGGCAACCTACAGAATGGGAGAAAATTTTTGGAATCTACTCATCTGACAAAGGGCTAATATCCAGAACCTACAAAGAACTCAAACAAATTTACAAGAAAAAAACAAACAACCCCATCAAAAAGTGGGCAAAGGATATGAACAGACATTTCTCAAAAGAAGACATTCATACAGCCAACAGACACATGAAAAAATGCTCATCATCACTGGCCATCAGAGAAATGCAAATCAAAACCACAATGAGATACCATCTCACACCAGTTAGAATGGCGATCATTCAAAAGTCAGGAAACAACAGGTGCTGGAGAGGATGTGGAGAAATAGGAACACTTTTACACTGTTGGTGGGATTGTAAACTAGTTCAACCATTATGGAAAACAGTATGGCGATTCCTCAAGGATCTAGAACTAGATGTACCATATGACCCAGCCATCCCATTACTGGGTATATACCCAAAGGATTATAAATTATGCTGCTATAAAGACACATGCACACGTATGTTTATTGCAGCACTATTCACAATAGCAAAGACTTGGAATCAACCCAAATGTCCATCAGTGACAGATTGGATTAAGAAAATGTGGCACATATACACCATGGAATACTATGCAGCCATACAAAAGGATGAGTTCGTGTCCTTTGTAGGGACATGGATGCAGCTGGAAACCATCATTCTTAGCAAACTATCACAAGAACAGAAAACCAAACACCGCATGTTCTCACTCATAGGTGGGAACTGAACCATGAGATCACTTGGACTCGGGAAGGGGAACATCACACACCGGGGCCTATCATGGGGAGGGGGGAGGGGGGAGGGATTGCATTGGGAGTTATACCTGATGTAAATGACGAGTTGATGGGTGCAGCACACCAACATGGCACAAGTATACATATGTAACAAACCTGCACGTTGTGCACATGTACCCTACAACTTAAAGTATAATAATAATACATAAATTTAAAAAAAAAAGAAAAAAGAAAACAAAATTCATAAAAGAAAATACTGATACACCTGACTACCTCAAAATTTTAAATTTCTAGGTTTATAATTCTAACAATATGGTGTATCCCAAAGAATTTTTCTGTACAGGATACCTAAAAATTCTGAACAAAACATTTTTTAAAACATTTTAGAAGCATAGCTTAGATGGCAAGAAAATAAAGGAATTTGCAGAACCAAAAATGATTTGAAAGCTAGAATCCAAAAAGGTAACCAAGCACTCAACAGCACAGTTGCCTGGAGGCATTTGCAGAAATTTGTGATTTCTTACAGTTTGGAGATTTCAATTCTAATGAGGAATAGGAAACAGGACCAACCTAAAACAGAAATTAAGATCAAGACATTTCCACAAAGCTGAAATAATGAAAGGAGATATTCTCAATGGAAAAGGTAAACTAAACAAACAAAACAAAACTATCCCACTTACTCACAAAGCAAGGGCTCTGGATTCTGGTTTCTGCATAAAGGAAAAAAAAGAAGAGAATTCCTAAGAACTTACAGTCTCAGGCAAACTTTCATTTTGGTTTGGTAACAAGACTCAAATTATCTATGCAGAGGAAAATAAAAGATTACAGACTAAAGTAGCTCTTGATTTCATTTCCATTTGGCTTGCAGAAGCAAATTTAAATTTTTTCTATAGAAGATAACTTTAACCCAGGCCTCAGATTTCCCACAGATAGAGTTCCAGTGATTATGAGCTCACAAATAAAAATCACAAAACAAATAAGGAAACAAGCCACTATGAACAAGAGTCAGCAGAATAATTACACAATTCAATCAGACTCACAAAAATTTCTGGTATTGGAATTATCAGGTATTATATTTAAAAATACATGAGTTTAATGTGTTTACAGAAAACAATACTGAAAATGATGAAGAAACAAGGGAGTATAAAAAAATAGAGAGTCGTGAAAAAGACAAAATGTTAAACTGGAAACTATCGTAATATTAGAAACTTAATTGTCAAGCTAATCTTCAAGTTAGAGCTGAAGAGAGAACCCATGAGTTAGTAGATATATCTGAGTACCCATATGCAGCAACAAGAATCAAAGATTGACATATAAAAGAGAGGTCAAGAGACTTGGAGAAGAGAGTCAGAAGAGAGAGACATATTTAATAGGATAGTCAAAGATAACAAAGCAAATGAGGAGAAGCAAGAGAGTGGAAAGGCGTAAATCTTCAGATTCAGAATTATAACAATGCCAAGAAGGAAAAATGAAAATAAATCCACACCTAGAGACATCACGAGAAATTACAACATACCTGAGTTCTTCAAGAGATCTTAAAAGAAGCCAGAGAGAAAAGAGAGATTATCTACAAATGAACAATTATTAATAAAATGATTGCTGACATCTTAGATCAACCATGAAAGCCAGAAGATTGTGGAATAACACCTTCAACATGCCAAATCACAATAACTCTCAATTTGGAATCTTATATCCAACAAAAGTATCTTTCAAGATAAGCATGATGAAGACATTTTCAGACAAGCAAAAAGGGAGAGTTTACCACCCACATATCCTTTCTAAAGGAACTTCTAATGGAAACACTATAGAACAAAGAAAGATCTGAAATTCAGAAAGAAATACCAAGAGAGAATATACTAAACATGTGGATGAAGTTAATAAACATTAACTGCAAGGACAACAATGTCTAAATTGTGGGATTTTAGAAAGAACAAATATAAAACAACAGTAAAGGAGATGGTTATCAAAGTTAAACTGTTCTAAGGCCCTGAAGATAGTGATGTCCTTTGAACATTTTTAAGCTAAATATGCATAATAAAAATTTTAAGATAACCACAAAATTAATAGAAATAGTAGGTACAACTAAAAACGAGAAGAGGAAAAAGTAGAATGTAAAAAACAGCATAACAACAAACCAATCTGAAAGAACGAAAAAAAAAAAAAGTAAAGAGAAAATGAAAATTAAGATGGTAGCAATGAATTCAAAAGCAACAATAATCACTATAAATGAAAATGACTGAACACTCTCCTTCAAAGAACATACCAGACATGAGGGATAAAAGACTACAAATTGGCCAGGTGCGGTGGCTGATGCCTGTAATCCCAGCACTTTGGGAGGCCAAGGCCAGCAGATCACCAGGTCAGGAGATCGAGACCATCCTGGCTAACATGGTGAAACCCCATCTCTACTATAAAAAAACACAAAGTTAGCTGGGCACGGTGGCAGGCGCCTGTAGTCTCAGCTACTTGGGAGGATGAGGCAGGAGAATGGCGTGAACCCAGGAGGCAGAGCTTGCAGTGAGCCGAGATCATGCCACTGCACTCCAGCCTGGGCAACAGAGCAAGACTCCATCTCAAAAAAAAAAAAAAGAAAGACTACAAATTGAGTTCACTGTATACTGCTCAGGTGATGGGTGCACCAAAATCTCACAAATCACCAGTGAAGAACTTACTCATGTAACCAAATACCACCTGTTCCCCCCAAAAACCTATGGAAATAAAACAGGTTTTTAAAAAAGAACATATCAGACAAATACTAACCAAAGAAAACTAAAAGACTTGAGTCATTGCTATATAATAAGAGAGACAATTGGTTTTTATACAGGAAAAAATGAAATTGGATCAATACCTGTATCAGATAACTATTGTTACAAAACAAAACCACCTCAAACTCAGTGGTTTAAAGCAGCAATGGTTTATTATCACAGAAAACTCTACAAGTGACCTGGTATTCAGTTGAAATCAACTGGGCTTAGCTTAGGCTGTGTGGCCGGTATAGCTCACCTCCTGGGCCTAGTGGAGTAGCTCAGACATATTCTTCTCTGAGCAATAGAAGAAGCAGAAACACACAAGGCCTCTTAAGGCCTGGGCTTGGAACTCGTCTTTCTTCTCATTCTCTTAGCCAAAAAAAGCCATGTGACTAAAGCCAAGAGCTAGGGAAGTATCATCTAACTTTACAGGAGAAATTTGAAACCACATGCCAGAGGATATGGTTACAGGGAGGGGTGAAAAATTGGGATCAGTAATACAACTACCACAGCGTGTGAAACCATGTACAAAAAATGCAGATGTGTAACTGCAATTGAATAATACAAAATAAATAAATGTGAAAGACAAATTTTTACATCTTTCAGGAACAAACAGAAGAATATCTTTATATCCTCAGGGTGGAAAAAGGCTTTAAACAAGAAATCAAAAGCACAACTCATGAAGTAAAGCTTGATAAATTAAAGAACGACATCAAAAGATATCAAAGGAAATGGAAAAAATAAGTCATAAACTGAGAGATGGCATTTTCTGTGTTTTGGGGGGTGGTGTGTGTATGTGTGTGTGTGTGTGAGAGAGAGAGAGAGAGACAGAAAGAGAGAGAGAGAGAATCTTGCTCTGTTGCCCAGTCTGAAGTGTAGTGGGAGTGATCACAGCTCATTGCAGCTTCAACCTCCCAGGCTCAAGTGATTCTCTGACTTCAGCCTCTCGAGTAGCAGGGACCACACCCAGTTAATTTTTACATTTTTTTGTAGAGATATTTTTATGTTGCCCAGACTGGTCTCAATCTCCTGGGCTCAAGTGATCCTCCTACTTTGGTCTCCCAAAATGCTGGGATTACAGGTATGAGCCACTATGCCTGGTCAGATGGCATTTTCACACATAAAACTGACTTAGGATTAGTGTCCAGAATTTATGAAGAATACTTTGGAATCAGAAAAGCAAAGGAAAAACAAACAACCCAATAACAAAGTGGTCCAAAGACATGAAAAGACATTTATCAGAGGACCAATAAATAGATGAAAAAGATGCTTGCCTAATCAGTAATCAGAAAAACACAAAGTAAAACCACCATGAGTTAGCATTTTACAGCCACCACTGATTTTAAAGTCCGAAAATATCAAACATTAATAATAACGTGAAACAACAAGAACTCTTGAACACTGCTGGTGTGAGTATAAAATGATACAAGCCCTTTGGAAAACAATTTGGCTATATTTAAAGAAGAAAATATGCATCTCTTATGAGCCAGCAATTCTAATCCAGGAATACATCTTTTGCACATATGTACAAGAAAGTTTATTGTCGCATTTTTGTAATAAAAGAAACTGGAAACAACAGAATGAAAAGTGATATGACCATAGAGCATAATAACATGCATGCATTAAAAGGATGCATCAACATGGATGATACTGAAAGGGTAATGAATTTCCAAAAAAAAAAAGGAAGTCACAAAAGAATTTGTAAGATATGATTTTAATTATATATAGTTCAAAAATGAATAAAATTAAATAAGACATTGTTTAGGAATTATCTATATGTGGTTTCTAAAACTACAAAGAAAATAAGAACAAAATTCAAAACATCCATTATCTCTGGAGAGAAGAGGAAATGTGATATAATAGGAGTTCATACAGGCTTCAAAGTTTTGAAAATGTACTCTTCCTAAACTGGAATGTGAGTATAGGGTTACTTGTGTTATTATTATTCAAAGAGTACATGTATGTTATTTATATAGTCTTTTGTATAATTTATATATTTAATTTTAAAGTAAATGTTAAAAGTTTAAGCTGTATATAAAAATATTACAAAGTTTAAAACTAATGAAAAACTGAAAAATTTTTGTATAATGTCTAATAAAGAGTTGCTACTTTTTAAAATTCTACAAATAGATTCAATAGAAAAATAGGCTAAACACTGAAAAAGATAATCCTTCACAATTACAGATATACAAATAAATATATGAAAAGGCATTCAACCTAGTGACTAATAGAAATCAGAGCAACCATGTACATGAGTGAGTATGAGTGATGAGTATGAGTGAAAATGACTCTTGCCATTTTCAACTGTGAGAATATCTTAAAAAGAAGAGTATGGAATGAATGATCACTCATACTCAGGAGGAGGGATTATCCATGGGTGCAGTATTTCTGGGGAACAATTTGGTGAGATCGCTAACCTCCTGCCTTGGCCTCCCAAAGTGCCGAGATTACAAACGTGAGCCACCATGCCTGGCCTCCACTTTAAAAATGTATATATGTATATGGATAAATAGAAAGATATTAAAGGATGTATTTCAGAAGGTTCACACTTGTTACCTTTGGATGGTGAGATTTGAGATAATTCTAACTTATATCTTTTGGCTTGTCATCATCTTCGGCATAATCACATATAAAGAATAACTTTTATGATGTTAAATGTAGTACTTAGGAAAATAATATTGTGTGTAAAAAGCACCAGAAAACACAACTTTTTAAAACTTCACACTTGTCTTTATGGTGAATCTGGCACTTTTCAAAGGGAAGACCTTCAGGCTCAAGAAGGATTGTGGAATTTCAGAATAACTACAAAACATAATGAAAGTTACCAATGAAATGATTTTTAAATGCCTTAGCATCGTATGGCCACAGATTGAATATAAAGGAGCCAAGAAGTCATAAAAATTAAAATTCACTATCAGGGAAACAATTCGAAACTCTGCAGAAATTTAGCAAATTAAGAAAAAGTTATCTAGAGTTCAATGATAGCATGTATTAAATATGAGCACCCTAAATATAGAATGAGGAATAATTCTAAGTTATAAATTGGTTATGCCTTGTGCTTCCATAATGGGAGTCTGATGTATCCCTTGATAAGACACTGTTAATCGTGTAATGAGAAGAAAAACAGAAGGAACCTAAGAGGCAAGGGAGATTAGTAATAGGACCTATGGACTTTCACTACCAGTTTATTGTTTGGAATTTAGCCTAGATCAACAATGACTTAGAATTATAGCCTGCACTTCATTCCCAGCAGTTGCATGGCCCCCTGCTCAGAGAAAAAATATTCAATCCAAAGAGCTACCTACCAAGGTGGTTATTCTACCAGTACCCCACAAACACTGTAGAAATAAAAAGGTCAATCCTGACTTTTGCCCATTCTCTAAATAACTACACATATGCGAAAAGAGGAAATGAGGACATGAAAAGTTTGGTGTGGGTAGCATAAATTCCAAGCAATACAATCATCCAGTTTTAACTTTTTACACAAGTGTTGGTAACTTTTCATAAAACCATTCAATGAAAATGAAACAATTTTCATTCTAAACAACGCTGTAATTAGAAGACAAGCCTGGTCAGTTCAAATTCTTTTTTTAGATGTCATTTCAAATTTGATGCCCTATTATAAAAAGTCCAAGATTTATATTGCATTTAAAGCATGGCATAAACTCCCCAATCATTAACTCCCAATAAGTATTCCCACTCACGTATTTTATATTTTCATAGCAAACATTTTCCCAATTGAATTAAAAGTTTTTTTAATCAGATAATGAACAATCACACTGCAACTTGCTAAAAAACATTCCTTAAAGTAAAAACCCAATTAGTTGAGTCCATTTGACTCATGCTGGTTTTTTATTCAGAGACTGAATTTATGTGGTTGACACCTGTTCTTTCCTACAGATATGACTTTGAATGGTGATTGAATAATGCAAAGTACATATGCTAGGATCCCAAAATCTGACAAATTGAGATTATTGCTTATAGAAATTTAAATTCCAGTTGAGAGCATCTCACAGTTCCCAAAGGCCATCACAAACTGTTATTTATCCATGACTAACTAAGGCAAAATTAGAAAGTAGGGGGTTAGGGGGCAGGGATGGGAGGTTATTGGAGGGATAAATCTGTCAGCTATTTAGGGTAAATATAACATTCAGAAGCCATTCTTACAGCTATAAAATGATTTGGTAAATTTCTAACAGAAAACTTTTTTTCTGGCTATTTACCAAATACAAAGACCTAAAAAAGTATCATAGAATAACATTATAGAGTGCCCTCAAAAATTCACTGCTTTCAAACCAATATCCTACCAAACGTCTCAAGAAAACTGTATAATCAGAAAAGAAAAGGAAAAAAGACAAAATCAACTAAACCTACTTAAAAGAAAGATGTTACTAAAACTAAGTAGATTTTGCCTGACCCCAAATGTTGACTTTTAATGTTTTTCCAAAAATCAGACCTCAAATTTGAAATGTAAAAATGAACTATGCTTGGAGTATGCAGTGCTCTTTAAAAATAAAGTATTGCTGGGAGAAATTGGGAGTGGGGAGTTTAACAGTCTTGAAAAGGCCTGTAACAAATAACTAAACCCTTTCCAGGCTTCTAGAAAGCATTCTGAAGACCAGGGACCAGCCTGAATATACAATCACCAACAAGGATTCAATTAAACATACCCTTGGTTCTATAGAATAACATGACTCCATTTGGGCAATATAAATATGTTGATGGCTAGGCAAAAAATGGGATGAGCTGTTCTTCAGATACTCATGGATGGCTTTAGAATAAATGAGATTCCTACTCTGGTTATGTCTATCACAAGCCCTCCTGACACTGAGTATTTCAGTGACAAAATCAGTCTTAGGCTGTTTGTGTGACAACAGGTATCTGGGTCATATAAAAAACTACTCAAGGGGATTTTTATTGAACGTTTTGTGTTTCTTTTTTCCCATTACCGTAGGTAATTTGGCCCCATTTCTTTCATTTTATTTTCCCTGTACCCTTCCTTTCTTAAAAAGTTCATTTCTTGGTAATCATTCAAATCTACTAACGAGATTCTGATTATGGACAACCAGTGGATTTTGGGGTTGTCTGATGCCCTCTTGGGTAGAAAACAACAAAACCCCTCTGGTATAAAAAAGTAATCTAAAATTTGCCAATGTAATAAGTTGTCTTTCATATATGCCAATAATGCCACAGATGGCTCACTCTTAAAGAGAAGTATGCCTGGAGTCCCTTTTCCTGTGTGGTCCTGGATACACCCTGAGTCAGCCATGGCCTCTAATAGTTCCCTCTGACCAGAGGCACTTGACTTTAGGTCCATTCTCTGTGAAGTTAAGTTTCTTCAGGTATCAAACAGACAACGCTGACCATTTTAACAGTGTATATTGACCATTTGAATAATATTGTACACAGCAAAGTTAAGCACATTCTTAATAGGCAGGCTCAGAGTCTCAGTCTACAGGCCTCAGCTTCCTTGCCTGTATAATGCAGGTAGTAGAAGGCCCCACCTCATAGCATTGCTGTGATTAACTGATGCCTAGTGAACAGTGAGCCTCAAAAATTGTGGGCTCTTCCCAGATAACAAAGCTATGCAACAATAAAATAAATTAGTTGTAGGAATTTCTTCCTTTGTTGGTTTTCAAGAATATTCTCTACTGATTAGCACCTGTTGAAAACTTAAATATGTTTCCCTCTTCAGCAGTCTATGTCTGTGTTCTTAATAAAGTTCAAAGTAGAAGCATTAAATAATTACATAAGATTCTCTATCCAGGCATTGTCTATTATAAAGAAATCAGGGCAGACCTAGATTTTTACGGGTTTGAAGCATATGCAATTTGGAGGCCCTCTTTACAAAAAAGAATAAGAGATTATAAATACAAAATTAGATACAAGGACTTAGAAATTAGAAATACAAAATTAGGTACATACAAGTAAGGGGCCCTGAAGTTTCATTAACTTCATGGTAAATCTACCCCAAAAGCAGTTTTCACATTAGAAGCATCATCTATTAGTTGCATTTTTTTAATGCTTATAACCTGAATAAAAGATAATTTGTATTGAAAGGTAGGCAACATAGAACCTGCAGCATAGGTAGGCTGTTTTGCATAATATTGTGAAAGTGGAATCGTTGTTAATCAAATAATTTTACATGTATAAAAGAGCCAAAGAAATTCTACAGCCAGTATCTTTTATAATGTCAAAAATTCTTGCATGAAATGAGTTGTCTACTTTCAACAATTAGATTCTATGACTTGTTTTGTTTATTCCTGTGACTATAATCTACTTTTGAGTTCTCTCAATTAGTCACTATGAGACAGAACTTCATGGAAACTTATTTAATCTCATATGCATCATAATTCTTAAATAAAAGACATTAGCCTTGATCATAAAAAGATACTTGATTTTGGAAGAAACATTTTTTATCACCTAATTTTTTTAATAATGGTCTTGGAAAATAAAAGTGGCATACATTAAGAGAGACATTTACATCTTCTTCAGAAGCGGTCCATAAACTCTGATTCTGAGCTTATTTATTTCAGGACAGCATCCTCCATTCTCATGCAGTTAGAAAAATGATTAAAATTAACAAATGACAAGAAACTAATACAAACTATTGTGTATGATAGCAGACCTATCATTTGTCATTATAGTCAACCTGTAGTTCCATACCTAATTCTGAATATTTCATGACATACCAACCTTAAATATTTCATAAATCAAATAATTTCTGGACTTGACAACAACCACTGTCTATACTCCATCAATTTTTATTCACTCTTCAACCTGATACAGTCTTGTTTCCACTGCCAATCCTCCATACACACAAACTGTTCTCTTCAAGGTCAACAGTGATCACTGTTTCTAAACCTAGTCTACACTTTTCAACTGAAAAAAAAAATCTCCCTGAAACCCACAATATCACCCTTTCCTGGATCTTCAACTTCATCCTCCACTATTCTCCTTATCTTGCGCCTACATTTAAACAAAACCCAATACAGCACCTATACAGAACCATGCAGGCCAGCTTGCCTAGTTTAACAAACAAGGGCCTTCATGACCAACCCCAGTTTACTTCTCTGGCCTTAATTCCCGTTTTCCCTTCTTCAATCTCTCTCCTCCTTTCATGATGAACTGCTTATGGATCTCCTGAAGGGTCTCTGCATCTTCATGAAGTCTTTTCCTCCCTTGGCCTGGTTGATGGTTAATATTGAGAGTCAACTTGATTGGATTGAAGGATGCAAAATACTGTCCCTGGGTGTGTTGGTGAGGGCGTTGCCAAAGGAGACTGACATTTGAGTCAGTGGACTAGGAGAGGCAGAGCCACACTCAATCAGCTGCCAGCACCATCTGATCAGCTGCCATCATGGCTAGGATAAAAGCAGGCAGAGGAACGTGGAAGGACTATACTGGCTAAGTCTTCCGGTCTCCATCTTTCTACCGTGCTAGATGCTTCCTGCCCTCAAACATTGGACTCCATGTTCTTCAGGTTTTGGACTCTTGGACCTACACCAGTGGTTTGCCAGGGGCTCTTGGGCCTTCAGCCACAGACTGAAAGCTGCACTGTCAGCTTCCATACTTTTGAGGTTTTGAGACTCAAACTGGCTTGCTTGCTCCTCAGCTTGCAGAAGGCCTATTGTGGAACTTCACCTTGTGATCGTGTGAGTCAATGCTTCTTAATAAACTCCCTTTCATGTATACGTCTATCCTATTAGTCCTGTCCCTCTAGAGAACTCTGACTAATACGCCTGGATAACTTGTCCCCAGGACTCCTCTTAGATGTTCCTCCTTATGGGAAGCAAGCATTCCCTGGACTCCCAACATTGAGTTGATTGCCTCTTCCTTGCATTCTCTGTTTGCCCCATCAAATTGAGTTATAATTGCCTGCTCAGATGTTTGATAACCCCTCCAGACTGTAATATCATTAAGAACAAGGTGGTAAACCCTGTGTTTTCCAAATATCTGTAGGAAACTAAAGGCCCAAAAAATTTTTAAAAAACAATTGTAAGTATAAGTAAATAACACAAATCCACACACACAAATCATCCAGATGATTTTACACAGAAATTTGACTAAGTTTTAATTTCCTTTTTTTTTTTTTTTTGAGACTGAGTCTCGCTCTGTCGCCTAGGCTGGAGGGCAGTGGTGCGATCTCGGCTCACTGCAAGCTCCGCCTCCCAGGTTCACGCCATTCTCCTGCCTCAGCCTCCCCAGTAGCTGGGACTACAGGCGCCCGCCACCATGCCCAGCTAATTTTTTTGTATTTTTTTATAGTAGAGATGGGGTTTCACCATGTCAGCCAGGATGGTCTCGATCTCCTGACCTCGTGATCCGCCCGCCTCGGCCTCCCAAAGTACTGAGATTACAGGCCTGAGCCACCGCGCCCGGCCCTAAGTTTTAATTCCTACTCATAAAATTCAATTACAAAAACCAAAATATATTTAACAATTTCAAATAAAATGCATTAGCAGTTAGCCAGCACATAATCACCTAATTAATTCTGATTATCAAATTAAAAAGTATCTCTGCATAGCAGTAAAACCAATAGTTTAATCTACATGACTGCCCATAAATAGTTTGACTATTAGGTTTTCTTTTTCACAGAATTTACTGACTTAATAAGCTACTTGAAGGTCATACAGTCATTGGCTTTAGAATGATTTTATAATTTAGGAACAGCCTATTAATCAGTTTCAAATCTATAATTCAGAGCTTTCTCATGTAAACCTTACTTCCACAAATTGGAGGCTAGTCAGACTTAATGCATTACTGCTTACAAATAATATTGGAAATACGAGTTCATTTTAGTTTGCAAAGGACTTTTGCATATGGGTGTGTCTTAAACATTCTATGTGTTTTAAAATCTCACCATTGTCCGAATGAAATAGGGACTCAAAAGAATAAGACACATTTGGAAATATGCACTTTAAGAAATCTAACTGGAAAGACTAGGCCGGGCATGGTGGCCCATGCCTACAATCCCAGCCCTTTGGGAGGCCAACGTGGGCAAATCACCTGAGGTCAGGAGTTCAAGACCAGCCTGGCCAACATGGTGAAACCCTATCTCTACTAAAAATTCAAATATAAGCCAGGCATGGTGGCAGGTGCCTGTAGTCCCAGCTACTTGGGAGGCTGAGGCAGGAGAATCACTTGAACCGGGGAGGCGGAGGTTGCAGTGAGCCAAGATTGTGCCACTGCACTCCAGCCTGGGCAACAAGAGTGAAACTCCATCTCAAAAAAATTTTAAAAATCTAATTGGAAAGACCAAAACATATACAAACTGATGCTATCACACTTCCAAGATCCATTAAGCAAGCAGTCTCTTCAGGTTTTTGAATATTTCAAAGAAAATGGTAGCAAACTGGAGTCACAAAAGGAAGATGATAAACATTTGTTAAAGTTAATTAACAAAGGAATGGGATAAAGGAAGCAGTTTTCTTGACAATATCTTCATGTTGTGCATTCTGTGAGATTCTTCAATGAAACCACAGCTTCTTAGACAAACCTAACTAGTCACTCAATAATTCATCGAATAAATTTTTGTTGAGAACCTATTTCATGGCAATGACACAGAAGTAGACAGGACAGAAACAGCCCTTGCATTCACGGAGTTTAGATTTAGATGTAATGAATATCTGACAGCAGCTTATTACTGCAAAAATCAAACAATCTCTTCACTCTTAGTCCAATAATGTGCCTTTATCATTTTATTCTGTTATTATAAACAATTCCTCAGGGCTGGATAACTATCTTTCAAATGCATATTATGTGTCTTTTTTTTTTTTTTTTTTTTTTTTTTTTTTTTTTGAGACAGGGTGTCACTCTCTCACCCAGGCTGGAGTACAGTGTTGTAATCATGGCTCACTGCAGCCTTGACATCCAGGGCTCAAGCAATCCTGCTTCAGCCTCCCTAGTCGCTGGGACTATAGATACACACCATCATTCTGGGCTATTTTTTTTTTTTTTTTTATAGAGACAGAATCTCACTGTGTTACCCAGGCTGATCTCAAACTCCTGAGTTCAAGTAATCCTCCCACCTCAGCCTCCCAAAGTGCTCAGATTACATGTGTGAGCCACCGCACCCAGCCTATGTGTCTTAAAGCCAGTATTTTAGACCCATTTCCAATTAGAAGAATAAACAGTCCTCAGTGCTCATGAGACTTCAACGGCTTTTCTCTCCTTCTCTTTCATTCCCAACTCTTTTTCTTCTCTGGTTCTTCCTCTAGTCTACTGGCTAATAACACCATCATCCACCTGTTCTCCTGAGAAAGAAACCCAGGAGTCATCTGAACTTTCTTCCTCTCACTATCATCATGTCCTGAACAGCCCGCTTCCTTAACATACCCCAGCTCTGATATCTTCTCTCCATCCATTATCTGAAAATTTCAGATAGGTTTCCAACTGCCTCTAACCTCACACCGCTTCTCAAGAATTCACCCACCACTCCCTCTACCAGCAATGTAATATTTATAACATTTAAGTCTGAGTTATCAGTCCCCTTTCTAAACTCTTTAATGGTGCCCATCAACCACAGACAAAGTCCAAGCCATTCCTCAGGACCCACTAGTTCACCCTTTCCTGGATTTTCAACTTCATCTTCCACTATCCTCTCTACCTTGCACCTATATTGAAACAAAACCCAAGTGTTCATGGTTGCCATAAGAATGTTCCGATGTCTTTGTGCTTTTGCACATGCTGTTTCCTCTCTCTAAAACATGCAACCCTAGAGGGTTTGTGTGGTAAAACCCTATCTTCCTGTGAAATCGGTTTCTGAATGTGTTTGAAAGAAGACTAAGTGAGAGAAACTCCGCATCGAGTATCACTTGCTCTACTAGCCTTTGACTCCTCAAACAGAATTAAGCATTGTCCATCTCCCCTTCCATATTAGGATGGGCCAGAGACTGGGCCTTCTTCGTATCCCTCACACTCAGATGAGGGCCTGGAGCAATGCAGGTGCTCAAAAAGCCCTCAAGTATGAAGGGAAGGATGAATATTATATGAGATAAGCAGCAAGAAAATGGGATTCCTGACCCAGCTCCGCTATTACATGTGAGAGTGGGTATGTGTCTGCCTGTCTGCCTGTGTTTCAGAAATTCTATATAATGGAGGAGTGGTATTAAAGCCTTCAGATCTGAAGTCGAATCATAAAAAGAACACTAATGGCTTAGGAGGTCAAAGAATTAAAGATCTAGTGCCTGTTTAATGTCGCTGGGCCTTTGATAAATATGAGAACATTGGAATAAGAGGGGTCTGAAAAATGATCCTCAGGCTGAAATATAGGAGACAGAAAACCAGCTCCTTTTACACAACTATGAAATGTTTTATTTCACTTAAACTAATTCTTAACTTCTTCAACTCTAGTTTCAAGGTTATTTTTAGAGAAAGAAGTAAGAAAAAAGGAACAAAGGTAAGCCTTATTTTCCATGACCCAGTTGTTACTTATGCCATGTAGGTGCAAT
The DNA here is from genome assembly GCF_047675955.1 of Chlorocebus sabaeus. Lineage (NCBI taxonomy): Eukaryota > Metazoa > Chordata > Mammalia > Primates > Cercopithecidae > Chlorocebus > Chlorocebus sabaeus. The sequence continues at coordinate 55,847,387 of NC_132917.1, read as the reverse complement.
GATGTTGGTTTAAGAAACCTGGCATTTAGGCCGAGTGCATTGGCTCACGCCTGTAATCCCAACACTTTGGGAGCCTGAGGCAGGTGGATCACAAGGTCAGGAGGTTGAGACCAGCCTGCCCAACATAGTGAAACCCCTACTATTTTTTAGTCTCTACTAAAAAAATATAAATATTAGCTGGGCATGGTGGCATCCGCCTGTAATCCCAGCTACTTGGGAGGCTGAGGCAGAAGAATTGCTTGAACCTAGGAGGTGGATGTTGCAGTGAGCCAAGGTTGAGCCACTACACTCCAGCCTAGATGACAGAGCAAGACACCGTAAAAAAAAAAAAAAAAAAAAAAAAAAAAAAAAAAAAAAAAAAAAAAAAAAAAACCAGAAATCTGGCATTCCTCAACAGCTTGTGGAAAAATTAATGAGGGGATAAAAGATGTTAGGAAGGAAAGACACATAGAAGATGCTATGAAAAGGAGGAAGATATAGTGATTAGGCACGGCAAGTAAGAGCCAGAATATAGCCAGAACAGCAAAACTTCTCAAAGATAATCTCAACAGAAGTCTGAAATTCACAAATATTCAAAAGATCTTCACTCTGTGATAAAAGTTCAAAATCCTATTTTTTATCACCAACTGATAGGTCACCTTGCAGATTCAAGTATAATTTGATAGAGATAGAGATAGTTAAACAATGTTTTCCATTATAATTCAGACATATATGAGTTTGAATTGAACCAGTGGGGTGGGCCTGCTGCAAAGTTATTTGCATTAAGAAACTTGGAAACCTCTTAGGGAAAGCCCATGCTTGATCCAATAACAGACACAGCTGTTGGGAAGGAGGAAAAGAAGGTAGCACCATGAACTGAGTGCAACCCAGATTTGTTCCCCTGGCCAAAGCATCACACACTGGTTCTTAAGGAAAGGTGCTTATGAGCCGCTAGGTTCAAGAAGGTGTTTCTGCTATTGACTATGTAAATAGTGACATCTAGTGCAATGCCACTTTGGTGCCTATGTGACTTTGTACATAGAAATACATACATAGAATAAGTATGGAGAGAGAGAGGAGAAAGCCAATGGAAACACACAGAAACTCTGCAAAGAAATACAACAATGTTAACAGTGGTTAATAGTATTAAGCCATTTTTATTATGGATGATTTTAATTTACATCTTTACACTTTTGTATGTTTTATAAAATGTCTACATTGAACATCTGTTACTTTTATAATCAGGAAAAAACAAATATTGCTAATGAGTCAATAGGAAAAAGAAAGCTACAGAATATTTAGAAACATAAGTTCATTTTTAAATGTTGGCAAACCATGGAAAATAAACTTTTAATCAAGGTGGTCACTTTTAAGTCTATTGTTATACTTGCTTAATATACTTCAGAAGAAAAAGAAGTACTATTTTGTCTAAAATATAGCTTATTCAAACATTATTTTTAATTTGGTAGTTATTAGTTATGAATTAGCTCTAGCCCAGGATTTCTGGAAGTGTCTGAAAGAAGACTAAGTGATAGAAATTTACCATATATGTATAGTATAAATTCATTTTCTTCACTGATTAGATAATTCCTTGGAGAGAAAAGAACTCCTTAATATAGCATAAATTTATATTCAACTAAGTCTTCATAACACACAGATGAGAAAAATACAGTTATTCATACAATTTTCCAGATATTTAAACCAGCTATCTGGAATTTTAAGACTCAGATTAAGTTTTATTTATGAATCTGAGTGTGACCAACTGAACCATAAGCTATTTTATATCACACGTGTGGTATGTAATATGGTCTCTCCTAGCTAAACATTCAATTTAAAAAAAAAAAATGAGGAGGATGAGGACAAAGATGACATCATGAACTATCTTTATGATTTATTTCAATAAACATTTGTGGAGTATCCACCAAGCGCCAGGTCATGTGCTTTTGCTCAGCAATACAAAGATAAGACTATCAATTTCAGCTCCCAGACAGGTGAGGCATGGGCATTAGTATGGGCTGGGGCCAATGTCCTGGAAGTTTGCAGCAGCGGCAGACATAAGGGTCACTAGCCCAAGGTCTGCAGAGCAGAGCATTGAGCAACAATAATGTCAAAAGTCATCTCTAGGAGAGATGCCAGAATTAAAGCCAGGCTGGCCAAGTGAATTGTCTTACAGAGGGGGTATAAGCTGAGAAGAAGACTCCTAGTAAGAAGCAATGGGACAGAAATCAGACAACAGGATTCATAGTAGAGGGTCAGGTGGAGAAATTTCCCAAGCAAAGCGCATTCTGCATGAAGCTTTGTCGAGCATATACTGCAATATGGGCTGCTAAGGAAGTAGACAAACAGTCCCTGCCTTCCAAAAGATCACAACGTAGCAGAAGACAGAGATAACACCCATTTCATTCATGTCTACTCCACCCAACAGCTCCCTAAGGGCTGGAAACATGCCTCAGTCAAATGTGAGTTGGATAGATGGATGATGATAAGGAAGATTAATTATGTCAAATAAACAAAGGAGGCTGTAAATAAAGAGATAGGGCAGGGAAGTGGGGAAGTGGAATGCTCCAAAAATGAGGAATTAAGACTTGTGGTCCTACTCTTGGTTCTGCCACTTACTAGAGTTAACTTGGATAAGTTGTCTAAGCTTTAAATTTCATGAGGGAGTTGGAGAAAATGGCTGCTAAGATCCCCTTTTTGTTCTTTTTTCTTTTTACCATAAAATGAAATTCACCAATTTTAAAATCTGATTAAAAAGTCCTTTCTGATCCCAGCATTTTTCCAACTGAATTGAACAAATTGAAGTGTTTTTATAAATCTTGGCCCTTTTAAAAATTAACTGTAATTGAAGCATCTACTTGAACAGAGTTCTTTACAAAAAAAAAACACACACACACACACACACTTAAATCCAAGCAATTTCCTTGCAATATCTCTCTGTGGATATATAAACTTTTAACCTCTTACCTTGAATAGAGTTTCTACATTTGCCCTATTTAGTCAACAATAAAAGTCAAATATGCCATTTCTTATAAATTATCTGCTAGCAGCATATTATAAATTTCAAGCAGGTAGGTTTGTGGGTTATTTTTCAAGTCTTTCCACATTCTACAGTGAGACAGAAGTTAGAAGTTAATGCTAGTTTATCAAAATAATTTATGCTTTAAAGTTCCTTGAAGAGCAGACAGAAAATAATAATATCCATTCCATTTTTAGGCTTTGGTCTCAGCAGTGCCAGTGGTATAGGATATGACATACTAAGAGGAAAAAAATCATAAATCAGTCTTACTAATGCTATATATTTTTTTAATTCTAAATGTCAGCAACATAAAATATCTATGATTTTGTTTAAACCATTGTTCTCTAAAAATTAATTTAAATATTTTCAAAGATATTTTAAAATCTGTTTTGTTATCTGAAATCAGCATCAAGATATAAGATTAGCTATTCACAAAAAGACAGATGAAGAGCATTTCTGTGCTTCTCATCCACTAACTGAAGGAAGAAATAATTCAAGTAAGGTAAAATAAAGTTGGAAAATAGAACAAAGAAAATTCTAAAAATCAACAAAATACTATGAAAAGGTTCCAAATTGGCAAAAGTGGAGTGATGATCCAGTTCTTTAAATTACATATTGAAATAAAATTACTAATTTTCATGGATATTATTTCTAATTTCATGCTCCATAATACAATCATCCTGAAACCCCATCAGCCTTGATTAGCCAAATGAAGTTTCCGGAATATCAAAGTTTGAAAAGAGAGAGAGAGGAACTTGTAGCTGAAAACAACAATTAAAAAAAAAAAAAGTTTCACATCTGTGTTCGCATCTGAAGTTGCTCTGTAAGATCTGATAACTTGTTAGAAAGCAATCTTTTTTGCAAGGCAGTGGATTTACATCATACATTTTTATCTCTCCAAGGAAAATCTAATTACTGGTTCCAATCATTTCTGATTGATTTCCTTTTTATTCTTCCAAGGTATTCTCTGCTTTATGATGAAATCAAAGCTTCAATAAAATTCCAAAAATTTTAGAACAATTTACAAGCTCCAGATGACTGAAAGTTTTCTCATGTCCGTTTGGCATTCAGAAAGAGAGTTTCACCAAATATATTCTGAAGAAGAATACATCTGGCACTCACTAAAACAAAGAACTCACCAGTGACATACTTGAGGCAAATTAATGTTGCATAAATGCAAATTTGCCAATATTCTTTGAGGCCAAAGCTGCACTCCAACCTCCATGTATTTCAATGAGTCCTCTTCTAATGCACAGGCCACCAGTCACATGAGTGAATGTTTGGGGCATATTTTAGCAATCAATTTAATAACTACACATTATCTTCTATGTACAAATTTAAAATTGCTTATGTGTAATGTGGATTTTTTAAAGAAAAGGCTTAGCATCTGTTGAAGGCTCACTTAAGTTCATCGCTTCTCTTGGCCTGATGCAAACTCCAAATCATTGACAAAAAGACAACATAGAAACAAAGAATTTTAGCCCTAAAAAAAAAATTAAAAACCATCTCTTTCAAAGACTTGTTTCAGTCATATACAGTACATCAGAAATCCAAATGTGTATTCATCATGAGAATATTTTCATGGATAATAATGGTAAATTCTGCTATTCAAAAATATTGAATTTTTATACATCAATAAGAAAGCAGTCCAAGAAAATAAATAATTTTTTTTTTTTTTTTTGGCGGAGTTTCACTCTTGTTTGCCCAGGCTGGAGTGCAATGGCACGATCACGGCTCACCGCAACCTCCGCCTCCCAGGTTCAAGCGATTCTCCTGCCTCAGCCTCCCTAGTAGCTGGGATTATAGGCATGTGCCACCATGCCCGGCCAATTTTGTATTTTTAGTGGAGATGGGGTTTCTCCATGTTGGTCAGCCTGGTCTCGAACTCCCAACCTCAGGTGATCCGCCCGCCTCCGCCTCCCAAAGTGCTGGGATTACAGGTGTGAGCCACCGCGCCCGGTGAAAATAAATAATTTAATCAACATTATTCTTGCAAGAATCCATTACAGGGCTATCAGCAGTCAATGATCCATTTTTATCAATTCAGTAAGAATACCAGTGTTTTTAAATGAATTCTTTCTGTAAGAAGGAGAGGGTTTTTTCCATCAATTCTAGTTCCAGCCTTGGCTTCTTCTTCAGCAGTTTCCTAGGAGAATACACTTTTACAAATCAAGTGGACCCAAATGTTGCCTGGTTTGGATACATGGCCAGAAACTGCAGGCTAATTCTGTGATTCATATCTTGGTCTCTAGCATGCCAGGGATGCCCAATGTGGGTCCCTGTTGGATACAGTTATTCTACACCTTGATTAAGCACTCTTAAGACTTAGCCACACTGATAGTACGTTTGATTCAGACACACACTCCAAAGGATACAGAGACACAGAGCATAGTGCTCAGTGTGTGATCATCAACATCTGTGAATCTCTTCTAAAATTATGAATTTTTGTCACCAAATACATCTTCAAATCTTTCTCTCTCTCTCTCTCTCTCTTTTATTTATTATTATTCTTATTATTTTTTATTTATTTATTTATTTTTGAGACACAGTCTTGCTCTGTCACCCAGGCTGGAGTGCAGTAGCGCAATCTTGGCTCACTGCAACCTCCTGAGTAGCTGGAATTACAGGCGCACACCACCATGCCCAGCTAATTTTTGTATTTTTAGTAGAGACGGGTTTTCGCCATGTTGACCAGGCTGGTTTCGAACTCCTGGCCTTAAGTGAACCACCTGCCTCAGCCTCCCAAAATGCTGGGATTACAGGCGTGAACCACCGTGCCCAGCCCAAATCTTTAAAATCTCAGATTCCTCTGAGCTCAGAGCAATTTAGGAAGGTGAATTTGCTGCAATCTCCACTTGCATTCTGCTCAATCCATGCATCCAGTTTGAATCCATAAAGTTGGACTCCATTAAATAAATCATCCAGCAGGGTGCGGTGGCTTACTCTTATAATCCCAGCACTTTGGGATGCCGAGGCAGATGGATTACAAGGTCAGGAAATCGAGACCATCCTGACCAATATGGTGAAACCCTGTCTCTACTAAAAATACAAAAATTAGCTGGGCATGGTGGTGTGCACCTGTATTCCTAGCTACTCAGGAGGCTGAGGCAGGAGAATTGCTTGAGCCCGGGAGACAGAGGTTGCAGTGAGCCAAGATCACGCCACTGCACTCCAGCCTGAGTGACAGAGCGAGACTCCAACTCAAAAAAAAAAAAAAAATTCATCAAAATGTAAAATGTTTGCTCTCAAGAGACAGCATTAACAAATTGGAAAGACAAGACAAACACCAGAAAGAATGTTCAAAAAATATAAATCTGAAGAGGACTTGCAGGAAGACTATTTTTAAAAACTCCTACAACTAATAAGGCCAAAAAATAAAGAAATGAACAAAAATTTGAAAGAAAATATATTGATGGACAATAAGCACATGAAAAGCAAAATTCAACATCAGAGACATCTGGACATCAGAGAAATGTAAAATAAAACCACAATGAAATACCATTTACACACCCACCACATTGGCTAACATTGTAAATTACTGACAATACCAGGAGTTGGCAAGGATTTCAGGCAAACTGAATCTCACATATTGCTGGTAAGAACATAAAATAACACACTCACTTTATAAAACAGTTTGACACTTTCTTATAATGTTAAACTTACTCCTACCATATGACTTAGCAATTTCACTCCTAAGCGTTTATCTAAAAGAAAACATATCCCAACAAAGACTTATATGTGAATGTCCGTAACAGATTTATTCATAAACAATCCAAGTATCTATTAAGATGTAAACAAACAAATCAGGGTACATACACACAATGGAATACTACTCAGCAATAAAAAGGAATGTGCTTCTTATACACCTGATAACAAGGATGCATCTCAAACATGCTGAGTGAAGGAAGTCAGACCCAAAAGAGTATGTACTCTATGATTCCATTCATATGAACTCCCACTGCAAAAAGGCTGCAGGAGAACAAGGTTGTAAACAGGGAGACCAATTAGGAGGATGTTGCAATAATACGGGTGAAAAATGGTGGTAGCTTAGACTAGAGTGGTTGCAAAAGAGGTGATGAGAAGTGGTTCCATTCTGGATATATTTTGAAGGTGAAGCCAACAGAATTTTCTGAAGGATAGCATGCAGGATATCTCAGAAAAAGAGAAAACAAAGATGACTCCACGGTCCTGAATCTGAGCAAAAGCAATGATGAAATTGCTTTAACTGAGATGGTGAAGGTGGGTGGAGTAGGTTGGGGGATGATAATAGCAGTTGCGTTCAGTTTGAAACATCCATTAGATGCCCAAATGAAGATAGCAAGTTGGCAGTTGGATAAATAGGAACAGTTCCAGGCTAGAGATATAAATTTGAGAGTTTTCACCCCATTTTTCTGGAAAAGTGGCTGAGAACAGGTAGAAAGGGTTTAAGAGAAACAGGAAAAACCATGTGCACAGATCTACTTACTGTACAAAAAGCAAAGATTCATTTAAAAAAATCTGGAGGTCATTAATGACTTGGGGAAAACACTTACTAGAATTTTCATAGTAAAAATATTCGATACCATTACCAAAACCATGTATACTCAAGTAATGTTTACGGAGGGTTGTACACCTCCCCTCTGATCTCGTCCAATACTGTGTGGCTGGCTACCAAACTGGCAACGTCTAGGTAACCCACACTGGATACCCTAGAGATAAAGAGACCAGCTTCCACTTGATAACCTCCCTCTCCTGCAGTCTCTACCACCCTCCCACCTTTGGTCAGCAGGAAAGGAAAGGAGCTGTTCCTCTCCTCCTAAGCTCTGCCTCCTGCTCAAGGACAGAGTCAAAGTCTTTAACCCCTTCAGTTTGTAAGTTGTCTCATTCATGAAATTCTATTTGGCCATTTGCTTCCTAGAAGACAGATGCCTTAGAAGCAAGCTATTACTGTGACTTTAGAGTTGGAGCCTTCAGAGGTAACTGCAATTTGTGTGATTTGGTAAAGACAGAAAAAAAGATTTTTCTCTCCAGATTCCTGAAATTCCACTGAGTATGAAAGGTGAAAGTGAAATGCCCAACTTTGAAAAAGTAGTATTGGAGATTTCACTAAGTCAACAAGTGAAGAAAAGAGAAGCTATAGATGAAAAAAGAAAGCCATAAAAAGGGAGACTTTTTATTATATATTGACAAATTATAGTCATATATATTAAGAGGGTACAAGGTGTTACGATTTTTTAATACAATGTGGAATAATTAAACCAAACTAATTAACATATCCATCACTTCAAATATTTGACATTTTTTGTGATAAGAACATTTGAAATTTACTCTCTTAGTGATAATGAAATATACAGTACTTAATTATCGGCTTTATTAACAACGCCGTGCAATTGATCTAAAAAAAAATCAAACTTATCCTGTCTTTTTTTTTGAGATGGAGTCTCACTCTGTCACCCAGAGGGACGATCTCAGCTCACTGCAACCTCTGCTTCACAGGGTTCAAGCGATCATCCTGCCTCATCCTCCTGAGTAGCTGGAATTACAGGCACGCGCCTAATTTTTGTATTTTTAGTAGAGATGGGGTTTCGCCATGTTTGCCAGACTGGTCTTAAACTCCTGACCTCAGGTGATCTGCCCACCTTCGCCACCCAAAGTGCTAGGATTACAGGCGTGAGCCACCGCACCCAGCCCTTACTCTTCCTATCTAATTGAGGCTTACATTCTGTTATCTCTCCATTCCCTGCAACCCTAGCCTCTGGTAATCACCATTCTACTCTCTGCTTCTATGAGTTCAATTGTTTTAAGTTACATTCAGATACTTGAGAACATGTGGTATTTGTGTTCCTGTATTTGGCTTATTTCACTGGGCATAATGTTCTCCACTTCCATGCATGTTGTCACAAATGACAGAATTTCTTTTTTAAGGCTAAATAGTATTCCATTGTGTGTGTGTGCGTGTGTATACTATTAAAAGAGAATACTATTCTCTTTTAAATTTTGTATGCCTAATAATTCGTGGTTAAAGGACAAGATAATAACTATTTTTGAGTACCCCGCTGTGGAGACACGATCTCCTTTGATCCTTGCGGCAAAGTGTAAGGTAAGTGGCATCATGGTAGAACTGAAGATCAAAGAGACTGTCTAACTTGCTTAGGGCTACATAGCCAAGTGGTGAAGCGAAACTCAGTCTAGGCATACTTAATAGTACACTGACATTAAATGTCTAGAAGTAAATACCAAAAACAAACTGCAAGTCTTCTCTATTTACCATACAGATTATTCAAGTGAACTGCCATTTTTGCCTGGCTTGAAAGATACTTTTCAAAAGAATGGGCTCATATACACACGCGCACACTCACACACACACAATGGAATACTATTTAGCCTTAAAAAGGCATATATATGTGTGTGTGTATAGATAATATATATAAATATACACACACACACACATATATATGACACATTTTCTTTATCCATTTATCCCTTAATGGACACTTAGGTTGATTCCATATCTTGGTAATTATGAATAGGGCTGCAATAAACATGAAAGTACAGATATCTCCTCAACATACTGATTTCAAATCTTCCCAGTAAATACCCAGAAATGAGATTGCTGGATCATATGATAATTCTACTTTCAGATTTTTGAGAAACCTCCATACAATTTTCCATCATGTGTGTACTAATTTACGTTCCACCAACAGCGTACAAGTGTTCCCTTTTCTCCATTCTCGCCAACACTTGTTATCATAAAGGGAGGTTTGAGAGACCGTAAAACAAACCCCACCTCACAGTTTTGTTAGTGCAAGTTCTATTTGGCCTATTCCCAACACTTAGCACACAGCAGGTGGCAAACATTTGTTGAATGGATGAATTCTCATTTTTCTCCCTTTGTGGAAGCAGACACCTCAAAAAAAAATCTGAAAGAAAAGGTAAGGAAACAGTTCTATGAATGGGGTTAATTTACTCTCCTAGCATTCACTTATTGGGGAAAAAAAAAAATTAACAGCCATTTCTAGAGACCCTCTGGTCTCTGAGGGAGACCCTCCTTGGAGAACAAGAAAACGCACTAGAGAGTGGGAGCATCCCCAGGCTGAAGCACACCCAGGACATCACATGTCAACGTGTCCTCTCTGGCCTGGGGTCCCCGCAAGTCTGGGAAACGAGGGGCTGGCAAGGGAGGGCAGGCTGGGGCGGCAGAGAAGGCCCCTGGCGCAGGGGGCGCAGACCTCGCTGCGCTGCGCGCTCTACCGCCGGGCTCGCAGCGCTTGGCTCAGCGCTTGCGCCTCCCTCAGCTCTCTCCTCCGCCCCCCTTCGCCCTCCCCCTTTCCCTCCCTTTCTCCTCCTCCTCCTGCCGCCGCGGCCGCTGCCAGACTTCGCCAGATCAGACCCACGGGGCTGCCCTCCCCTGCGCACTCCCCTCGCTGCCCGGGCCCGGAGCGCAGCGCGGCCGCGCAGGTAGGAGCCCCTGACGGGGTGTCGCCCCGAGCGAGCCCAGTTCTCACAGGGCCGCGCGCGGGAGAGTGAGTGAGGTGGGGTGACCTGAGGGGTGCTGACTACTCGAGAACTGCCCTGGACTGTGCAGGGTGTCTCGGGCAGAGAGGGAGGTGGAGGTGTGCAGCCTCGGAATGCGATCTGTCAGCAAGTGCGAGCACTCGGGTGACATCTGTTGGGATGGGCATGTGTGTGCGCGCCCACAACCAGCCGGCAGGGCTTTGCCCATAAACGTGGTTTTGAAAGTTTAGGGGACCAGTGTGCGAGATTTAAGCCGCACCTGGATTCCACAGGAGCTGGTCAGAAGCTGGGACGGTGAGCACCTCCAGGGGACCGCCGCGTTAGCTTGCTGTTAAGAAAGGGGACCTCATCTCCCTCCCGCGCCAGGCCGCCCGCCAGAAACTGGTACCTCGGGTGGCGGTGCGATCCCTGGTTCCGGTCCTAGGCAGCCTGATACCGAAGGTAGCATGTCGGGGACCCAGAGACTGATAAGACAAAAGAGAAGCACTCGCTTTGGGCTGCCCCTCCACACAACCTGGGACTTTTAAACAAAGCTGTGCGCAGAGAAAGGCGTGGAAATGCCACTTTGAGAGGTTGTGCTGGGGGATGTGAGAAGCTCTGAGAGATGTGAGAAGGTCTAGTATTCTACTGGAACTGGGAGATCGCTCTCTGAATTTTGTATTGTTATTTTGTTTAAAAAATGAAAAGCCTGAAGCCAAGGCAATTCATATTGGCTCGCAGGTATTTTTGCTGATCTGTGCAAGGAACGTTGCTAGCTCAAGGTGAGCATACTGGGAAAGCCTTAACGTTCTAGAGAACAGAGTTTTGCAGCCCCACCTCCATCCCCGGGGGTGTGGGATTGGGGGGCAGGAAATGCTCCGTCCCCTTTGAAATGTACTGTTTTTTCCTTTCGACTCCCTCTTTCTGCAGCCTGGTTTGTAGGTGCAGTATAAAATGCACGCTGAATGTCTTTTGTATGTAAACAGTCTAGCAGGATGGAGTAACGTGAAATGCAATTCTGCAGCAGTTTTTACGTCTTTGCTGCCTTGTTCGTTGGCTACCGAGAAGGTTCAGGAGGGGGAGGGGAGATGAGAAAGCAGATTGGAAGTTGAGTATGGTGGAGCCTCAGCCTCTCCCACCCTCCCTTCCTCGCTTGTGTTCACTGCTAAAGTTTTGTTACTTTCCCCGCAGCAGATACTAAACATCAGTTTGTCCTGTATTTTCTTTGAGATTCACAATGTTGAAAGCCCTTTTCCTAACTATGCTGACTCTGGCGCTCGTCAAGTCACAGGACACCGAAGAAACCATCACGTACACGGTAAGGGGTGATGGAATTTGAAATAAGTACGGTTCAGCGGGATTCTGTGACCAAAAAAAAAAAAGATTTTACACACCCCTGCCAGTGTATTTGGGCTATACTGTGCGGAGGGTGATAAATTAAACAACACTTTATTCATGCTTCATATCTAAGATTCGTTGTAAATTGCCCCCTTGATCCTTTCAAAAGTTCACTGGGCTCACCACCTAAGATAGGGACCAACATGTAATCATTTGTGCAAGGCTAAAAATGGGATCCGTTTAAAAACTAAAACCAAAGAAAGTTACATATTTCCAAAACATTCAACAAATTAATGGGTGTAAGGAACTGGAAAACCTGGATTCCTACCACATGCAGATAAAACCAATACGTGCAGAATAAGACTCAAGTCAAGTAAGAACATTAAACACCATAAACACACATGGCCTCCTTTGTGTACATGACAGACATTCCCATGTAAGTGGCCTTTATTGAATTTATAAAGGCTGTATATTCATTCTTTTTTGTATAACTGTAATTCTAATAAATAAAGGCAGACACACTTTATGTGTTACCAGGATGCATATTGGCTAAAGTGGTTTTCAAACACAATGTGTGCAACTCTGTTTTGCATTTTCTAATTAGCATCTCTGATATTTCCAAGTAGTATTTGATCAGTTAATTGCATAGGTGTAACCAATGTTTAATAAAATATTAAAAAGATCATCTGACCCCTCCCACTGCTACAAATAGCTGTGGTGAGAACAGAGAAGGACAGTACTGACTTCACTTCTGGTGAGTTTGTTTGCACCTCTGTTTTGTGTTTTCTTGTCTTTAATCAGTGTGAGGCAAATGACATTTGTCCTGGATAGGAATATGAAAAACACATTTTTCTGCTGCTCCCAGTTTAAAATTAAGTAATCCTACTGGAAAGAATGTGAAAAATTTCTGAAAAGAAAACTCTTAAAAATGAACTAATGTCAATTACTGATAATAAACATTATCTCACTTTTTAGTACCACATTATCCCTAGAATGTTAGTATTCATCTGGCAAATGTTCCTTTCTGTTGTTCAGATCCACTATAAATAAAATAGCTTAATACAAATATTTTGTTAACTTCATGTTAAATGCAGTTGCTTCCTCTGCTGAAGATAAATAAAGCAAGAAAAATGAAGGCATGTGCTGTTTATCTTAAAATGAAAATGTTTTGTTATTCAGACTAAACTTACTGCCTTCTCAGGGAGCTAAAATTAAATTCACTACCCACTTTTATAATAATCTCATAAAAGATTTTACTTCTTTTCCCATTGCTTATCTTCTATGCCCTTCCCTTTGCTAATCACCTAAATCTTACTCATTTTTACCAGAGAAGGTTCCCTGTGGCTTAAACATGATAGTTTTAAGACCACTAACTAAGGTTCATTATTATTGTAACAAATTTTCCAGATATGTTACCCTTTTGTGCTAAGATTGGGCCTATTCTCCTTTAAATTTTATATGCCTAATAAGTCATGGTTAAAGGACAAGATAATAACTATTTTTGAGTACCCCGCTGTGGAGACACTATCTCCTTTGATCCTTGCGGCAATGTGTAAGGTAAGTGGCATCTCTTCCTTCTACTAGTGGTAGAACTGAAGATCTGAGAGACTGTCTAACTTGCTTAGGGCTACATAGCCAAGTGGTGAAGCGAAACTCAGTCTAGGCATACTTAATAGTACACTGACATTAAATGTCTAGAAGTAAATACTAAACAAACTGCAAGTCTTCTCTATTTACCATACAAATTATTCAAGTGAACTGCCATTTTTGCCTGGCTTGAAAGATACTCTTCAGAAGAATGGGCTCCACAAAATAGCCTCAAGTCCTCTTCCATATTAAAGATGGTGTCCATTCAGCTATTTACTCAACAAGTATCTGCATAAGCAATTCTCAACACTATTAAAAGAATGTATTTGTTTACTAAGAAAATTCAGCCCCCTCTTGGAGAATTTACCCTGGGAAGACAGTGTTGAAAACTACAAAGTTCCGAAGCAAGTACAAATGATACTATTATACAGATTATACAAATTGCCAAGGAAATAGAAAAGCAAGGAGGTGATTAATGTTGGTGCCGGCATATTAGAGGAGACAGAACTCTGTGCTGGTTCTTGAAGGAAGTGATGACCTCGGTTGGATTGATCTAGAAAGGCTAAAGAGGCACCTGAGTCAGAGAGTGGCATAATCAAAAGCTAGAGCCAAAAGCACCTGAGACCAATCCAGGTGGGGATAAGGTCAGATCAGCTGGAAGTGGGTAGTGGAAAGAACCCAGAGATGGTGATGATGAGAGACCTGGAGGTCACCGTGAGGTCTCAGAGAGAGGAGCAACATAACCAAGAGCACAAGAAAGACCATCATGGGGTCTGTATGCAGCATGTAGAGATATGGGGCCTTGCCTACTCACGGGCCAGCAGAAGACTTACATCTACATGGTAGATGTAGAAATGGACACAAAGTCAGCAGAGATGGAAGGAAAATAAGTGGAGATTCAGCACTGATGTTAAAATGGAATCCTGGGTTTCAAGAAAGGTGCTGGTATCTTGAACACTGTTTGGGAAACAAGAAAAAAATTATTCTGAGAGACAAAGTGAATTTAGTTCTCACTCCAGTAAGTTTCAGACATCAGTAAAATATCTAAATGGATCTCTGGGCTTCCATTCAGCTATTTCCTTGTCAAGCATCCATTGTATACATAAGCAGCTCTCAGTTATATTAAAAGAATTTAAGTTTATTTGTTTGTTTACTCCACTTTTGCTCAGTCCTTCCTTAGGCTTCTTCCTCACAGTGACTTTCCCAAGTGAGCGTCTGATCAGATTGCTTTTTGAGCTTAAAAATTCTTCAGAGGCCTCTTATTGCCTATACCTACATTTCTCAAGAAGTAGTTCCTAGACAACCTGTATGGGAATCACCTGGGATACTTGCTAAGCATTTAGATTCCAGGCCCCCTACCCAGACCTACAGAATCAAATCCTTTGGGTGGGCCCAGGAATCTTCATTTTAACAAGCACCCTGAGTGATCCTTAGACACAATAAAGCTTGAGATTCATTGACCTTCAGGGTAGAATTCAGGCTTCCATTCCTAAAGAAACGCTTTCTTGATTTGGCTCTGCCTACCTCTGTAACCTCGTCCTCCACCTACCCAGAACTCCTTGCAGCTCCTTCCCTTTTCAACAATTTTATGCCTTTGTCACAATAGCCTGTCTTCCTAGAATTCCCACATTCATCTGGAAAAATCCTGCTCATCCTGTAAAGCCTGATTCACTGTCACCCCCTCTGTCAAGCCTTCCCTTCTGCCCTGCCATGCTCACCCATGCCCCGGAGCAGAGTCCATCACTCCTTCCCGTGTACACTTGTAGAAAGCACCTGCCATCTTGCTGCAACTTGTCTACCTATGTGTCTCCTCTTCTGGTCTTTGAGCTGCTTGAGGACAAGGACAAAGTCTGCATCATCTTTGCATCCCTAGGCCCTAAAACTGCCTGGTGTCAGAAGGTGCTCCATAGGCTCTTTGTTCAGTGGGTGAACTAGAGAGGAGACTGAAGCTGGGAACTGCTAGGAGGAACACATGTTTTCCCTAGGAACTGAAGCTACAAACAGGCCAGGGTGTGAGATGGAGGTAAGAATGGTAAAGAAAGCTAGGTGCTTGCATGCTGTAAGAGGATTTAGAGAGAGAGAGAAGAGCCCAGCGCTGGTTGGGGGTGGGGGCGGGGGAGAGGGCGAGGAAAGAGAGAGAATTTGATCTTTTTTTTTTTTCACATTTACAATGTGGGAAAAAGGCAAATTAATAAAGAGCAATCAGAGAAGTTGGAGAAGATTAGTCTCAAAACAGAAAAGAAGATGGTACTGGGCAACTGTACCAAAAACAACAGAAGAGTTTAGGCAGCTGATGATTGAGAATGGACCCCTGAAGTTGTCCAATGCACAGAGTTGTCTTAAAAAAAAAGCGATAGAATGTTAAACCACCCATCTCATCACATATCTAGGACTTTAGCGCAAGGATTGTTGCTGTAAGAATGAAGCTTTTAGAGTGATTTCTTAGGGAATGGACACACCAATTAACTGTCTCCTGGCCCCACCTTTGATGTTTTCTTTGCAGCAATGCACTGACGGATATGAGTGGGATCCTGTGAGACAGCAATGCAAAGGTGAGCCAGCTTCAAAACTTCCCATGTGATCATTGCCTTCTGTCTCCATCTCTTGTGTCACTCTTCCTATCCTGTCTGTGTTATACCAAAAAGGCATAAGCATTATATTTACATGTTCAATTTTTCCCTCTTAGAAGATTCCTGACTTATTTTATTACTGACCACAGATATTGATGAATGTGACATTGTCCCAGACGCTTGTAAAGGTGGAATGAAATGCGTCAACCACTATGGAGGATACCTCTGCCTTCCGAAAACAGCCCAGATTATTGTCAATAATGAACAGCCTCAGCAGGAAACACCACCAGCAGAAGGAACCTCAGGGGCAACCACCGGGGTTGTAGCTGCCAGCAGCATGGCAACCAGTGGAGTGTTGCCCGGGGGTGGTTTTGTGGCCAGTGCTGCTGCAGTCGCAGGCCCTGAAGTGCAGGCTGGCCGAAATAACTTTGTCATCCGGCGGAACCCAGCTGACCCTCAGCGCATTCCCTCCAACCCTTCCCACCGGATCCAATGTGCAGCAGGCTACGAGCAAAGCGAACACAACGTGTGCCAAGGTAGGAATAACTTATTTTCCTAACCATCGAAAGCTTTTGCCCAAGTGCACCTCGTGGTGAGGATGATAATAATTCACATTTTTTAAAATTTATTATTATTATTATACTTTAAGTTCTAGGGTACATGTGCATAACGTGCAGGTTTGTTACATATGTATACTTGTGCCATGTTGGTGTGCTGTACCCATCAACTCGTCAGCACCCATCAACTCATCATTTACATCAGGTATAACTCCCAATGCAATCCCTCCCCCCTCCCCCCTCCAATAATTCACATTTATTAAGGACTTCCCGCATGCCAGACATCAGGCTAAGTGCTTTGTCTGCATTATCATATTTAATCATCACAATATTCCTAAAGGGTAGTTGCTGTAGATGTCAACATTGTTTTACAAACGGGAGACTGTGGCTTAGAAAGTTCATCAGTGGTTCCCAACCCTAGCTGCCCATATTTAGAGTTACTTGGGAACCTTTAAAACTTCCCGATGGCCAAGCTACACCCCAGCCCAGTTAAATCACAGTCTCTGAGGGTGGGTTCCAGGCATCGGGTTTTTTTTCGGTTCCTCATGTGCGGCCAAGTTTGAGAACCAGACGTCACACAGGTGCTAAGTGCAGAGCTGACCTTCCAACCCAGGAAGGCAGATGCCAAAGTCACAGCTGGCAAAAGTTGCTGTCAGGTTATTCATTGGGAATTTGAAATTATGCTGTCAAGCTACTCCACAGATGTACCCCTTTGGTTTCTCAAGTTTCTTTTCATCGAACTTGCCATAGACTTATTTTCCTCATTCAGGAATAAAGAAATGGGGCTCCTGCTTCTCATTACCTTGGAGGGACTCTCCCCCACTCACATTTATATCTCTTTTAAAGCTCTCATGTGACCACATTTCACTTATATCACTTGCACCATGGCATCATCTGCCTAGGTTTTTCTGTTTATTTTCACAGAGCATACACATCACTGTGTATTCTAAAAAGAGCTGCAAGCTCATACTAGCAAAGTGATAAGAATCTGGGGCTTTGAAGACATGTAGGATATTAGCTAACTGAACTGTGCTAAGAGATTGTTTCCCTTTCCTTCTTAGCAAACTGTTTCAGAGCAGCCTGGTGTGGAGATTGTGTTCCTGAAATGGGGCCATAGGAGCCTCCAGACAGAGGCTGACTAGGTAGACCCCATAGTGCAGAACTCCATGTCACCACCACATACGTGTATGGCACACGTGAGCCAATGGAAAGGGTCCAGGAGTTCTCACTTTCTAACTGGTCATATGTGAGGAAGAGAGCACCTTCCTCCCTTAACACCAAGGGTTTCAATAGAGACCACTGAGCTGCTACATTAAATGAAAGATGCATTTTCTTGTGCCCTGGGTTGTTGCCCCTTATTCACCCATATTTAGTTTTATCTTCTGTATAAAAGATACTTGAATTTAAATGGCTTTAAAATGAAGCAAGGGGCTGGGCATGGTGGCTCACACCTATAATCCCAGCACTTTGGGAGGTTGAAGCGGGCTGTTCACCTGAGGTCAGGAGTTCGAGATCAGCCTGGCCAACATGGCAAAACCCCATCTCTATTAAAAATACAAAAATTCTCTATGAATGGTGGCACATGCCTGTAGTCTCAGCTACTGGAGAGGCTGAAGCAGGAGAATCGCTTGAACCTGGGAGGTGGAGGTTGCAGTGAGCCGAGATCATGCCACTGCACTCCCGCCTGGACAACAGAGTGAGACTCTGTCTCAAAAAACAAAAAAAAAAATGAAGTAAGGAAACTTGTCATGCTCTAACTTATTTATTTCATATTTTGTTTGTAAGTTTTAAGTACCCCACATCAAGACCTAACCCATGTTGTGATGGTGTCACTTTTCAGAGGGTGCATGGTATTAGCATCTGTTTTGTGTTACTATCATGAGTCAGAATTCCAGTATTGATGATGAATGCTTCAGCATCTGCTTGATATTCTGATATTGAATTTAAGGATTATGTCAAGGAGATAAAACGATGAGGTTATTCTTATACATGTATTTGGGTTAATACGGAAAAAAAAAATCTTGAGTTTATTTAAGATACACCAGCTTTTAATTGTGTTATTTAGTTATATAACTAGACTGAAAAGTTTGGTGGTATTTTTCCCAAAATCAAAAAATTTTGCTGAAAAATTCTTAAGTATCAACTTTTATATACTGAATTATTTTGAATACTTTAGATGTATATTTTAATGGTACTTGGGAGAAAAAAAAAAAACAGATAAATGAATGAGTCATTTCCCAAAGTAGTTTGTAGACCGTCATTGATATTTATGGTTGAATTCAAGAACAATGCCCAGAACTAAATGAAGAGGTCCTAGAATAAAATATATTCAAGACTTACAACATGCATTGGTTATGGCAGAAACTGTACTGTGATTAATGAGAATAAAATCCTATTTAACTTTTCTCAAAAATATTTAGACTACCTAACTAAGTTACGTTTCACATAGTAAAACATTTATAGTTCTTACTTCTTTGGGCATTTTTTTTAGTTATAAGCAGACTATTAAGTGCTTTGCTTATGGAATATGCTAAATACATACCTGTTGACTGTGCGCACACAGGTTATTTCCAACCCAAATTGTTCTGTGTAATGCAGACAGTTTCTAAAATTTGGGATTGGTGTCTATACCATTGAAAGCAGGGTTAAAAGTTTTTTGGAAGGCCTAAGGCTTAAGTTGGATTTCTTCCCACCTCACAATTTTGCAAAGTGCCCATAAATGTGGATTTACTTAATTGTTGATAAAAGGGGGTTATTTCATATGATAACAACAGGATAATCTGTCTAGGGAATTTGACTAACATAAGTCGAGTCACACTTGTGCCCGTTTCTTATTGAGCTAATCAAACATGCAGTCCAGCTTCTTCTAATTGCCTGCAGATGTATGACATTCTCATTCCAGGCCAGCAGCACAAAATAATGTTTTATAACCAATGTGGAAGTATGGGGACCTCTGTTTAGAACAATAATGTGCTCCAAGGACCTATATTATTGACATCATCATGGAGTTTGAGGAGTCTTCTGTTTTAATAAAGATCTCCACTCCCTTTTAAACGTTGCATATTTATGCCCAGTAATCCAGACACATTTCCTATGGTCTACTGGATAGAATAAATGAATCTTACAGATGAGTCTTATTTGCATAAAAATTATTTGTTTTCTGTGTATATTTTTCAGCAGGTATAGTTTATCATTATATAACCTAAAACTGAGGACATTTTAAATGTAAGAACTGAAATCTGTACTGTGTTTTAGTTTTCAAATCAATTGTGCCTTTGAATGCACTATACCAGTCACAGATGGCTTCTAAATAATTTAAATAATACCACTAGATATTTTAAATGTACACTATTTTATAAATATATGTTTTAAATAGCTGTCCATTTAACTGTTGAGTGAAAACATGATATTTTTACTCCTCGTCATGTATTTTTTGGGGGGTTTTCAGTTCTGTACAAAAACAAGGAGTTCGAAATGCAACGTAACATTCAAAGATCAGGTCATAGTGAGCAGGTGTTTTTCAGGTTTTTTGCTAAATGAGGATCATGCTGTGGGAGCCAGTAACACTGAGAGTTTCCCATGACTGACATTATTCTTGGCATCTATAAAATGAAGATCATTTCAGTGTTACATACCTGGAGCCATGTATAGATAGAGTTTTCGACATTAATTGTTTCCATGAGATACCATCTGCCTCAAAGACAACAGATACTCATCTACACCAAAAAGAAGTTGAATGAATGGGGAATATATTATAACCTGTTGATGGCTCGCCTTTAGTTTTCTACACCTTTACTGCATAGTCTCTGTACAATCTTTCTCTTTTTTTTGAGACAGAGTCTCACACTGTTACCCAGGCTGGAGTGCAGTGGTGCTATCTTGGCTCACTGCAACTTCCACCTTCTGGGTTTAAGCAATTCTTGTGCCTCAGTCTCCCGAGTAGCTGTGACTACAGGCGTGCACCATCACACCCTGTTAATTTTTATATTTTTAATAGAGACAGGGTTTCACCATGTTGGCCAGGCTAGTCTCCAGCTCCTGACCTCAGGTGATCTACCCACCTCAGCCTCCCAAAGTGCTGGGGTTACAGGCCTGAGCCACTGTGTCTGGTAATAGTCTCTATATAATCTTTCTGAAGGAGATGGAGTTAAAAATTACTAGACAACATTGAGAAAGGATTTTTTTAAATCTTATATAACTTTCTAAGACTTCCATTCCTGTATTTTAAAAAAAAAAAAAAAAAAAAAAAAAAAAAAAAAGTCATTTGGGAACTGACAAGAAAGAGAAAGCATTGATTGCCCTAATTGAAGAAACTTGTTTGTTTAATTGAACTTTAAAAAAATTAAAACACCGGGCATTTTGCATAGCTGGTAATTAAGCCACTACTAAACTCTGTTAGGACTTACAGGCATGACTACTAACTTGGTAAAGAAACTGTGCCATCAAGAAGTGAACTCAGTACGAATGCCCAATAAAGTTGATTGTAAAACCAAATCGAATACAGTACCTGGCTTATATTGTATAAAGTATCATTGAGAAATATGAGAAAAACATACCCTAGGGTTTCCACCATCTCTGTCTACCAGGACTTTCCGGTTTCAAAACCAAAAGCTCCATGTTCCTGGAAATGCCTTCATCCCAGGCAAATAGGATGGTTGAGCCCCTAGCATACCCACATAGCCAAATCGCCTGCACCTCACAGACAAGAGTGAAGAAGTCCTAACATTAGAGCCATTTTTTCAGGTTGGGGCATTGCTTGTCCAGTGAGACTATTTTTACAATTTGTTTTGTACTTTCAAAAGACAAACTGCATTGAGTTTTAAGTAGTTGGACAGAGTCTTTCTTTGCAGTTGTCGGGATCCCATTTGCCAGTTTGCCAATGAGCAGGTTTCTACATTGTTTTAGATATTTTAAGTGTAGGATAACTGGACATTAGAACCTGCACACTTAGTTATGTGTCAATTGTGTCATACCATGGGAAAGTTAGCAATCTTTTCACATTCCCACATGGAAAAAATTTCACCACACAGCCAAATTAAATACTATGTTTCACCTATAAATTTTTCAGTTTGCTAAAATGTTTTTTTTTTCCCCAACTTTCAGCTATATTTTCAATCATTTTATTTTATCATTATTACATGTGATACAGGAGTGATTAGAACACTAAAAAATACATATTTGCCTCCTGTAAAGACTAAAGGAACAAATTACAGTGTACATAGGGTTAAAATTTAAAAACCTCTATAGTCTTAGGGATCATCCATTATATTCTACACATTTCTTTATAAACATAAGGGTAACTAAA
This sequence comes from Chlorocebus sabaeus, assembly GCF_047675955.1. NCBI lineage: Eukaryota > Metazoa > Chordata > Mammalia > Primates > Cercopithecidae > Chlorocebus > Chlorocebus sabaeus. The sequence continues at coordinate 55,825,562 of NC_132917.1, read as the reverse complement.
CTACTCTTTTGAAAAGGAAAGAAGTTATTATCTGTACATCTACATTTGCAAAGAGGAACTTGAAGTAACATATACAGCTTCTCAGATGCTAGGGATATCTTTCTTTGACTTCTTTCATTTTAAACTTAAATGATCTCATATCCAGAAGAGAATTAGAAAATCATAGTGTAACCAAGTGGCTTAGATACCTGACATTGTCATTACCAAACAGCTTTCAAACACTGCCCCTTTTGTTGATTCTCATTAATGTCATTAGGGTTGCTGGCTGCATGGGTTAGTTTTGTGAGGAAATGCCTAATTATTCTTCCATATAATTATACAGCCCAGTGAAGACCTGTGATCTCAGAAAATAGATATGTTGCAAAAGGAAGACTATAATTGAGTAAATCATGATGTTAACCTTAAAAAAAAGTATGTCAAGCAGTAAGAAAAATGGGCATTTGGCCTGCTTACAGTTCTTCATTGTTTTTGGTTGTTAATTACCTCAAGTACCTGAAAATTCTCTAAAGTTATATAAATGGATAAGAGTTGAGTTTACAGGGGAGACTTAATTATTTTTCAAATAAGCCGATGTAGTGTATAGAAGTGATTGATTTATTCCTTAAAAAAAAAAAAAAAAATTCTAGCATTGTTTCATAATTTACTTTTCAATATACTGCAGCCATTGAATTTCTAGTCAATTTATGTCATTTTACTATGCATTTGTGAACAGTAATTATAGGTATCTGATTCATACACAGTCAGAAAGTGTTCTTAAAATTCCTTCATAAAAATTGAATGACAACCGTTTGAGGTGGAAGGATACAAGAGGTCAGTATGATCACTCTTCTGCAGCAAGACTGTGCTACGCACCTCCCTAATTCAATGGTTCTCAAAGTGTAGTCCCTAGACCAGATGCATCAAGCATCATCGGGTAACTTATTCGAAATGCAAATTTCCCAGGTCCCACCCCAGATCGACTGAATCAGAAACTCTGGGGCCAGGACCAGCAATCTGGTTCTGGGATTATATTGTCTTAACAATATATTATATAACATATGTTGTTATAATAAGACAATTAAATATATTGTTATAACAATATAACTACATATAGTTATATAACATATAACTATATATTGTTTTAACAATCCCATAATATTGATGCCTCCTCAAGTCTGAGAACCAATGCCTTAACTTAATCTTAACTTCTGCTATGTAAATCAGAGGGCAGGGTCAGAATACTTCACATGGGATATGGGAAGCAGTGAAAAAAAAACATCAAAAATATACATTCTGCCTCTAGGGTAACTTAGTATTTCTATTTTACTTTTCTCACTCTTCTTACTGTCATCGTCAGTACTCTGATTCCTAAACATGGGTGGCCATGAGTCCTGATTTAGACTGTATCCCTGAACCAAGGATATGATATATGCAATCTAAAGGAAAAGGGGACATATTAACAAGAAAACAGGATACACATCTCTATAAAATCTACAAATATGCAATCATATAACTATTCTTAAATTGTCGGTAGGTGAGACTCTAATTTTTGTTCTGGCTATGGCAATGACTGGTGCTAAGTGATACCTATATCTTCTATAAGGCTCCTCCTTAAGTTCACGGCACAAACTTGTGAGATGAGGCAATGCTGTTTGGCAGTTCATTTTGTGTAGAACAACAAAAGAGAAGGAGATTGACTCTGACTTTGACTGTAAAGCATCCTTCAGTCACCAAAGTGATATGAGATCCTTTCAATATCAGATGCACAGCTAACCATCTCTTTCCATTTAGACTCTGTGAATATCAGATATTTGAAGAATATTCACATAAGCATCTTCTTTCAATTTAAACTTTATCAGAAATTTTACTTACTATCAAAGACGAGGAGATTCTTTTTAAGACTAGTTAACACTTAATCTGTGGAATGAATTTCCTCCTCCCTATTGAAGCAAGAAGAAGTAGATTAGAGTAGAATTGCAAGCCCGGGTAACTTCAGGAAAGTGCACTGGTACTGGCTCATTATTTATTTCTCCAGCAGGAAGTCTCAAGCTATATTCCCTGAAATCAACAAGTTGCCCCATTTTGTAAGGATTGCCTTTTCACGTGTTGAATTGCTGGCACAATTTTATTCTTTGAAACCGAAGAATAAACAAAAATTTTCCCAATGTGTTAGATTTTGCACGAATGTACAAATAAGCAATTCACACTGCATCTGAAATTCATTAGAATGTTGCTTTTTCCAGGAGGTAATTGCAAATTGCACACTCAAAATAAAACTGATCAAGAAAACTGCATTTCAAATATTGGCAAAAGAAAATGCTGTCATTGCAGAAATTTAAAAAGAATTGCAGGTTTGTAGTTTAAACTGAAATGATTTGTAAACATTTAATACAAATGAAGTGAATAAATGACATGCAAGGAAGGCCGAATGCCGAGCTACTAGCATAACTACAGTTTAAAAGAAGAAACAGTTAATCAATGTATATAAATGTATACTAAATAGCTTGAGATTTGCACTAAGTCAAATTTTAAAACTTCAACTACCTTTCAAATGATTGCACATCTATCCCAGTCCAAGGTAACTAGGCAGTATTGCAAGTGAAATTGATAAAATGGAACACAAAACCATTCCATTCCATTAGAGTTCAGTGAATTCAGTCAAGTTTGAGAACCACTTTCTGTTGTAGCTTAATAGAGTCAAAGTAAAAGGAAGAAATGCTCATAGTCCTTAGGGAATTTGTCATAATTGTCCCATGAGTTATCAAATAACAATAAAAGAAACAAACAACAGTTCGATAAAGTAAAATGGGACATCACTAGAAGTACATGATGAATTGCCAAAAGTAGATGTAAAACTAGTATGTGACACAGGTAGCACCACAAGTTACTAAAATACATATTTGGACAGAAGAAGAAAACGTGTTCTCAGAAATGTGGTTAAGGACAAAAGTCTGTTTCCTCCCTGGAATGGGGCATTTGGGAGAGAATGATGAGGAGACATTGGGAAATCTGACAAGGAAATTAACATCCAAACATCAGAAGAAGTAATCATACCGTAGCTGCAGAGAACAAAAGAGAAGCATTGTATCATGTCCACATTCCATCTGTCCTAGAATGATTTCCCAGGCGAGGTCCCCAGAAACAGTGTGCTTCTGACTGGAATGCTAGCAAGATAAGGTGGGGAAGAAAACCAAGTCAAAAAGAACAATCAGTGAACCACTCTGCAGAGCAAACATCTATGACTGGTTCCATCCTCAGTAACTCCACCAAAATGCTAATGAGTTCATCTTGCTCTGTCTAAACATATTCCAGAACTGCATTCTGTTTTACTTATTATTGAATAAGCAATCAGTAGATGTTGTTCGTATAAATGAATAGATTTTAATCATAGGAGAACTCAGACTTAAACCATCCTTGAAAATAAGTTATCGAGTACCATGTGTGTATAAGGTATATTTCCCAATTATAAATGTTATACAATATTAGTGTGGTCCATGAGTAATTTTCGAAAGAGACTGTTCTGCCCCTTTAACACGGAGGTCTCAGATACCTTGTCCCCGTTTTAAGCTTATGCTACTTGAAAGAAGGATTCATAAAACCTATTCTTTATATCCTGGATTACTAGGTTTTCCATAAATATTAGTGACTAAACAGGTTGGTGTTATTCCTAGAGCAAGACTAGTAATTGGGAACACTAGAATTATTTTTTATTTCCCAATAAGCCATTTAACCAGGGAATGCATTTCTGTATCAAATATATCCTCCTCAGAAATCTCATGGTGAATAAAATGAAAATACACTTTGTTTGGGAAAGTGTTAATATTTATGATACTTGAGGTCAGATAATCATAAGGCTGAAAAATAGTTTTGTTTTTATAATTTTATTTTTAATTGAAAAATATACATATATATGGGGTGCAATGTGATGTTTTGATATATGAATACACCATGGGATGATTAAATCAAGCTAATTAACATAACCATTACTTCACTTGTCTTTTGCAGTGTGAATATTTAAAATCTACTTGCTTAGCAGTTCTGAAATATACACATTATTATTAACTATAGTCACCATGCTGTGCAACAGATTTCAAAATCTTCCTGTTTAACTGAAACTTTGTACCCTTTGACTAACACCTCCCCATCTCCCTCCATTCCCACCCTCAGCCTCTGGTAACCACATTTTTCCCTCTGCTTCTATGAGTTTGACTTTTTCAGATTTCACATTTAAGTGAGATCATGCTGTATTTGTCTTTCTTTAAGGCTAGAAAGCATTGATGTGAGCTCTCTGATACTGTGAAGAAACTCAAAGCTTTTGATGAACTTCTGTAAAATAACATGAAGGAAGAAGGTCTCTGAGCAATCCATCTTATCTTGGACATTTCCCTGGCTAGAAATTATCCTTCTCAAATCTGTTTTTAGAATCCAAGAAAGTCACTTAGTTGGGTACAGGTGATTTAAAAGAAGAGTTTTCTGATCTTGTCGCAAAGTAAGAAGCTCGAGGGAGCTAGATAAGTGAGAAGGAAAAGTCATAGTTCTCAGGAACCCAGGAAGAAAGAACAGAGTTTACTGAGAGCCCATTGAGAACTGATAACTAGCTGAGACTTGAACTGTCGGTGAAATAAGAGTGAAGTAGGGAAGGGAATCCAAGACAGCCATAAAAACTGCATGTGCTTTTACGTGTGCCTGGTTAAAATGAGAATCATGACAGGAGCTGGAACTGCATATAGTTAAATCGTTGTGGGGAAAGTGGTGAAATAAGTTTTCACTCTGAACAGCTTTGTGTGTTGTGAGGAATCTAATCCTATTCCCTTGAGTGAAGCCACAGAACACAATCCAAAGTGGGAAACAACTCTTGGGGTCCAACTCACTGCCCACCTTGCAGACCAAGTCTGTCACAACCCACGTTACGGAAGAAATTTTACTCAATGATGACGTTAGATTTCCCTTGTGAAATATTTTGCAGCAAAGCCCTCCTCTTGTACATACATTCACACCAGCATGCCATTAAATGAACATTTATACTATTTTCTGAAAAGTTATGTATCCCAGTATTTTCTAATATACCAAAATTACAAAGGGCAGTATAAGTCTGTTTTTCAGAGTTTGCTGTTGAATCCTCAGAACTGTATTTTTACAATTTGTAAATGTGTGATATCAAAAGATCCCACTTCTAAAAAAGAAAAGAATATCGCAAGAGAAATAACTAAAAGACACTTTAGAAACCTGCCTATGCAGGCTAAATACCCCTTTTCTTGCCTAGTTTATTCTAGCTATTTATGCAACACACATGCACGCATACAGATACCTATTCAAGTACACACCTATACACATGCATCTGTACAAACATGTGCACACACCATTATTTTCAGTAGGAAGGTACCATGTACCAAAATGAAACTGATCAAAGTTGATGATGCTTCTGAAATAACTGAATGCAGAGAGAGGTTTCTTCTCATTTTTCTGGTAACATTAACACTGGAAACTGCTTTCTGAATACATGTGTCTACCTATCACAAGAGAACAGGACACCTTGGACACTTCCTACACTTTTTGCTGAACAAAGAATTGTGTTAGATGGATTAAATAGAAAGGGTTGACAAAAAAGAAGTGAAGGTGCTGAGGTATAACCTCTGAGGCTTTGTCATCATATACTTCTGCAGCATGATGATCACTTCATTACTAATCTTTCTTAGAGATGTGCCTGGATTTCATCCTGACCCATTATTTTATATTGAACAACTTAATTTTTGGGAAAATTGACATTTTTAATGAACTGTCATTTAAGATGGATTCAAAAATGACTTATCTGGGACTGACACTGAATCTCCAAGCTTTTTCATTCTTCAGACTTTGGTAAATTGTATAGTCAGGAAGTAGTCTGGAATACAACTCCACTCAACAAGCAAGGCAGAAAATCCCAGTCATTCATGATGAATTAAACTTTGTAGTAAAAGCTGTGGGCACCTTTTGTTAAAACAGTTCATGACCTGGAATATCAGAAGAACCTTAATCCAGGGAGAGAGCCAGAGAAAAAGTCCTCCCATACAAGCTGGTGAAAACGATGGGTTTTGGCCAGGCATGGTGGCTCACGCTTGTAATCCCAGCACTTTGGGAAGCTGAGGCAGGCAGATCACTTGAGGTCAGGAGTTCAAGACTAGTCTGGCCAACATGGTGAAACCCCGTCCCTACTAAAAATACAAAAATTAGCTGGGGGTGATGGCACATGCCTGTAATCCCACCTACTCAGAAGGCTGAGGCAGGAGAATTGTTTGAACCCGGGAAGCAGAGGTTGCAGTGAGCCAAGATCGCACACTGCACTCTAGCCTGGGTGACAGAATGAGACTCCATCTCAAAAAAAAAAAAAAAACAACAAAGGTACAGGGCTTTGTTCTGACCTTCAATAACATGACCTCCCTCCTTCAGTGACTGTCGTGGGTCGGGGGGTAAGCTAATGGTCAAAAGAAACTAAATGGAAGAAGGAAATTTAATTGTGGTACAATTTAAGCAGCTAAAATATAATAGTTCTGTAAAACAGGAAAGATTAGTTAGTGAATAGCTCATCCAAAAAAATGTTAAATAGCAAAACTATTGTAAATTAGAGCTCAACTCCAAAGAAACTGAAAAATATTTTCATTGATTTTTCAATTTAAGCAGAAAAATGGATTGTGTAAGCATGCCAGAGCAATAGTTTCCAATAAACCAACCTATCACAGAAGGTTAATACAACAAATAGACCACTAGAATATCACTCTGTTAGAAAAATAGCTTATACTATCTAATTGCCATCATAAAAACTTGGCCACAAACAGTATTAGGATTCTAATAGAGCTTTAAAGAATTATTGGAAAATCAGGCTGGGCACGGTGGCTCACACCTGTAATCCCAGCACTTTGGGAGGCTGAGGCAGACAGATCACCTGAGGTCGGGATTTCAAGACCAGCCTGACCAATATGATGAAATCCTGTCTCTACTAAAAATACAAAAATTAGCCAGGTGTGGTGGCATGCGCCTGTAATTCCCAGCTACTTGGGAGGCTGAGACAGGAGAATCGCTTGAACCCGGGAGGTGGAGGTTCCCGTGAGCCAAGATTGCACCATTGCACTCCAGCCTGGGCAACAAGAGCAAAACTCTGTCACACACACACGAAAAAGAATTATTGGAAAATCTGTTTATAGTTTCCAAGTCAGAAACAGGCAGACTTTATACATTACCAAAAGTATTATGAACTTATTATGAAATTTTCTTCGTAAAATACATGGTTTCTGGTTTCCGATTAAGAGAAAAGTTTATAGTGACGAGAAAAGCAGGCAGACCTTAATAAAGAAGATTACAGTAAATACTTAATTAAAATGTGAATGGTATTTTGCATTTTCTCCATAGCTTAAAAAAATTGAGTAAAAGTCCTGAGAAGTAGATAAAACTAACTGCAAGCAACAGACCTGTTTATTTTTCAGTGTAAATCTTGACAGGCTAAGAAGATAGGAAAAGAAGAATCAGTGCAGATTCAAATTCATACCAAGCCTTTGCAATTGGAGATCCTAAATTTTGTAATTATTCTAATAGGTAACATATAATTGTTATGGCAAAGCTGTTGCTCAGCAGAAAAAAAAATGCCACTATCCCTTAGAAGAAAAGATATAATTTCTCTGTTACAGTTAGGTGAACCTCTGTATTTAGTCAAGGTACTCCAGGAAAAAGACCCAATAGGATACATGGAGAGAAAAAGAGGAAGAGAGATTTATTGTGAGAATTTCTTATGTGATTATGGAAGCCAAAAGTCTCATCATCTGCCGTCTACAAGCTGGAAAACAAGGAAAGCCAGTGGTGTAATTTGCTCTAAGTCTAAAGGGCTAAAAAGGGGGTGGGAGATGGGACCTGCTAATGTAAGTCCCAGAGTCCAAAAATCTGAGAACCAGGAGTAGCTCCAATGCTCCTTTCTTAAGGGCAGGAGAAGATGGATGTCCCCTCTCAAGAAGAGAAAAAGAAAATTAATCCTTCCTCTGACTCTTTGTTCTATTTGGGCTTTCAATGGACTGGATTACATCTAACCACTTTGGTGAGGGCCATCTGCTTTACTCAGTCTGTCAATTCAAATGCTATATATTCTGGAAACACCATCACAAACACACCCAGAAATAATATTTTAACAGCTATCTGGGCATCCCTTAGCCCAGTCAGGTTGACACATAAAATTAACCATCACAAATTCTTAACCACAAAGATCACAACCAGGTAACAGCAATTGCTGAAAATTCATGACTTGGTGTTGCTTGCCCACTGGTCAATTTAAAAAATATATACTGCATGTTATGATGATGAAAAACTCAAGCTATTGATGGTACTTCCTGGATCTTCTGCAAATCTCAAGTAACAGTGATACTCACCCTCTAGCAGAAGAAAATCAGTCTTCTAAGGAAAAATCAAAAATTCAGGGAGTACCTGCTAGCATAGGGGCCAGGACTATATTCAAACATGTATTTGTGGAGAAAAAGCAAAAACGGAGCAAACAACTGAGCCATACTTTTATCTTCCAGGAGCCTCCTCTTACCCTGAAAGACAGGACCACCTGTAAGAGGAATGACAGGTGGAAAAAAAGATGTGGAATGGAACTGGGAGGGAGATTAAAAGAGAGCAAGACAAGGGAGTAGAGGACAATGAGCAGTCACAAGACTATACCAGTCAAAAGTAGATTCTCCTAAAGTATCTCATAAGATATTGTAATTACCAGCTGTCCACTCATATATGTGTGTATGTATACATATATATGTATAAATGCATATATATATTTGTATGAATGCGTATGTTCCTCAAAAGACTGATGAAGGAAAGTAGAAAAGGTGACACCTAATAAAATCAATTTTGCTGTTTTTATAAAATTGGCTAAAGAAGTCTTTAAATTTGGCATTCAATTGTTTAATATTTTCTTAGAATCTCTTATATGCTATGCATTATAGATCAGTGCTTCTCAAACGTTAATGAACATATCAGTTCCCTGGGGATCCTGTTAAAATGAAAATTCTGATTCTGGGTAGGTCTGGGTTAAGGCATGACATTATACATTTCTAACAAGCTCCCTGGTTTTGTTGATGTATGTAGAACCTGTCTTCCAGTAGCTGACAGTATCCTTCCTACCAAGAAACTGATATGTCTAATGATTCTTCATCCTCTACTTTCTGCAGCACCAAAATGGGGTATAAATTGGATACAGTCAAATTTGCATGTGGTTACTTTTCAAAAATACATTTTTCTCCTTTGGTTAGATACTCAGTTTCTCCAATACAAATTACATTGTAACAGCTATAGCTATAATTCACAGATATTTCCCTCTTTTACTAATTAATAGAATTTTCTCCAGTAGTGGAATGTTTTTATGCTTGAATGCTCAAGAGAATTCCAGAAAGTAGTCTTTGGCAGCAAAGGGTGGTGGAACCCCCATGAAACTAAGCAAGAGACAAAAGTTCCCATTTGGGTCTTCCCGTAATTGTCTTGCTGACTTTACTAAATGAGTTCATCTTGCTGGATCTCAGTTTTCTCAGCTATTAAAATTAAGAGTTGTCTTTTCAGCTTTTACTTGAAATTATTTACAAAGAACAAGAGAAAGAGGCAGAGAGAAAATGAGTGCACTTTGTCTAGGTGGTAAGCCTTGTGAATGTATGGTAATGATATGGTTCTTGATTGACATATACCTGGCATTTAAGCTGTTTCCATTGATAGGAGTTCATCTTTGCCTTTTGGATGGCATTTTTATCAGGAAGACATACTGAGGCAAGTTAATAATCCACCTTGGGAAGAATGCAGGTGCATTCTGTGATTATAATAGCATTAATGACTCAGAAGCAAAAAGCCAGCTGGTTCTAATCACCTGAAGCTTTACTGACAAAACAGTTCACACCTACTATTAGTTGTTTGCTAAAAGTCTGGACCAAATCACTGAAGCTTTAAAAGCTAGATCACTGCAGTGTTTTCCCCAGGCACTCACATGGGTAATTACGGTATTGTGGTTCATGCCACAGCCCCAGACTTCATTTTTTTTTTTTTTTTTTTTTTTTTTTTTTTTTTTTTTTTTGAAACAGAGTCTCGCTCTGTAGCCCAGGCTGGAGTGCAGTGGCCGGATCTCAGCTCACTGCAAGCTCCGCCTCCCGGGTTTACGCCATTCTCCTGCCTCAGGCTCCCGAGTAGCTGGGACTACAGGGGCCTGCCACCTCGCCCGGCTAGTTTTTTGTATTTTTTAGTAGAGACGGGGCTTCACCGTGTTAGCCAGGATGGTCTCGATTCCCTGACCTCGTGATCCGCCCGTCTCAGCCTCCCAAAGTGCTGGGATTACAGGCTTGAGCCACCGCGCCCGGCCAGTCTTCATTTTAATCCTAGCTTGGAAAGGATTTTTATTTTGGTGCACAGTAAATAAACTTTTTGCATAAATTAATATAAACCCATTTAAAATGCAAAGGTGCCAGCAAATGTGACCAGCCCTTTATTATGTTCTTGATTCTTGAATTAAGGTTTCCCATCTTCATTGGAGACAAGAGTGCTTTTCAGCAAAGAACTATCTGTTTAAAGTCTATGAATTAGTTCTTTTCACCTTTTGGAATTTCTTTCAGCCTCCAACTCAAACCATGCTTACAACCAAAGCAATGACTCTTGCCTGAGTTTATGTATTATTTTCCATCACATATGAACCATAAGGAAGTCTATGTGCTAGTTAATCTGTTGCTGCATAACGAATTACTCCAATGCTTAGTGACTTAAAACAACAAACATTTATTACCTCACCTTTTCTCTGGGTCAGGAATCAAGTTGTGGCTTAGCTGGGTCCTCTGACTTTGGGTCTCTGACAAGGCTGCAGCTCATTCAAAGCTTGACTGGAAAGGATCCACTCCCTTGCTCAAATACTAGTGGTTGCTGGCAGGATTGACTTCCTGCCTCCGTTTCTCATAAATTCTTCCACCTTCAATTCCTTGCCACGTACACTTCTCCATAGAGCATCTCACAACATGGAAGCTTTCTTAGCAAGTGAGGGAGCAAGAGAAGGTTCCAGCAAGAGAGAGGATGCTAATAAGACCAAAGTCGGAGTCTTTAGTAACCTAATCATAGAAGTGACAGCCCATCAATTTTGCAGTATACTGTTCGTTGGAAACAAGCCCCTGGTGTGAATGCCAAGATGCTGGCATCATTGAGAGCCATGTCAGAAGCTGCCTACCACAATCTAGACTTAAAATTCTCCCTGAGTTGACTCCAACCATTTAGAGTTAAACCTAGAATTTTAAATGATTTCAAAACGCAGAATAGGAATTCAGAGCAAAATATGCCCCCTCCCCAGCAGTGCAAGAGGCTGTGTGACTCAGGCAGATAGGCAGCCTAATGGGTGTGGTCAGTAGCACAGGCAAAGAAGAACCTGGCTGTTTCTAGAAGCTACTTTGGAGTAAACGTAGCCTTTTCTTCACTGACCTGAGTCTTATAAAATGCTATCAATCCTCCCCAAAACCACTCATAAATGATTCCATCTCCTTTGATTTTAAAACTTGTTTAAAGTCTTTTACTCCACTCTACAAGTAATATTGATGGAACAAAAACTTTAAGGGCAAGCATAAAAACTCTCTTTATGGCTGATTAACATGTACTCACATGCTTCTTACATAAAAGACATTTAATAAACACTGCTCTTGCTTTATGTTACCTTTTGTCCTAGACATTCCGATATTTGTGTTTGTTAGGAAATCATGGATATCATGTTCTTCATCTCTCCCCTACAAATCCCTGTTCTGTTCTGCTCACATTTTTCTTCCCACAGTCTATTCAAAAACCTGCTCCTAGAATCATCACCTTTATGTTTAAATATGTTTACATCGTTTCTTTTGCCTCAAAAGTCTACTAGGAGACACGCACTGAAGATATCCTAAGATTACAACAAATAGGTTGTGTAAGAGTTAAAACTTCAGAAGCAACAAAATCCAACATGAATTTTCTTGGGGTCCCAAGGAATAGGTATCTCAATAAGAGGCAGGATAGTGGCTTATTTTTCAACAAAGGGGCACTAATGAAGTAGGATAGCACTCTGAGGAAAAGAGGAAAGATATATGACTAAAAATCAGTGAAGGTAGAAACCAATTTAACAATAATAGCAGGACCTATAATATGAGATGGAGACATGAAGGGACAGCTGCCAGCCACATCCACTCTCCCCATGAAGAATACTCTAGTAGCCAGATTGTCAATTAACCAGAGAGAAAAAAATAGAGAAAACGCTAATGCAGCTATTAGAAAGTATAACTAAAATCCAAAGGAAAGTTTTTGGTTTTTTTGGTAAAGAACATAGAAATAGACCAAACATTCTTAAATTGCTTTTTAAAGTGCATAACACAGCTCTGTATGGAGCACAGTACATTTTCTCCTTAGTTTACTGTCCCCCAGATTAGTTTCCAGATTTCTCCAGGTATTTCTCATGCCAATAATAAAAACCACTGTGAGCCAGTTGCGGTGCCTTGCAGCCAGGTAGAGGCCAACCCAGAGCATCCCGGGAAGGCTGGTCTAGTCCACGAAGAAGGCAGTGGGGGTGCTCGTGGGGGCAGTCAGATCTGATTCCCTTTACGGTGAAGCCCAGAGGGAAAAAAAGCATTCCGCTCATAAGATTCCCTCATATTCAGCCATCCATTTGCTAATATATTCTCTTGACATAAGTAGCACCACTAAATTCCTCTGTCCTCATCACTAACTCTAAAATGACAGTTTAAGGATTATCCTTTCTGCCACTTACCATGAAAACTCAGCTCCAAGCCAGTTTGTTGTAGGTTTCTGAACTTAACCACATAGCTCACAACTGAGTGGCTAATCAATCATTCTATGACTGAATCCATCTGGAACAAATTTCAAGAAGTGGCCATGTAGGTTTCTTTAGCGGGGGGAAAAAAAACTAAACTGAAACCAGAGTTGATTTTTTCAAAAGTTCAGAAGAAAAAAAAATTACAAAACTTAGCAATGACGTTCCCCCCAGAAATTGTTCATGCTCTCTGAATAAGACTTATTCTGTCCTGCCCCATTCTGCATTGCACTTAATCCTTCAGAGAGGTGACCTGTGAATGTGTTGCAGCAGAGTCCACTTTTCTGAGAATCAGCTCATGGTCATTCCTTGCGTAGAAGGGAAGAGGGATATGGTGTGGCCAGGTGGTCACCATAACCTCACGTTGCTCTTAAATTCCCAAATACACAGGGCTCAACTGAGAGATTATGGAACCAAAAGAGCCTGTTTCTGGTCATTTCTTGCTAGATCACTGGGTTTTGCCCCATAGGCATTAAAGGATAATTTAAATAATGCAGCCAGGTAGATTTAAGTACTAGATGGTTTTTAGAACTCCATCTTTCCTTTCCTTGCTAGACCCAAATTGTTAATGCAAGTTTAGGATATATTTCTCCATATATACCCTTAAGTCTGTACCATTCATGCATTTGTTTAATTTTTAGTGATTTATTCACCAGTTCATGCATCAATGCATTCAATTAACATGTGTTCAAACTGTACGAGAAGCCTAGGCACACCACCTTTCTTGCAAGGACTTTCCAGTCTGTCTGAAGATGTAACATAAGGTCAGACTTTTAAAAATTAAATGATACAAATAATTCAGCTCAATGATTCAAGTCAACACAACCTAGTTAAGAGCCTCCGTCCCCACATCATCAATGGTAAGTGGTGATTACTGAAAAATTCTGGAGAAGTCAGAGGAGGGATTGGTGCTGCCACCAGGTAGCCAGTTTAGGACTTTTCTGAGAATGGATGTGATCTAGTTCATGAAGGATGAACCAGAGGTGAACAAACCTGAGAAGAACAGGACAGGCTTGGTGGGTGGACACCCTAGATGGAGCATAATGTTGACAATATTGTCCTTGTGGATCAAACTCTCCTTTTATGCCTCTTACTAGCATAGTTACCGTATGTACAGTACTTGAAAGTAATGCAGTTGTTTTTTGAGAAACTCACTCCCTTTTCCATAAATCAGACTGATGTAAGCTCTCACACCACTGTTCCCCACCCCAGTCCCAGTGTCACTGTTCGGGTTGAGGCAAGGCGGGTACTGTGGGTGCAGCAGGAAACAAGATTGGAAAATTCCATTGGAAGACAGTTTAGGTAGGACCCAGAATTCTTGGTTAAGCCATTTAAATTTATTACTGTCACAACTAGTGACAGATTTTGAGCAAAGAGTGACATAATGAAAACCCTATCTCCTGACAGATGTAGGATGAGAAGGAAAAAAATACATACACACATATGGTTAAATGTGTTGTCATCCTAATGGGACTGAGGTGGGGAGCATTGGTGGTGAGGGCCTATGTCAGTCTGATTTATGGAAAAGCGAGTGAGTTTTTAAAGAAAGAATTGCATTACTTTCAAGTACTGTACATAAAGTACGCTAGTAAGAGGCAAAAAAAGAGAGTGTGATACATAAGGACTATTTTCTGGATCATAATAATTAGTTTAAAATTATTTCTAATAGATAATTCATCATTTTGCCACAGAGCAGCTTCTCCTGTGTGAAACAGTGATTCTAAACAAGTTTAACTCTAAGTAGAGTGAACAGTTTGTTTCTAATATTCTTCAGCAATATATTTATTCATAGGTATTACAAAGATAAGCATCAATTACAAGTTAACAAGTTGGTGTAATTTCACCCCCCACACTTCATGAAATAACCAATTTGGAGTTAAATAGGCCCTTCAATGATCTACTGAACAATCAGCCTTTCTGCCTCTGCCCACATTCATTAAACTGTAGAATGTTCATTAATCATAATGTATGACTGAAGGAATATAGAGCAAGTCTCCAACTATAAACTATGTCTAAACAGGCTGTTAACAGCAGTTACTCTTATTTTAGCATGTATAAGGCAGTCACCCTGCAAAATACAATGAATTCAACGTAAGCAGAGTCATTGTAACAAGGTTTTTGCAATATTGGAAATTATGGCAGGAGGCAATTATCCATAGGCCCATTCTACCCCACAACCCCCCTACCATCCATTCTGCAAATAAGCATGAACTAAAAAGTAATCTGATTGTAGACAGAGGAAAGCAACAAGTTTTCCTGATATATCTAGGGGAAACATTTTCCAGTTAAAAGTTATTTTTATTTAAAAGTAAGAATTTAAAAGGGGTACAGAAAGAGGTTTGGGAGTAGGAGTGAGGCTGGACTGCCAAGCTAATAAAGCAAGAATTTAAGAACATAAGAATAGATAGTTTAGTTTATGGATTGATCCAAAAGAATTTTAACTGGATTTAGATCTCACTTCACTAAGTCTCAACTTTTTTTCTTGGGAGACCCTACAGCTAGTTTGCAAAGGTAAAACACCTGGTTTATCCATGTATTGACCTATTTAAGTTTCCATTCTGAAACACTTCATTAACAATAGTCATACCTGTACTTTTCCTTCTCAGTGGTGGCGGTCTGCTGGAGATGATGTGTTCGTTATCTGGAATTCACTTTTTTTTATTTTCTAACAGATTTAGGAATAATAAGATCGGGGAAAAGTTAATATTGCTTTGTTAGTTACAGTTTGGGAGATAGCACAAAACCCAGTCTAGGTATCCTGTAGCTGAATCCCTAAACATCATTTCAAAGTGTGAGACTATTCAATAAGCCTGAATTAAGTAACTAGTATGTGCAACGCATAGGGGGTGCTGAGAATACAAAGATAAAAGCTTATGGGGCCTACCCTCAAAGAGCTCTCAGTCTTTGAGGAAGCAGACAGTAATTACAATGTGACATTTTAAGTCCCATTTTAGTGACTTCCTAGAGTAGGTGACACCAGGCTTCAGTCTTGGGAAGTTGTGGCAATTAGACTTTAGAGAAGTGGGGAAAGGAGAAAGAATGTTCCAGGCAGAGGGAGCAGCATTTGCTAAGGTCATGAGAAGATGGGAAAAGGGAAGAGCAAGTTGTTCTGCATAACTTCAGCGTGCAGTACATGACGATCAACAAGAGTCAAATCATGAAGGGCCTTGCCAGTCATGTTTTAAAGTTTGGGTTTGATCCTCAAGATGGCAGGGAGTGATGTAATCAGCTGCCCTTTATACAAAATGAAAGATGCCCTATATCAGTCTGAAACTTGTGTATGCAAATCCACATGAAATCCGCCCTTTTTGCTCACAAAGGAATTAAATGCATCATTTACTTTTAAAATTTATTTCTGAGTTCTCAACTGTTAACCTGTCTGGATAATTTTATTGTAACTAATTACAACTGGTTTTATTCTCTTTTTATAATAGTTCTGCAGTGGCAAAATAAATATGCATTTCATTCAAGAAATAGCACGGATCTATCTGTATGCTTAAATTTTTATCAAACATAAGGAGTAGGGAAAACATTTTAGCTCAAGGAAAAGCCACAGAAGTCAAACCAGCCTTAAAAATTGAGTCAACACTTAGTGCATCGTTTCGGGCCATTTCTGGTTTTTCTCCACAAAGAATATGACTGCAACTCTTGAAGGATTTTTACTGTTTGAGGTTTGCTCCATTTTAGAGTTTGTGATACCACTTATTGGAAGACTGGTTTGAAAACAAAATTGTAATTCAACCTTTGCGGAAGTTGCAAGAAAGTTTTACACATTCACATGTTTTGTCAGAACATCTCTTAATCTTGTAAGACAAAATGTTGTAATGATGATATAATTGTGTAAATACTATGGAAGCATCAAGTGTTATTTATCTTAACTGTTTGCCAGTTTATAACATAAACATGCTAGAATTTATACATCCAGCCTAATGGATAGCTCAATTGCCACCTTCAACAAGTTGAGGCTATAAAAATTATATAGGCCACAGATATGTGCCTGGGGTTATCCAGCTGTTAGTTTCCCAGCGGAGAATGCCAGACTTTGGTGGTCAGAGCAAAACTCATTTAGGACGCTGAGCCAGCCAGACAAGGTGCTTCATCCTTAAAGGGGCTTTAATTGAGGATGAGGTGGGGAGCAGCCATTGCCCCAAGTCAGTAGAGATTCCAGAGATAGTGAGTTTGCTGCAATTCTCTTTCTTAAAAAAGATAATTTGTGGACATAGCTGTCCCAAAGGTCACCTGAACAAGCTGCTTTCTGTGGTGACCTGGAGTTGAGCTGGACCCCCAAGGGGAGTCTTTACTGGTAAAATAGAAAATATAGAGGGAGGCTTACAGACAAAGGCAGACAAGTGGCAAGAATCTGTTGCACGTGGCAGTAGGTGGCCTGGCAGATGTAGAGGGCCATGTAAGATGGCACTGATGAGATGGAGCCCAAGGAAAAGACAATTTTATGTATGGAACCTCCTGTTATGTGGCAGTGAAGGTTCAGACCAATTATACAGGACCATCTGCATTTTGTTAACACCTGTGTGCACAGTCACAGGCAGGTCTTGGAGCCCTGGGAGCCTGGCAGCAGCCTAGCATCACTAGAAAGGTGAAGATGGCAGGGACGGCCCTGCCAATCCTGCAAGGAGTGCACTGGAGAGCCTCAGCACTAGGCCAGGGAAGCAGCCCAAGAAGCAGTGTCCAGGGACTACAGACCAGTAGGAGGCAGTCCTCACACCACTTTAGAGGTAGCAGCAGTCGGAGTTCTCAAGTTGGAAGAATGGTCTCCGGGGCAAATTCAAAATTCGGTATTTAAGTAGGAAGGGGTCAGAAATGTAGGATGATGATTCATAGGCTAGGATGACAACAGAGAAGGAGTCAGCCTAGCCACGTGATTCATCACCCTATTACCATAAGCATGGTGCTTTTCCTTGGGCCTTAATTTCTTTCATTTTTCCTGTTTGTTAATACTCTCTCTTACAAGAGTAACAAGAAACAGTCATGTATGCACATATAATTTACCTTCAGCTATAATGAAGGCATTTGAAGAAGGTCATTTTATGTTCAAAGAAACTAAAATTAACTTTCCAAAAGAATACTTTTCTAATATGCCATGGTTTTACTACATTACTAGCACAGCATTTAAAAAACAAATATTGGCCCAAAATTAAACTCTCCTATCTGATATGACTGAAAGAATGTTTCATTAAATACAAGTGGTGTAGATCACCATTCTGCTTAGTGAAGACTCTGCCAACCTGCTCATTTGAAAAGTCAGGCATACAACATTTTCATCTTAAAGTCTAACTCTAAGTTTTGTCCTTAAGAACAAATGACCAGAAATCCTTGTCCTGGCTTTATATGCATTTAACTCTATGACATTTGAAAATATTCCCTGTTTTTTCATAGTTCTGATTGATAATTTCATTACTGTCCTGAAAGAGGGTGACCACAATGTCCTTAACATTCTCAAACAAATAAATAAAGTTGCTGCTGAAATTTACATTTTTCATCTTTCTCATAGCTACAACTTGTTCACACAATAGTTCTCTCTCAGAGTTACATGTAGGTTCTAATGAGAGCTCTAGTTAATGTTATGTGTGCTAGGTAGTCTTTATAAATATTAATACTTCATTGCCATGAAGCTGTCCTGTAGCCATCAACAGTCCTCTCCTCTGATAGGACTGATTTTATGAATCAAATATTATGAAATGCAGAAGATGCTGGATTTGTTTTATTTTGACAGACTTTTTTTTGTTTGAATGTTTGCAATTTTCCTAGTGAGAAATAACTTTTAGCAAGAAAGGCTGTGTTTGCCTGTTCTTGTATCCATTCATCTGGAATATGCCAAAGGAAGGGAAGGTCATACTATGATGCTCCTGCTGATTGGGTGTTAGTCATAAAGACCATATTGAAAACATGACACTAAGCAACAAAACAAAGGTAGGATATTTAATAATGTGAAAGTATACAGAAAATTATATTAAAAGCCCCAACTTCCTGCAGTTTTCTTGCTTCCTTCCATCTGTATATAGCAGAAGTACCACCCTGATTCCACTACCAGTTTAAGTCTTCACAGTGTTAAGTATAATTTATTGAACACTTACTGTAGACCAGGTACATCCATTTTGAGTGTGTATTGTTTCAATTAGTCCTCACAGTATCATTATGAACTGAACATTCCCCTACTTGATAGATGTGGAGTGAGATGTGGAAGAGTAGAAAAAGTTAAATAACTTTCCCAGGACACATAACTAAAACGTGATGTTGCCTGGATTTGAACTGAGACCTATTTGACTCTAAAACCTGTGATCTTACCCACTCTTCTGTCCCAAGCATATTTCTGTCAGTGAGTTGTATAAGAGAAAGAGTTATTCCATGATTCTCAGACTTTCTAAAATAATCAACAAGTCCTCCCTTGAACTCTAATTCTTGGTATAATAAATTATATATAAACATTAATTCTTGGTATAAGGCGGCTAGTAAAAAGCTAGCATAAGCAACTACAGAAAGATACAATCTCAAATAAAATAACTTAGAACTTAAAAATACTAGCTGTTAGAGAATAATACGATTCCTCTAATTCTGAAACTCATGAAAAGAGATTCGTAATTGAAGGTCACTGACAGGGTACCTCCTTACACCTATCTGGCAGCCTCACAGTCATCCACAATAACCGCATATGTGCCAGAAGTCAAAGGTTTTCACTTAAAAGTTTCTTTAAACAAATTATTATATTTCTAGGGGAAAAATAATCCTAGGCTAATTTTAAAATTAACAATCTGAATTGCTCAATTTTTCCATTTTCTTTCAAAATGAAAACTTGGAATATGATAGACTTCATGGATGTGCTCCATACAGTAACCATTTTAAGTATATATAACAGATCTAAGAACGTAGAGTTCGGTTTTTTTCATCTGTTTATTCATGCCAAGAAATTCTCTCTAAGATTGACTTGGTTTGGCATCAACCTTTAACACACCCACTGCGTAACTGGCTTGGGTCCACCTGCCTTTGTGCTCTGCAGACACACAAACCATGTATAGGGCATGTTTCTCCACCAGATTGTTTTTCAGAATTTGCACTGCCAAACAGACATTAAGCTACTCTAAATTCTTGACAAGTATGTAACTTTATAGGTACACAGTAGTGTATTTAAACATTGAAGAGAACTTTCTATTCATCCCACTCTGCTAATAGAGCCATTTAATCCTATCCAGAAAGATGAGTCCATTTTCAGACTCTCCTTTGATCCTACAGATTAGAGGGAGAGAAAAGTCACCACTGAAAATGAAAAAGGAGGGAAAAAGAAATGGAGATCCATGACCATGGCCCCAAGAAAGCAACAGCATATTACTCAGGTTTCCCAGGATCCAAGTTAGAGAGGGGAGAAGAGATTAGAGCTAGAAAACAAATACTTTTAAAAACAGCATTTTGGAATTTATCAAAGTAGGCTTTAATTTCAGATTCATAAAACTGAAACAGATCTCAGAGAATGTGTTTTCTGAGAAACTTATTTCTGTCCCCAATGGAAATGTAAAGTAAAATGCCCCAGACTCATTTTAAAGTCCAAAGTCTACTTTATATGCTAGCTTTGAGAAGCCTTTAGAATTGCAACACTGACAGGGTCAGAAGTTTTTTTGAACAGATTTTCTTTTGTCCCTTATGGCCTTTAGGCACTCCTTGAGCTAATATTCAGGAGTTATTTGAATGCTGTTGCTTCACAACACTGAAAGTGTTCTCACATAGAGGGAGGAAAATCCCACAGCCTATGTCAACATAATTTATCAACAAATTAGGTCCAAGAATGCATGATAATGTATGGATAACTTGGAGGAAACGGTAACTGTGGTATCAATTTGGAACAAAACCAATAAGTCAAATCTCACTTGGTTTAATGTTATCTGATGGATTTGGGCACAAGTTTAACATTTTGATCGCCGAATAATCTTATGCCTTAACATGATGAAGACTGAGTCTTCCTTCCTAAAAAATCCTTAATACAGGACAAGGAATAATGAGTCTAAAATTTTGTAACTGTTTTCCTGCTCAAGGAAGAGGGAAGGAATAAATAACCACTTACAATGAAATCTTTTCTTGCTACACTTTATCATGAGGCAAGTTTTTCAGATGTTGGGAGATAGATTGTAAAGGTGTAAAAGTTAACTTCACAGCTATACAAAGCTGTATGTATGTGCACCATGTGTCAAATGAGAGAAAGTATAGATATTCAACGTTGTTGAATCCTCACAATTTTCTATATTAGAGTGGATGCAGCATCTGTTTTTCAATTTTCAATCATCAACATTATTAAGCTTAGAGAAAAGTTAACCGTACAGTACAATTTACATGGAACACCCACCATTCAGATTCTAAACTTATTAAAACTCTGTCATATTTGCATGTAGCATGTTAACACTGTTTTTAAACAGAGATGACTAGCCAAATCCCCCACCTCCTGCTGGGATCCACAATGAATCATTTGTGTATTTCCAGTGATAGGAAGTTCATTATCTCCTATCAAAACATACATCAAAACAAATAATAACCACATTTTCTCTTACACTGAGCAAAACTCTGCCTTTCATGCATTTCTAGCCATTTATTCTATTTCTGCTTTTTGGAAATACATGGTCAAGATCTTTTCCTCTTCCCAGGGAGAAGAGCAGAAAAAATAACTATTGAATACTAGGCTTAGTACCTGAGTGACAAAATAATCTGTACAACAAACCCCCGTGACACAAATTTACGTATATAACAAACTTGCACATGTACCCCCGAACCTAAAATAAAAGTTAAGATAAAAACATCTTTTCCTCCTTCCCTAGGCTCCCTTTCATAACACTGAAGACTATCTCAGATATAGATCTCATCTGTATTTTCTTCTCTCGTAAATTGAGTACAAAGAAAAAGATAAGGATGATGTGAGGAGGTAGGGTAGGGCTATGGGCCTTCTTATGGGCTGGCATTTTTTTCCACAAATTTTGATCTGTAGTATTTTCATTTTCATTCAGTTTGAGATTTCTCAAATTTCAATTTTGCTATCTTTAAACCATGGGTTGTTGTGAAATATGTCTAATTTTCCAAAAGAAGGGCTTTTTCTGGTTTTGTTGTTGTTGTTGTTTCTATCTTATTTGCATTGTAATTGGAGAACATAATCTGTATATTGCAAATCTCTGAAATTTATTTAGATTTACTTTAATGCCAGCATATAGCCATTTTCTTTTAATGTTCCCTCAATACTTAAAAATGCTATGTATTCTGTACTGTGCTCTATACGTGTCAGTTAGTTCAAAGGTTTTAATCACATTTTCTATTCATTTCTGAATATTCTTTCAATTACTAGAAGTGTGTTAAAATCTTACTGTAACTGTGCTTGTCAATTTTTCCTTTTAGTTTCATTCATGTTTTTATTTGTCTCTACTGAGGCTATATTATTAAGTGCATTTAAATTTAGAATTTCTACATATTCCTAGTAAACGGAAACTTTTATCATTAAGTAGTATTTTTTTATTCTCTAATAATCTTTTTTTTTCCTTAAAGTCAACCTCTTCTAATACTAATATTGCAAAGCCAACTTTCTTTTGGTTAGTGTTTGCATAAATATTTTCCATCTTTTTCCTTTTAATCTCTGTGTCCTTGTATTTAAATTATGTCTCTTGAAACAGTATATTTGGGTTTTGTTTTTTAATCAATTTGACAATTTTTGGTTTTTAGTGAGGACATTTAGTCCATTTACATTTACTATAACCAGTGATATGTTTTGGTTTAAAACTACCTACCATTCTATTTGCTTTACATTTGTCCTGCACATTTTAGTTTCCTTTTCTTTTCTTTCTTGCCTTCTTTCTAAATTGATGGAGTATTTTGTATTATTCCATTTTCCCCTCTGTTAGCTTTGTAGTTTTGTTTTGTTTTTTTTTTGTTTTGTTTTGTTTTGTTTTTTACCATTCCTTTATTGTTTTTCCTAGGGATCATTTGAACATGCATCCATGACTTATCAAAATATAAGATAAATTAGTACTTTTAACTCTTCCTGCGTGATTCAAGGACCTTAAAATATTTAAACTCTATTCCTCTTCCTGCGAAACTATATATGCTATTATTCTCATGTATTTTAATTCTAAATATTTTGTAAATCCCAAAATACTTTACTATTATTGCTTTAGGCAGTCAGTATTTATTTAGATTTATCCACATCTTTATTCTTTTCATTGCTTTTCATTGTGCTGGAATTTTGAATCAAAAAGAGAACAGAAAAAAGAATTTAGTGCAAATAAGGGCCCTGAGGCATATGGAGAAACACTGCGCAGAAAGATCATAAGTAAGATATAATGAAATGGGCAGGAAAATACACACAAGAAAGTAACATTCTCTGAAGGCAAGAGGCACAAAGATATTCTTTATTGAAAAAGCTTTAGGCAGTTAATGAGTTGGAGAAGTATTGCCAAGTTACACTCACCAAATTTAGTAGTATGCCTGAATTTAGTGGGCACAAAAGCTGCTTATTGTTGAATGAACAACAAGCATAATGTAATTGGTTTCATACAATTAGGAGGTCAGCAAGCCATGCTTGTTATAATTGGCACTGCCATAGCCAGGGGCTTATGCGACCTCAAGTGATGATTTGCCTGAAGGAATAAGCCAGGAATGTGTGTGCTTTGGGCTCCAGAGACTTGACTAATCTGGCTGCAAGGCCTCAGGGAGGGAGGCCAAGAATCAAATCACAGTGCTCAGGCAGGGCTTGGTAGACTCAGTTGAATGTAGTCAGTCTCCATTCAGTTCATCACTCACCAGTGTTTGATCTGGAGCCGGGGAAGTGGGAGATAGAGGAGAGGAGAGACGAAGTGGCCAGGAACCAGGAAAACACAATTGAAATGTCAGTGCAGAGGCATCCCATAATAGGATGGGATCTTAATTCCTCCCAAGGCCATCCACTTTGAAACAGGCCTCCAGCCTGTATGGAATGGGCTTAAACCTTCACACAAAGGGTCTTTAATTCCTAGTACTGAGCCACTCTGGAGCAAAGACTGATGGTGCTGTTTGTTTCAAAATATAGGTTTGCCTCCACAAGCTAGCATATTGATGATTGGTTGTTAATATCCCAAATATCAGGGTTATCTTTTCCCAAACATTTTCTAAATTAATAATTAAGTTTAAGAAGGCCTGTAATCCCAGAACTTTGGGAGGCCAAAACGGGTGGATCACAAGGTCAGGTGTTCGAAACCAGCCTGGCCAACAGAGTGAAACCCCGTCTCTAGTAAAAATACAAAAAATTAGCCAAGCATGGTGGTGGGTGCCTGTAATCCCAGCTACTCAGGAGGCTAAGGCAGGAGAATTGCTGGAACCTGGGAGGTGGAGGTTTCAGTGAGCCGAGATCGCGCCACTAAATGCCAGCCCAGGCGACAGTGCGAGGCTCCATCTCAAAAAAAAAAAAAAAAGAAAGAAAAAAGTTTAAGAAGGAAAAAAAGAGAGTTTAACTGGGTATGACATATTCACAAAAATGCCAGAAAATACTCCTAACAATTAACAATCATTTATCAGTAGACAATGTAGTTTCCTTGAGATTCTGAAAGCATAAGGTTCACGTTGCCAGTGGGCAAAAACAGCTGAAGAATGAGAAGTAAAGCCTTTATTTCTTTGCTCTTCTTCTGTTTCAGCCTATGACCCATTGGTTCATCTGGTTTGAGTGTAGTACAGATGAGTCACAGATTGGTCGTTCACATGTATTAGTTGGTTTTCTTCCCCATGTTCATGAACTATATGCCTAACCTCATCCAATCATCTGGCAAATAAACACTATTGTCCACAGAGGAAGCTACGGGGGGGGGGGGGGGGGGGGGTACATTTGCAATGCAAATCCATCATCATTGCTAGAAAAGCAATTCGAAGTAGCATGATTTTTTTCCTGTGAGAACAGCATATTGTAAAGCTCTGATAGAACATAATGCAATGCCAAGGGCTTCTAGGACACTTGATTCGCCACACTCTAAAACAAAGAAATGAACTATCAGGGAGGCTGATGATTTGTTGATTTTGGTGATATTTTTGTTTATCATTTAAAGCACACCAAATTATTAACAATCTGTTTTGCCAGAACTGATAAGAATCTAGAACTATAAATCTACTGCTGGCCATCGATTAAGACAGTTCTCTCTTGTTACTTAATATTAGTATTTATTTTCTTCACTAGAACTGCTTAGCTTGAGTGAATTCTAGCTGATAATTTCAGAAGGGTGAAAAGCTAACTAGAACTGGGCATTTGGCCCAGATAAATCTGATTCCAGTACTATGAAAGAAACAGCAAGGGAACTAGAAAGTCTTTGACAAAAAATTGTTGATAATTGACTAAAAACTGGGGAGGGAAACAGAAAACTTGGAGAGCTAGGAATATTATTCTAAGTAGAAGAAAGACACAAGGGAGGAATCAAGGTGCTGTGACATTAACAACCCTACCTTTAAGGCTAAGAAAAATTAAAAACACCTATAATTTCACTTAAGAAAAATTAAAAACACCTATAATTTCACTTAAAACTAGTCTCCAGAACTCTTAGGAAACAAGTCTTCCTCAGGACCTAAATTGCAGAAACAAAATGGAAATCTTGGGCTTGAATCTCTGCTCTGTGTGACCCTGGGCAAGTTCCCTCAACAGAGTCTACATTTCAGTGACATCCTTCTTCCTCATCTGTAAATTGTGGATGAAGTAACCACCTCTTCCACAAGGCTGTTATTAGGGTTAAATCAAAAGCTTTGTAATTC
Source organism: Chlorocebus sabaeus (assembly GCF_047675955.1). NCBI lineage: Eukaryota > Metazoa > Chordata > Mammalia > Primates > Cercopithecidae > Chlorocebus > Chlorocebus sabaeus. The sequence continues at coordinate 55,800,022 of NC_132917.1, read as the reverse complement.
TGCCTTCCCAATCAAATAATAGATCTTTTTATATTGCTAAGAATTTACCTATTTTTATACCAATTAATTTTAGAATGTTACCAAGTTTATATATGAAGCTGTATAAAATATTATACACTTTCTTCTAAATCAGATTTCAATCTACATAATTTATTATATTAATTACTCAGGTTATCATTATCAATAGCAATTACTGGATGAGTAAAACAGTAGTAAACTGCAGTCCCCTCAGCTCTTGCTGAAGTAGTTCTTACCTTCCAGGATTATACTGAAAAACAAAATACTCCAAATACCTCTAAGACCTTCACTCAATGAGTCCCTTTTATTTAAAAAGTTTCACAGAGTAAGTAAAAAGAGTACTTTGGTAGGAACTAGTTTATCACCCTGTCCCTAGAAAGGATTGGGAGCAATCATTTTGAGCAGGTGGGTATCTAAATCATTAAGAATGTTGGGAGGAAGGAGGTCAATGGTAAAGGAGCTCCTCCTTCTGACAAACATGAATCCTTGACCGTGACCTTTTTTCTACTTTACTCCATTTATGAGATTAAATCAGTTTAACTGAAGAAGCTAGGTATAATAAGATTTTAAATCCACACAGATCAAGAAGTATCACCGACTTGAATATAACCACTATCTTTTCTTTAACCACAAGAGTTCACAGGATAGCACCATTAAATAATATTTGCAAAGCATGCACCATGTCCCACACAGAACTAGTAAAGATACGGTTATTTTACTACAGGAATTTACAGTCTGGAAACAAAAAAAAAGTATGTTGTGAAGAATCTGAATACTTTTAAAAATCTGTGTGTTATTATTAAGGATAGACTGTCTATTTTAGAGATGGAGAAATAAAGAGAAAAAAATGGATGCCATGACCCTAGATCACATAGGGAGTGACAGATTCAAAATAATTTCAGTCTTCTTTGTCCTATTACTAGTGCATTCTCATCTCTGTCTACAGTGGCTTATTCAAAAGTAGTTCTAAATTATTTCTTAAACCAGAAGCAGCACAAATTATAAAAGTCTAAATGGTCCTCAACACCATTCAAGGTGCAGATAATTTTTGCCCATGAAAACATGCTGAAGGGACTCCATGTCGTGGTAAGTTATCAAATTATGGAAAGAACATTGCAGAGATTAAAATGTTGCATAAGAGAGAGAAAGCAGCATGAGTCAGGGGTTTGGGAAATATGAGTCAGACTGAAGGGAAGGAGCCAAAAACAGAGAATGAGGGCCTAAGCAGGGACTTAATGGACACTACAGAGATGTGGACATAGTTGCCTCCATTAACTTTGAGAGAAAATCAAATGTGCAGTTCCCTAGACTTGGGGGTCAGTGTGACAAAGAGGCTAGAAGTGAGAGCTGAGCAAAGATTAGCCTGCGTTATTTAAAGCAACTAATGGTGCCAAAGTCAGCAAGAGAGGGACCTACAATAGTATAAATCACTAGGAGGGAGTGCGTGGGCACATTTTTGAAAAATGAGGGCATCACCAAATATTGCCATTAGCTATTCTTAATGTATTAGAATGATGAAATGTGTTGTGATATTTTAGGAAGCACATTCTATTATTTTGTTCTTTGGTAATGTTAACTTTAGGCTCTGTCTACATAGTTCAGAGAGACTCCTTATGTTGTTCAATCCAGACTCTCTAATCTTGCCTTTAAGACCTTGAATTTTGCTCATGACAGAGCTGGCATTTCATGATCCTCTTCAACCAGGCACTGTACCAGGCTCCTCACACAGAGCCCCTGCAGCTGTGCTGGCTCCATCTGTCTGCCATTCTTCTCATGGAAACCAGTTTTGTCTTATCAGCATTTTCTAATGTGAGCCGCTTTCTGCCTAGAAACAGCTTCCTTTTCCTGGCAACCCATGTATCTCGTCTTTTTCAAAATGCAGTGGAGAACCCACCTCTTCTGGCAAATCTGCTTTATACCTCATAGCCTCTGCACTCCTGGACTCAATTGCTCAACATTATTTTTCTTTTACTAACATCTTACTGATTTTGCTGTGTTTCTCAGATATTACCTGTTACTCTGCTTTATACATTTTTAGCTCCATTAGGTAAAACACTGATCCTACTTTTCCTGAAACTTTAGGTACCAATTCTCAGCCAACGGTAATAACTCATTTATCCATTTATTGAACAAATATTTATTGAAAATCCACCATGTTTCATGCATGATCCTAGGCATTGGGAATACAAGGGGGCAAATAAGACAGATCCCCCACCCCCACCCAAAGAGCTTGGGTCCAGGTCCCAGGAAATTTATTGACTGACTGCCTGAAAAACCAAGTGAGCTTAATTGTCAAGGATAATTTATAATCATACAAAAACAACAAAAAATTTCTCCCCATAGTAATTTGTCTTAGATTATCAGGAAAATCATGCCTGACCTGACTAGTTTCCCTTATAAATAAAGCATTGCTTTTGCTAATGCAGACATTCTCCCATACAAATGTAGGAAACTGATTTTTCTTACACACCATGGAGATACCTACAAAAGGCTGTGTTTGCACTATGGGAAGTTAGGAGCAAGTAGAGGGCAGTGGACTGTCATCAACGCTCCTGGGACAGCCAGCTCTTCCAGAGCATCTTCACAGGAATGGGTATTCTGCTTTGAGTTTCTGACATCATTGTCCATTTTAGTAATTTTTGTATCATAGTGAGCTTTCTGGTATTTACGACAAATGGAAATGCACAGAAATAGAAAAGCCAAACATAGTAGAATTTAACAATGTATAATAATTTTATATGACTTTGTATAGATGTGTAAGTAATTAATTCCAGGATCTCAAAGTACAATTTTCAAAATACAATTGTGTTATTTAAATAAACTAATAAATTGACATTAATATCATTGAAAATAGGTCAAAGAAATTGAGTCTGTTTATAGCCTTTAGCATTAGATAAACCGCCAACAGCAAGAGAGAGGATAAATATTCTGAACCACAGTTAGAGAAGCCATAAATGGAAATGTAGTTAGTAGCTGCTTCCTGGTCACAGAGGTCACTTTTTTGACGATTTTATGAGTCCCGGTAAGTAAAATGTGTAATCACCAGTCAGTCCTAGTTGAGGCAAGTCTTGTTGCAGCTTTGTTTGGGTTTTGGTGGAGAAAGGGAAGGAAAGTAGTGGCATTGAGCACAGTGGTATTTTATTTGTTTTTGTTGTTGTTGTTTTTATTAAATTAATTTAACTCACCTAATATTTTTATTAAATAACCCACTCAGAAGCTAAACAGACCTCATTCTTAAGAAGGAGTAGCACAGGTTTTTGTGTTTAAAATCTATTTAATGATATATTAATTCCAATGGAAATGTTAGCCTATTTATGAGACACTAAGAAATGAGCGACAAGAAAGTAGGAAGGAAGTCATAGGGCATCAGTTGTAGGAATGCAGTGGGGTGGAGGCAGTTTGCAGAGAGATGTCAAAAAGAAAAACCTCAGTCACTGCTGAGGCCTCCCTTAGAAAATGCAGCAGCCAGCCCAGGGCCTTGATCTTCTGCCAGAGGAAACTTGCCACATCTGAATCTAACATTGCCATATCTCTCAGGACTGTTATCACTGCAAATGCTGGCAAATGTTCTTGACATAAAACAATAGAAATTCTGCTGTCATTTCTGCATTAACGAGTCATAAAGCTCTGAAGAAACCCCAGTAGAAAGGTTTTCATCAAGTGCGTCTGAGAAAATAAAAGACACAAAGAACAGCAGATAATTTCAAAGCAAGATTGTTGCACCATCGCATAGTACCTAAAAAGGACAGTTTGTAATCACTGACTTGAAAATAATACTAGTAGTAATTATAATAAATTTCAAAACAAAACAAAGTAACAAAAACCTTAGCCAAAACTTTAAAACCAAGTTCAAAGAATTACGTAAGTGGATGCTTTATAGATTATTATCCAATAAATAGCCATACATCACTCAAGTATTTTTCATCTCCCCTCCCTCTTTCTTATGGAAAGAATCTCTCTTATCATTTCCACACCCAGCTAAGTGAAGCCGATTTCTGAGGACAACCCTTTTACAATCTCAACTTCATGTATTATGATACTGCATAGTGTAAATGCGGCAATCCTCCTTGAAAATACAGAAAAGTGAAAGGCAAACCAACCTCAGGGGCTACTCTCTGAGATTCTTAGAGGGAAGACAGAAATTGGGTCAATTTTTTATTATTGATTCTTTGTCCCTACTTTTTCTTCCAAAATACTACCCTGGGTCTGCCACAGTGATTATCTAAGACCCCTGAAATCTGCCTCAGGGATCTTAGGTCATCACTGTGGTAGACCCAGGGTAGTATTTTGGTTTTTATGCAAAAATTGTCATCTAGGAATCACAAGTTTTATGACATTTTTTAATGAAGCTTAGAGTGGTTGTTGAAGAATGATGAAATTATATGATCCTTTCTTGTGTGCTACTTAACTTCATGATATAGGAGAGTTGAATGAATATAAAGGTGATACAGATAAGGCAAAATTAGATTTTACTTATAAATGACTGTAAATATGAATGTACACACACAATTTTATATCACCTTTTGATCCCAAAGAAATTTTTTGTAACTGGTTTATTATGCTATCACTGAGCATTTTTTACTTTTCTAGAACTGTAACCTGCATACTCCTTAAGGCACATTTAGCAAATTATTCCCAGAAGTGCACTGCTTTGAGAAAATATGGATTTTTAAACTACACAGGCTAGAGAAACACGATCAAATTGAATCCTTTGCATTCTGAAATTTGCAAATAAAAATTTATACGTACATGTTACCCTGCTGTTTGTAAAAACAAACAGCTACAGGGAAAGTATAATATTAAAGGTTGATTACACTGTTATTGCTTAGATTTTTAGAAATTTGTCAATGAAAATTATCTCAAATACAATATATTGGATGGAAAAAGCAAGTATCATACAATCTATTTAAATGTTTTAACATACAAAACAATATCATATGTTCTAATGGATGCATCCCTGTCTAATGAAAGTACAAAAACATCTCAAGGAAGGATTCCTTCCTACTGAGACAGTGGTAGGTGACGGGTCAAGGAATGAGGATGGTGTGAGGCTTTAGCTGTATCTGAAATGTTTCTTAACAAAACAGAGTGAGCCAAGACCAACATGGCAAAATGTTAGCATTTGTTAAATCTGAGCAGTACTCACTGGTATTTGCAAAATTATTTTCTGAACACTTGAAATAATTTATAATTTTAAACATTTCCAATGTAAGAACATTATAAGCTTTTAAGAATAAAGTAAAAATTTAGCTTAAGAAGTGGCAAAATGGAGGCAATATCAACATCTTCACAACTGACAATTCTTTCTGTGTTGCGTGTCTCTGACAGACATAGATGAGTGCACTGCAGGGACGCACAACTGTAGAGCAGACCAAGTGTGCATCAATTTACGGGGATCCTTTGCATGTCAGTGCCCTCCTGGATATCAGAAGCGAGGGGAGCAATGCGTAGGTAAGTACCACAGTGCAGTGAGCACGGTCCTGTCTTGAGTACCTTAACTGTTTCAACCTCAAGCATTCCAATCAAAGCATTCATATTTCTTTGGAGAGTGGTAGCCAATAACTCCTTATTCTTTCACAGACTACCAATCCATTTTCCACAATAACAAGAAACAACCTTAAAGGTTGAGCCTATTCTGGATAACAAAGTGTTGGCTAAATGTTAGACGAAGCAAGAGCAGAAATTTGGGGTATGAATGGGACCATAAAAACAACCACAAAAAAATTTAAATTTGCTGTTTTGGGGGCCATTGTGCTAGCACACTGGTACTGTGGGCTTCGTTCGCCATCCACTGCTGCAGAGCATAGCATAGCACAGCACATAAAGCAAATGGTGGAGTTGCATTCCAAGCACCAACCCCAGTTCACTTTGAGACCTTGAGTAAGCTACTTAAATCCTGTGTCTCACTATGTTCACTTGTACTGTGGACATAGTACTGGTCCCTACCTCCAGAGCTCATGTAGGGAATGCTTAGAACAGTCCCTGTCCCTGTTCTAAGTCAACAGATGGGTATTAAAGGCTCTTTATGCTGCAAGCCTTTGTAGGATACCAGGAGTACAAAGCCAACTTCACCATGTGCCTGTGTTGGAGGGCCTAAGAGCATGAGCTCCCTGACAGCAAGACCAGGTCAGCTTGTGTCACTGTGGTCTCCCCAGTCCCTGAAGCATGCCCACCATGTGATGGAGGCTCTATCATGTGTTTTGAGTGAATGGAAGAACAAAGTATGAGGAAGCCAACTGGCAGATAGTGAAGTAAAATACAGTACTCTGGGCTCAATCATGAGGCCCAGCACTGGGCATGAAACTCTAACCGACTGTCCATTTATTTACATACCCCCTCTTATCACAGACCAGTGAAGAAGCCTTATTTCCTCTTAGGAACAGAGAGTGAGGATGTAGGGACAGACAACCAGCGTCAGTTTTTGCCTGAGAATGTGAGCTGTTGATCTGTTGATGTTCACATGTCAACAGTGAGTTCCATGTGGGCCCCCGCCCAGTTCTGCCTGTCACAGGGCTGTGCCTAGATGCTGGGGTTAGTGCCCAGCCTCTGAGGAAGGCCCAGGGTTGGCTGTAAATGAAGCTGTGATTTAAAAGAAGAGTGCATAGAAAACTCCAGAGATACCAAAATTTTGCCATTGTATTAGACAGGAAAATAAACATTTGAGGGCATAAAAAGTATAGAAAAAAAGAACTAATCCAACTTAGTGTGGGGTGAATCAAAGATAATGGAACATATGGTCACAGCCCTTTTAATGTGGTAGGAGGAAATATTCCTAAACTCAGATCTAATCATGTGTCTTCCCTCCTGCTTCCCTCACTGAGAGAATCAAGTCTACATTCCTCGACAGAGCATGAAAGGTCTTGCTCAATCTGATCATTGTCCAGTTCTGTTGCATAAACACCTCTCCCCCACCACAAAATAATATTATACCCCAGCTTTATTCCACCAGTTCCCCACACACATCACACAGTGTTACTTACACTTTGGTGCCTCTACACAAGCTCTTTACAGCACCAAGAACATTCCCTCATGGCAAACTCTTATTTCACTACCAAATCCTAGCTTAGGATCACTTCCTCTGGGAAGCCCGCTATGATCTACCTAAATATAATTAGTTGCTCCCTCCCCTGTGCCAGTACTTCTCAAATTAGGATGAAGGATACTTTTTTGTAAATTTCCAATCTGTGGCAGGCCAATACTTCTGTAAAGTACAATAAAAATAATGTTGCATTAATGTCAAATTGCTATTTATAAACATGTACTCTCAGTTTCTGTATTTAATCATTGCAGACTGGTCCAAATAGCCCATGAACCAGCAGCAGTCAGCAGGCCACATTTCAAGTAGCATGGTGCTCCCTGGGTCCCTTACACTCCTTTCTATTGTTGATCTTCTCATTCCATGGAATAATTTGTTCTATGCCTGTCTTTCATACCAGACAGGGCAGAACATAAGTATAGTGATTATCGTTATAAACTTGCGGTACCAAACACAATGCTAGCAAATAACAATGGTTCAATGAATGTTTATTAGTTAAGAAGACATGCATCCTTTATTCACCAAATAGTTATTGAGGGCTTAATGTGTAACAAGCATTGTTCTAGACACTGGGACAGTAGTAGACAAATTTTACAAATTCATAGTCCTCGTGGAGCTATTAGAAAGTATAATACCACTCATACAAATTAGCTATCAATACTAGCACCTGATGACAGTACTGAGGACTAGGAAGCACTATGCTAAAATTGCTCTTAATTAGTGTGAAGTTTCGATTCATTCAAATAGTATTTATTGAGCACCTACTATGCCAGGCCCTATTCCAGATCTAACAATGAACAGACAAAAAACCCTCTATCTCAAGGGAAGAAGACAGTTGAGGGGAGAAGACAGTTCTTATTTGCCATGCACTATAGTGAAGGAACACACAAGAAGCAAATAAACACATAACACAATGTTGAGTACTGTTAAGGACTACAGAGAAGTCTAAAGCAAGGTAAGGAAATAGATAGGGCAGAAGAACCTATTTTATATTGGTGGGAAGGGTTGCCACCCTGAGGAGGTGACATTTGAATGGACACCTGAACAAAGTAAGGGGAAAGCCATGTGAATATCTTCTTACTATTTATTTCAATATTCAAGTTAAATTAAATATATCTTGCAGCTTATTAGCTCCCATTTATGTTTACCTGCTTTGTGCCAGGAACTTTGCCTACATTATGTCATATAACTTTCCCAATAATTCTACTTACAGAAGAGGAAATGGAAGCTCAAGAGGTTAAGACCAAGCTAGTAATTGCCAGAACAAAGATTCAAACTCAGGTTATCCTGAGGCCACTTGAGCACACTACTTCCCATAATTTTAGTTATTAAAGTACCAAAAGAGCCCAGCATAAAGGTTGGTTTTGTTTGGGTTTACCACAAGGCAGTGTCACTATATAGCATTACATTGTATATGCATAATGGTTGTATTAAATTACACATGCCATGTTGAAGTTGTCACAAAGTGTAGAATCATGAATTAACGAAATTTTATTACACTTCTAAGATGTTAATCCTCCTTTGCAAGTTCTCAGTTGAGCATTTTATAGTTGAAAATATTTATATGAGAAGGACACAGGCTGGAACACTTCTTCAAAGTGTCAAAAGAGCACTCTCAAGAGGTAACTTATTTAGCATCCTATTCTTCCACAGTGTTCTTTTATTTGATATACAAAAACGTCCTAAGATACACATGGCAAGCCGTGCTATCCACATCTTGCAGAAGAAAAAAACAAGATACTGAAGGCATAAGTGACTTAGCCAAGGTCACCAGTTGAGCACAGCCCACAACTCTTTCTTCTTTGTTTCGTGCTGCACAATGTGCTTCAGTAGTTCTTTTTCACTTCTGTAATTATGCATAAGCTTTTAGCTCCCCAAACTGACATCTTATATATATGTACAATAGTCTCAATTATTTTGTTTTCTTTAAATCTCAACCCACCCACCAAGTTTATTTACCACTGAATGGCATGAACATTGAGTCTTTGTTCTTAATATCTTAACTGCAGAATATGAAGTATATTTAAAATATATATATATATATATATATACCCTAATTTTAACAAAATAGAGAGGAAAGCATTACTTTTAAAAAGAGATTTTCTCTAGATAGGTCTTCTAGATAATGCTTTACAGAGAATTTGAAAGCAAACAGCAATGCTAATTCAATAATTTTGTTCTCTTTGTGTATGTGCCTGATAACCTAGACATAGATGAATGTACCATCCCTCCATATTGCCACCAAAGATGTGTGAATACACCAGGCTCATTTTATTGCCAGTGCAGTCCTGGGTTTCAGTTGGCAGCAAACAACTATACCTGCGTAGGTAAGCCTTTTGAGAACTTGCTGATTTCTGTCTTCACAAAAGGAAACCCCATGCCATGTTGCAGTATTTCCAGTTTCTATGTTCTTGAGTAAATAGTTTCCATCGACTTCCCTTCAGCAATCATAAAGCTTAAAAGATAATAACCAATCTGTGTCTTAAAACACATCAAGATGTGAATGGAAAACTTTTTAACTTTGGTTTTAGTTCTCCTTTGTGGCTATATCGACAAATTTAAAACTACAAATCAATTGATATACATACACCAATTAGTCAAAAGTGTGTGATATAATACTGAAAGTGCCAAAGAGGTTACTACCAGTTCAAGTATATAAACTTTCCACTGCAAGTGCATCTGATTTTTACATGCTGCTTCTCCCCTTTCAGAATGCAATGTCACGGCACACAATTAAAAGACTGGCATGACTTGGAAAAAATCTAGTGTAGGAAAAATGCCTTTTCACAATATTTTCAGTGCTTTAGAGCATTGCAAAACTCCGTATGGGTCTCAAAGGCTTATGTTATAATTGTAATGGAATTTAACAGAACCCATTTAAAAAGTAATAAATAGCACAGATAAATCTTCAGTACAGCATGCTGAGAGACCATATCAGTGTAAGTGTCTTATATCAATTATTTATAGAACTGGCATTTTGTATCTGCACAACAACAAAAGAAAATAGATACTGGAATGTATATTTATTAGAAGCATTAAATTCCTTTGGAAAGATTCATCAAACATCAAACTAACTGTCATTCCTAGAAAAAATATTTTGGTATTTCCAAAAGAAATATATGACAGACGTTTGAAGTTGTTCCAACAAATATGAAACCTAAATGGATGTTCTCCAGTGAGCTTCTGCAGGGCAAATAATTCAGCTAGGGAATTATTTATCAGCAGATGACATAGGTACAAAAGAGCAAGGATGTGTTTAAAGTCTCTCTCTCTCTCTCTCTCTCTCTCTATATATATATATATAAAAAACTTTTTTTCAGATATAAATGAATGTGATGCCAGCAATCAATGTGCTCAGCAGTGCTACAACATTCTTGGTTCATTCATCTGTCAGTGCAATCAAGGATATGAACTAAGCAGTGACAGGCTCAACTGTGAAGGTAAAACTCTTCCCAGATAGTATGGAATAAAGTCCAATCCCTGTGATTGCTGTTGTTTTATCTGATTATGTACCTGTTTATGAAAACAAATGTTTACCCATGGGAATTCTGTTCTGAAATCCAGTTAATGTAGTTCAGTTGTTACATTGCCTTTTTAGTGTGTTACCAAGAAAAAGGAAAGGAAGTAAAATAACTGAAATATTAGGTGCAGGCTGGCCCTAGTAATTAGAAAGGGTGCTCTAGCATGTTGCTTCTCAGTGTGTTATCCAGTGACCAGGTGTGTCAGCACCTCCTGGGAGCTTATGAGAAATGCAGAATCTCAGGCTCCAACTCAGACCTTCTAAGTCTGAATCTACATTCAACAAAAACTCCAGGTGACTGGTGTGCACATTTAAGTTTCAGAATAGCCAAGTGCATGTCAAAATATTAAAATAAAAATCAAGAGATCTGGCTTCTGGTTCTATGCCTGCTACTGTGTGACTTGGGCACATTTCTTAAGTCGCCTGGGTTTCACTTTCCACATGAACAAGAGGAGGGTCATTTAACTAGACTGATGACCTTCAGAGTCCATTGCATGTGCACATTTTGTTGTATAATTCAAAAGGTATTAGACATCCTGAGGGGGATGCCACGGACACTTGATATCCCTGACCTCCTCACAGTTCATTCAGCTTTACACAAAGCTCGAACCCCAATGAGAGAAGCCTCACATCATGCCATTACGCTCAAAACTGAAAGAGGCTACCTCAGGACAGCTGCCTCTGCCCTTCTGAGTAAACTGTAGGGACATCACTATTCAGAAATGCAAAGCATTCTTCCCCTGAAGGCCAGCTCCTGCCAAGTTGTCATTCTGGAAGCTTGCACAGGTTAGGGGACTTGGAGTTCAAAGCTCAGATGAACTTGGCGTCAAAGTCACCCAATTTCTGAGAAGACAAACATGAACTCTACATCCTGGATGGGTCTGCAGACTGCAAAATGAAGACCATCAACCACAAGCCAATTCATTCAGTAGTGTAGTTAGGTCCAGGATTAGCCAAATTGTGAGTAACGATTCAGTAAAAGTCATGATAAGAAAAACTCTTTGTGCTGTGAAGTCATAGAGGGAAATAAGCTGATATTGTTAGAATTTACCTTTCAGCTGCTTATAAAGTTTTGTATTTCTATTTCAGAATTTGCAATATTTTTACTCTCTTTAGCTCACCTCAAAAGTATATTACTTCCCTGGGACTGTTGAGCAGGAAAAAATATATATATGTGTGTGTGTGTGTGTGTGTGTGTGTGTACGAAACCCAGGCAACTTAAGAAATGTGCCCAAATCACACAGTAGCAGGAATAGGATCAGAAGCCAGATCTCTTTATATATACAGATATAATTTTTCTCCTTAAAATATAACTTTAATTATATATAATTATTTTAATATAAATATTTTTAATCTTTATATATATGTGTGTGTGTGTGTGTGTGTGTGTGTGTGTATATATCCAAAGTAGTGGTGCATAAGCTTTTCACCTCTGTGTCCTTGCTCTTGTCTGATTCGACAGACATTGATGAATGCAGAACCTCAAGCTACCTGTGTCAATATCAGTGTGTCAATGAACCTGGGAAATTCTCATGTATGTGCCCCCAGGGATACCAAGTGGTGAGAAGTAGAACATGTCAAGGTAAGTTTATTTTTTTTTTCATATGTTAGGTATTTAGTTTTAACCAGGAAGAGATGAGAAGTTGTTACAGGATTCTCCCATAGACTTTCATTTTTCCCACTTTGAATATACAATTTAAGCTCTTTTTTCCCCTGTTCATCATAAAATATATACATCTCATAAAAAGGCAATTCTATGCTTATGCCGACTTTCCTTGAAATTCAGAGTAATCATTTTTCATCCTTAAAAGATAAATAATTTTAATAAAATACTGATATTTCTTCTATGTAACCTACATAATCTCTTTGAGATACATCTTCAAATAATCCACTGGAAAAGATTCAGTTATTAAAATGTTTCACCTGTGAGTTTGAGTATAGAGCATAAGCTCAATATGTGAGTTAAACATATCTCCATCCAGTCTCAGTTCTCTAAAACACGAGGATTATGAATTGGGTAAGAATGTAGGTGCTGAGAAAAGTCAGCCTAATATGTCGTAAAATATACTTGAATATTTTAGAGAAAAACTACTAACCCCAAAATAGCTAATGACCTTGGGTCCAGTTTCAAAATAAACATTCAGATGATCTTCACACCTATACATAAGTGGAAGAGGCCGCTCCCTATAATGGTATGATTTCAGAGTCTCAGAAAAATCTAAAAAAAAAAGGACCCTACTTCCAATGTTGCATGTAGTTGAAAATTTTCTTTACAGGGAAAGGACTGTCAGATAAAACCAAAAATGTAGAAAATCATGGAAAAGTTAGTACAAACACTTAAATTTACACAAAGCAACAAAAGAACGAAAAAAATGACCGAACTTGAGGACAAAAAACTTGTTTGAATCCCAGCTCCACTGTATTTGGTCTGCACAATCTTGAACAAATTATCAAACTGCTTTGAGCCTCAGCTTCCTCATTTGGAAAAGGGAGTTGTGGGAATTTAGTGGAATGACATACATAAAAATAATTTGCAAACTATAAAGGCTGTACGAGTCAAGGTGTTTTTATGAAATTTACTTACCAATGTAACTGGCCAGTAGTAAATCTTCTGTAGAGAGTCCTTTTTCATCAGAGTTGGAGTGAAGGCACACAAGGACAATAAAGATCCTGTTAAGAAAAGAAAAGATTAAGGAAAGGAGACACTGGGGATTCTCAGTCTATATCATGATTTTACAGGAAAATATTAACTCAGAGGAAATCTATGACCTGGGATTTTATAATAGGCACACAATTATTCAACTGGACTCCTATCAATGAGTATGAGCATAATCAGAATGTAGTTCATTGCACAATGAACATCTTTATAACCCTTTCCAGGTTACTACAGACTTTATAAATGTTAATTGTGGGAAAACATTGCATTCCAATGGTTTTACTTACTGAACCCTAATTGCGACTTTCAACATGCATATTACATGCAAGAAAATGTTAGCTAGTGGAATGTCTTAACAAATTTCTCTGGAGTCCTTCAAACAAATATCTATATGTTTCTAATCAAAAATTGATTTGATGCTCAGCAAAAGACAGAAGCAGATTAATGCACAGTGGGCTCCTACCTGCTTAGCCTATCTATCTGGAAACATTTATATCTATTGTAATTAAAGGTGGAAAATGCACTAAAGTTGCAAGTGGGGGATTCATAAATGTTGTATGTTGAAGATATGCAGCTTCAGAATGTTTGGTTAAGCCAAAACATTTTTTGTGAAAAAGAGTTAGCATTCTTCTAAAGTATAAAGCAATTGCTTTCCCCTACTGAAATCATTCCTTTTGAGCCTTGTCCACAGGAATAAAATGAAATTGAAAAGGTTTGGATTCTTAACTTTCTCCAAAGACTTATTTTGGGGATGAAATAACTGTTCTCATTTCACAGGCCTATACAAATGAAAACTGTGTGTGTGTATGTGTGTGTGTGTGGAGAGAAAGACAGAGAGACAAAGAATACACATACACATAGACACACACTCATCAAATATTTTGAGGGTATTAATTTCTGAAAATTTTTCCAGAATGATTAAGGTGATGATTATGCTAAGCTCTACATTACTGGAAGTAATAAATGAAATTATAAAGTTGTCTTTTGCTTCTGTTGGACTCCATATAACAAATCAGTATTAGTTTTCCCTGTACCTAAACAGCATCTTTATTTTTCAAAAAAGTGGAAAATACTGAAAGGGTAAGTCAATTGTGATTTCATCCGAAGAATCTAAGTTTTCTTTCTTTAGCCATAGCCAGCCCAAGAAGACACTTTTTGTAACTGTCTCCTGGAGACTACCTAGCTTTTCCAGTCTCCTCTTGAGTTCCAGATAACTTTAGCCAGTTTAGAAGCTAAAATACTTTTTTTTTCCTCCAAAGTCAAAGCATGAATTATTTAGAGTATGTGAACTAGAATAAGCCACTAAACCCTTATTTGTTTTTCATCCACATCAAGTGGAAATATCTTTCTCACCTACCTCCACAGAGTTTGCGTGAAGAGCAACTTAGTTCAATTTATTATTTCTTAAAAGCCAGGTGCTCTATTGCATTAATGCTAGGTGATTAAAGGATTAAAAGATGGGTACAATAACCCTTGCCCTCAAGGAGTTTACAAACTAATAGAAGGGTTAAGCTAGACATGCAGATTTCAATAATGCAAAGCAGAAAGCAATAAAGGCCCTTAAAAAAGAACACCAGATATGAGAATTCAAAAGAGACCATATCCCAGCACCTAGCCCATGCTTGGCTTAAAGTAAGGATTCAGTAAATTACTTACGGAATGAGTAAATTCATGAATGAAAATATCTCATTGTGGAGAAGGAATGATTCAGAAAAAGTTTACACTGAATAAAATATAAATCACTATTCAAACGTAAAGGGAGACAGACATAGAGATGTAGATATTAATTTTATTTGTATTGTTGTTATAAATGTAATGGCTCTCTAGTAAAACTGTTCTCTCAGATGTCATCTGGAGGCTTCTGATTCACAAATCTAAAGTCAATCTTTGTCCAGCCTGAGGTAAACACAGCCCTTCTTCCCGGGACTCTCTCTCCCTCTGACTTCTTTGGCATTGCCTTTTCCTGGGTTGTCTCCCTCCACTGACAGCCTCTTCCTTAACTTCCTCTTTTTCCTTACAGTCCTAAAATTGCTATGCTCTACGAGGTGGAACACTTCATAGTTTCACTTCTTGTGCTGTGCTTCCTCTGGACAGTAATAATCCACTCCCAGCATGCTTCAGCTTACTGAAACCACATTTCTAGCTTTCTCCTTTCTCCCGAGTTCCTGAAAGAGATGGTAAGCTGCCCTCCATAGTTTATGCTTGCTAATTTCTCAGCTTGGAAAAGCTTCCCTGCCCCAGCCATGAAAACTCCATCTAACCATCACCCTTTAAGACCACGTTGAGATGCCTCTTCCTTCCTTCAGCCTTCCCTAATCCCCCTGGCAAAATGACCCAACTCTGCTCCACATCCCCCAGTATACTTACCTGTCTCTTACTGAATTCCATTTTACTTTCTAAGTAACCATATACATATTGCCTTAATTATAATGTCCCTGAGGACAGGAACTGGTGTTTATTTAACTTTTATATAGGCAGAGTCAATGGTTAACATTGGGCTTTGAATTCAACAGATGAACAATAGGTGCTGGATAAAATATCACGAAATGACACATATTAATCTGCCTAGAATGTCTCAGCTCTATCTGTCCTGAATTCAATGTAATGAACACCCAGGCTTGTGTCTAAAAGCAGGTTGAACACAGTCCAGATGCCCTCACATCTCCTTCCTTGCAAACAGAATCTGCCAGTAATATGATTTAGTTAGATCAGTTCATTAGTTTAGTTAGTAAACTCTTTGACCCTACATCTCTACAGATATAAATGAGTGTGAGACCACAAATGAATGCCGGGAGGATGAAATGTGTTGGAATTATCATGGCGGCTTCCGTTGTTATCCACGAAATCCTTGTCAAGATCCCTACATTCTAACACCAGAGAAGTAAGAAAAATCAGAACTTTTGAAAGTGAGGATTTTCTGGTCTTACCAAGCCAAACTGCTAACTACTTTTGTCTGTCTCTGCAGCCGATGTGTTTGCCCAGTCTCAAATGCCATGTGCCGAGAACTGCCCCAGTCAATAGTCTACAAATACATGAGCATCCGATCTGATAGGTCTGTGCCATCGGACATCTTCCAGATACAGGCCACAACTATTTATGCCAACACTATCAATACTTTTCGGATTAAATCTGGAAATGAAAATGGAGAGTTCTACCTACGAGTAAGTATCCTGAAGGCAGCCTTAACTATTGAGAAAGATGGGAGTTTGTTGTTGTTGTTGTTGTTGTGTCGTATCCACATGTGGAAGGAAAGCAAACATTTGAAGAGTCTTATGTGTAGGCATTGTGTAAGCCCTTCCAGGTACATTATTTCATTTATTCCTCTTGGTAACACTGCTAGATAGATACTAATATTCATCTCCATTTTTTACAGAAGACAAAAGTGAGATGCAGAAAGTTTAAGTAGCATCCCTGACGTCACTCAAATATTAAGTTTGGCAGACTCTGATAGAGTTGTGTGTGACTACCAAAATACAAGCCTCCCATCCCCCCACCCCAAACACCCCCCAAGTAGGTATCACTAATCATTGATGGTTAATTAATTATATATAGACATACATATAATTCAAATCTAAAATAATTACTGGAGCTCCTAGTTTTCCAGAAATCATGAATTCATCATTGTTACATTCACAAATCAGTTTACATTCACACTGAAACGGAAACCTGTAAGTATGTGAGAAGTGACCCCACCTCCCCGCACAGTATGTGTCAGTAGTTGTACCATTCTTGCAAACTTCTGGGCTGACAGTATGGAGTCACCTTCCTATCTTTCATTGCCTGTGTGAAATCTACTTTCTGAATTCTGCCATTTCCCTCTTCACACTGTCTCCCGGGTTATCTTTGCTTCCTCACATCCCTATCTCTCTTCCCATAAACTGGCTCCTGTCATTTCCATGATCCCTTCAGTGGCTTCTGAGCTGGTCTCCCTGACCCCAAAGCCTCAACCTTCCAGTCTCCCTACAAAATCTCAGCAAGTTCATTTTAGGTTAAAATTTGGACATATTTTAAATACGGCTCACCACTTCATGTGAAAATGATGGCACCCTACCAAGTAGTTTGCAGAGTTACGGTAACTGTTTCATGCTAATGATGTTATTCATCCAGTTACAATTTTCTCAAAACTCCTTTGGGCACTCTTTATTTTTAATCAAATTTTAAAGCCAGTATTTCATTTTGAGAATATGAATTAAATTGGGAAATTCGTCCTTGTGGCACAGTTTACAGATTTTTAATGTTTACCCATTTGTCCTGTTTTTTGATATATTAATTGCCCATGTAGCTCCAGAGTTATGTGATACTATTTCTTTGCCAGTATATTAGAAAATGATTAATTTCTCACGACCAACTTCTGAAAAGACCCAATGCAAAATGCAATCTACTACAATTATTTTTCTAACAAAAAAGAATATAGTTCTTTAACATTTGATATTTTAAATTTGACATATTCTTGCTATTTATAAGAAATTTCCACTGAGTGAATTTTACACAGTTCAGATACTGCCAGTTAACTAATTCTAGTCTAAACAAATAACATTATTTTTAAATAACAAAATCTTTAAAAATAATTTTCTATTTTGAACTTTTAGCCATAATGTAAGAAAATAAAATTTTCTAGCAGAATAACCAAAGAGTGAAACAAAGTTCCAACGTGTTTTTTCTTTGCAATTAAACATGGCACTTTTACAGTTACTTACTATTCATATCAGTGCATTTACTGACTTGATACTTTCAAATAAAAATGCAGTGTTTTTCTCCAGTGAAATCCTTATTCTCATGACTGATATAAAACATTGCCAATTTTGATAGTTCCAGAGTTAATGTTAAATTATTTGAAAGAAAATTATTTAAAATAATAAAAATAGACATTTCAAGACTATTTCTTGTCACATAATTCAAAAAGTACTTGGATCAAACCCTACAGAGTTTCTCCACTAAAATTCTACTTGTGCAGAGGGCATTGAAATGCATCAACAGCAGGTTAATTAGGTTAATTAATTAGCTTAATTAAGCAGCTACTACATGCTCAGCTCTATGCTAGGTGTCATGAGGAATTAAAAGGACATGTAATGCACATTTTCTGATTTCAAGGAACTTTAAATACTATTGTGTAGAAAAAATTAACATCTATGAAAATAGAAAGGGGGCAATTTTGTGCTCAATTCCAAGGTCCAAATAAAACGTGGGCTGTCAAAGAAGGTTTCTTGATAGTCATGAGTAGCCTGATTCTTGAAAGGATATGTGGAATATAAAATTTGATTTATATTCCTTTTGAGAAAATGCTGAGAAAACCATCTTCCCTGGAAAAGAGAACATACTGTAAAGAAAGTACATGAAATTGAAGGTTGAATATCCAACATACCCCCCAGTACCCCAGTGTCTCTTCTCCCTTACTGAGCCTTACTATTATTATTCATAGCCCTATCACTGCCTAGTCTAGTGTTTTCTGAACTATGTCATCCACTAGAATATGAGCATAATGAGAGCAGAGACTACACCTGTCTGTTCACTCTTCTATCCTCAGCACATGGAATGGTAGCTGGCACATAGCAGATGCTAAAAAAATATTTTAAATGAATAAATTAATTCAATCAACACCTTCAAGGTGTTATTATTATCTATAACTATTGTTTACAAGATGTATGCACCATGGAAGATCCTGGAGACATGAAAATGAATAAACCCAAGCCAGTTCCTGCCCCCATGGAGCTTGTAGTCAAGACACTGAACAAGTGATCAGAAAGATGCTGACTGCTGCAGCAGAGGGTCGCAAGCTGCTCATGAGTATATAGCAAGTAGACCTAACCAAAGCATTCTCTCCCTTGGTTTAATGTCCACCCATTGAGGTAATTGCTAAATCCTAATCCATGACTCTATCCCTTGGCATTCAAACTCACACATACACTTACCTGCCTCTCCAACCTCATCTCCCTCCACTCACAAGAACCCATCACATTCTTCATCAAAATGAAACTGCACCCAGTTCTTCTGAACATATTACTTTACAAAACTTTCAGTTGTCCCTGGTGACTCTCCTCAGGCATTCAAAAGCTTTCTGTCAGTGCTTCAGGGCTCTTCTTTGTCTTCCCTGTATACATACACGTTTAGGTATCTTCATACGTGCCCTGGGTAACCCCATATATCTTAGCATTTACCACATTCTGTTGAAAAACTGTTTCCATTTCTCTTTATTTACTAGAATGTAAACAGATGCACAATGTTGAGAAAATGAAAAGTGACAACTTTGTTTACAAGTTCAGAAATTATCAGATTCTCACTTAAGCTCTAGTCTCTGTAAAGTCCACAACTTCTCAATAAAAGTGAAGAAAAATGTTAACAGAGAGGGAGGAATCAAAAACAAAGAACTATTTAAAAAAAAAAAAAAAAAAGGCAAGTCCTTGGAAGTTGGAACTAATGACTATATTAGACAAGGGATAAGAGCCAAGAAGAGTTGAAACCAAGAAGGGACCAAGTAGTGGCTCTTGTATACCACCCTCAAAATTCTCCCCCTAATTCTTATAGGAGGTATACTAACAAAGCATAGAAACTCCAATGCAAGGAAAATTATTCTTTCCTTTCTCTTTTTTCTTTTATTTTAGCAAACAAGTCCTGTAAGTGCAATGCTTGTGCTCGTGAAGTCATTATCAGGACCAAGAGAACATATCGTGGACCTGGAGATGCTGACAGTCAGCAGTATAGGGACCTTCCGCACAAGCTCTGTGTTAAGATTGACAATAATAGTGGGGCCATTTTCATTTTAGTCTTTTATAAGAGTCAACCACAGGCATTTAAGTCAGCCAAAGAATATTGTTACCTTAAAGCACTATTTTATTTATAGATATATCTAGTGCATCTACATCTCTATACTGTACACTCACCCATAATTCAAACAATTACACCATGGTATAAAGTGGGCATTTAATCTGTAAAGATTCAAAGTTTGTCTTTATTACTGTATGTAAATTAGACATTAATCCACTAAACTGGTCTTCTTCAAGAGAGCTAAGTATACACTGTCTGGTGAAACTTGGATTCTTTCCTGTAAAAGTGGGACCAAGCAATGATGATCTTCTGTGGTGCTTAAGGAAACTTACTAGAGCTCCACTAACAGTCCCATAAGGAGGCAGCCATCATAACCATTGAATAGCATGTAAGGGTAAGAATGAGTTTTTAACTGCTTTGTAAGAAAATGGAAAAGGTCAATAAAGATATATTTCTTTAGAAAATGGGGATCTGCCATATTTGTGTTGGTTTTTATTTTCATGACCAGCCAAAAGGTGGTTGTTCATTACATAGTAATAAATCATTGTTGTACAATATGCTGGTTTCTGTAGGGTATTTTTAATTCTGTCAGAAATTTTAGATTGTGAATATTTGGTAAAAAACAGTAAGCAAAATTTTCCAGAACTCCCAAAATAAACCAGATATCCCCTAGAAAATTATACTATTGAGAAATCTATGGGGAGGATATGAGAAAATAAATTCCTTCTAAACCACATTGGAACTGACCTGAAGAAGCAAACTTGGAAAATATAATAACATCCCTGAATTCAGTACTTCCACAAGATGCAGAACAAAATGAATAAAAGGTATTTCACTGGAGAAGTCTTAATTTCTAAATAAAATTTAAATCCTAACACTTCACTAATTTATAACTAAAATATCTCATCTTCGTACTTGATGCTCACAAAGGAAGAAAGGGATGATGGTTTTTATCCTTGGCATCCAGAGTGACAGGGAACTTAAGCAAATTACCCTCCTACCCAATTCTCGGGAATGTTTGATACACCTCCTTGTTTAAAATGTCACTGCTTCACTTTGATGTATCATATTTTTAAATAAAAATAAATATTCTTTTAGAAGATCACCCAATCTTTGGAGGTTTTTCAGTGTAGTTAATAGCCCCCAGTATAATTTTTATATCTGGGAAAAACATCAGTTGTAGGTGCCAGCGCAAGAACTACCATTAGTTTTTTTTAATAAATAAACTGGGAGATGAGGAAGCAAAAAGACAGTTAAAATCATGCCACAAAACAGGCAACTTTTTCTTAGATCTAGTTTCACAGCATATATGAATAACCTCTGTCACCAGGTAATCTTGCCGCTAAAACAAATATCTCTCAAAGACTTGACTAGTGTGCAGAAATTGCCAAAAAGAAAGTTCACCAAGAGCCCAAGGAACAAAACACAAACTCCTTGTGTGAGAGTAGGGGATGGGCTCTTAAAAGTTAAAGGGGTACAGAAACAGGAGAGAGAACAGATCTGACCAAGGGACAGGACAGAAGCAGAATCAACAGCCACAACACAGCAAGACTGTTGAGTTCATTCCTCTTACCCTGTCTACATGATTACTTACAGTCAAGATAAATTATAGCTTGATCTAAATGTTTCCATTTTTAATCAGTCTAGTGATTTTCCTACATATAAAAACAGTTCTCAAGTGAGAGCTGGGAATAGCAACAGTTAAAGAAAAAAAGCCTAAGACCTTCTTCCAACACATTTTTCCCTCTTAAACAAGAAGACCGGTCTTGTCTATAGCTCCCAAGGGAATTGTAGAAGAAACAGGAATCTCTGAAATGTTTATGCTAAGCTCTGGCCCTCAATTTCTACCTCCAAATATATATATATGTATATTCTGGGTCTACGGAAGCCATTAACTGCAGACAAGATGTTTGCCCTTTTATCCCAAAGCCTAGTCCTACCCACAAATCACAGACACATGGAAAGGGTTGATACTGAAGTTTCACTGAGGCAATTTCTTTGTTTTGTTGTGGTAAAATTTACCATTTTAGTCATTTTAAAGTGTACAGTTCAGTGGCATGGAGTACACTCAGAGTTTTGTGCAAATATCACCACTATCTGGTTCAGGGGTCCCCAACCACTCCCCCAACAACAGGACTGCAGACTGGTACCTGTCCATGGCCTGTTAGGAACCGGGCCGCACAGCAGGAGGTGAACAGTGGGCGAGCATTACCACCTGAGCTCTGCCTCCTGGCAGATCATCCCAGCATTAGATTCTCATAGGAGATTCTCATAGAAGCATGAACCCTATCGTGCATGCAAGGGATCTAGGTTGTGTGCTTCTTATGAGAATCTAATACCTGGTAATCTGAGATCTGAGGTGGTACAGTTTCATCCCAAAACCGTCCCCCACCCCTCCCCACCCTCACCCCCCACTATCCCCACCCATGGAGAAACTGTCTTCCACCAAACCTGGTGCCAAAAGCTGGGAACCACTGATCTAGTTCCATAACATTTCATCACTCAAAAATAAACCCCATACCCGTTAACAGTCACTCCCATTTCCCCTTCCCATAAGCCCCTCTGGGAGTTAACATTAATCTACTTTCTATGGATTTGCCTATTCTGGATGTTTTATGTAAATAAGTTCATACAATAATATGTGGCCTTTTGTGTCTGGCTTCTTTCACTCAGCATGTTTTCAAGGTTTAGCCATGTTATAGCATGTGTCAGTACTTCATTTCTGTTTCCAACTGAATTATATTCCATTGCATAGATCTGTCACATTTTGTTTATTCATCAGTTGATGAACATCAACTGATAAGCTGTTTATACCTGTGATTATTCCTTTTCAATTTTGGGTGTCGAAAAGAAACTGTTTCCTAGACTATTCACCCCACTAGTTTCACAGCCTAAATTCACTCATTTTTAGTTTGGCTTTTGACTAAAAAGAATAGCAAGTTAAAAAAAAAACTTTTTTTAATTCATGGAAGCAAAAACCTAGAAAAAGGTTTGAAAAGTTAACACATGAGTTCCTTTACAGGTGCAGTCAACCTCAGTAAATGTAAATATCTCATGCTTTCTTACTTTGAAATCGAAAATAAATATCATGTCTAAAAACAAATCAAAGCAGTAAGACAAAATTCTGCTGTCTTCAAACTACACATGATTCTTTCCTTCCCTCCATGAAAATCACTGGTTTAAGCCTGCTCCCACAGGTGAAAATTATGGAAATAATGTATTGTCAATCATTTATTATTGTAATTTTTCTCAGCATTTATTGAGAAAATCCCAAAGTAATTCCTTCCAATGTCTAATAGTGTGATGGTACAGAAGAACCAAGAGTCTATCTAGTCTTGGGGAAGTCACTTAGCTTCTCAGTACCTTGGTTTCATCTATAAAAGTGGGATATTGAAACAACGTGTTCTTCCAGCTTTGAAAACCAGGTGTGGTGGCTTCCACCTATAATCCTATCACTTTGGGAGACCGATGCAGGTGGATCACTTGAGCCAGGAGTTCGAGACCAGCATGGACAACATAGTGAAACCCCATCTCTACAAAAACATACAAATATTACTGAGGTTTGGTGGCATGTTCCTGTAGTCCTAGCTACTTGGGAGGCTGAGGTGGGTGGATCGCTTAAGCCCAGGAGGTAGAGGTTGCAGTGAGCTGTGAGTGCACCACTGCACTCCAGCCTGGGCAACAGAACAACACCCTGTCTCAGGAAAAATAATTAGATAGATAGATAGATAGATAGATAGATAGATAGATATAGATATAGATATAGATATAGATATATATAGAGAGATATCTCCCAGGAATGCACCATTGAAAGAAGAAGCTGTATTTGCCAAATCTTTGAAAGCATCTGAGTCTTCTTTGTACGCAATGACTATTGGAAGGCATTAGTCATTGGTGGAATAAAAAAATGAATAGTGCCCACCCAAAAAAACATATCTTCACTTTATGGGCTCATTATTAATGCTGAGGACATAATAAATAATCCAATTTAACTATATTTTTTAAATTGCAATTCAAACAACACTTACTGTTAGTATTCATTCTTATGCATGTTTTTGCTCCTTTCCACTGAAACTAATTGCAATCTGATTACTCATGTTAAATTGGAAGTCATTTTACCTTATTTCACCAGTGGAAAAAATGGCTAGTCATGAGTTCCCACACTTCCAAACATGCTTTCAGGGAAATGCCTATGTTTTTACTCAGTGAGCCTCAGTAATGAGGACTGACTTAGATGTTTCCAACACTTCACTGTTCTAATACCTGTGGCCTGGGCTCTGAGACTTCCATGCTCTCTGACTGGACACAGTTGTTTTCTGACAGTGGTTAGGAAAGACCTCTTGCTTGTTAAGCTCTCAAAAAGACAATAATTTGCCTTCAGCTGCCAGATTTCCCTCTTAACTAGTTTCTTTAACAACTGGCAATCTCCTTCTCCTCCAAACATAAAATATCTCCTATTTCATACCCTTATTTTTAATAATAATAGGATTCTAGAACTTAGATACCATCCTGCAAAAATCTCTTATTTTTAAGACTTTCACAACATCGCAGTTTGTTGAGCAAGAGTGCTATGCCTAGAATGCAGTTCTTATGACTTAGATTAGGGCTCTTTTCATTGGTCATACTCCAAATTTCAACACCAGCGAGCAATGTCTTTCCTTTTAAACCCCTTCTTGAACAGTGTTCACTCCACATCATGGGCCAGCCTTGCTGGTTACATGACTTTTTTTCATCACTGCTTTCACATGCAATAGGATGGAAATAACATAGATACCACCAACCTGATTCTTATTTACTTTCTTGAACTGCAGCTTATTGTTCTCTTTAACTTCAGAGAGGCAGAAGTAATCGTGTTACCCAAAATACTCCTGAATTCTGGAAACTGAAATGTACAAACACCAGTCATGTAGACCTCACTACACTTGAGAGGACAGCAGTTTCCAGAAGAAAAGAGGCTATTAGTAGAGATCCATTTGGGGAGCTTTGAGAGCAATAGTGATTGATATGGTTTGAATGTTTCTCCCCTCCAAATCTCATGTTGCAATGTGACCTCCAAGTTGGAGGTGGGGGCCTGGTGGGAAGTGTTTGGGTCATGGGGTGGATCCCTCATGACTGGCTTGGTGCCCTCCCTGCAGTAACATGTTCACATGAGAGCTGATTATTTAAAGAAGTCTGGCTTCTCCTGTCCTTTGCTCCTGCTCTGGCCATGTAATATACCTGCTTCACTTTCCACCATGATTGTAAGCTTTCAGAGGCCCTCACCAGATGGTGATGGTGGTATCACGTTACCTGTACAGCCTGCAGAATCATGAACCAATTAAAGCTCTTTTCTTTATAAATTACCCAGTTCAGGTATTTATTTATAGCAATGCAAGGACAGCCTAACACAGTGGTGAAGATAGAATGAGTCTAACACTCCCCTGGTCCAGGAGCTGGACAAAAAAGCATACAGTGTCCTTCCTGCTGTAAGGATTATTATAAGGTCAAGGGTTAATATAAAGAACATTGCCATTCCTTGACACTGGTTAACATTCATTAGGTGATTTTCAAAGGTGCAAATACGTACAAGGAACATCATCACCCAATGGCTTCTGTTTTAGAGGCCTAAAGGAAGACAAGATACCACGCTATTAACAACTCAGTCCTCAATGGGGCTTTCGGTTCTTTCACATGTGAAAATGGCAAAAACACATAGGTATTTTTTAATCATAACTTAAAAAGATAAGTATTGAAGAATAGAAATCAGCTAGAAACCAATCCCCATATCTAATACATGTAGTAATTTCTACCACTCTTCATTTACAAGCGAGATGCTTTAGTGAATTCAAATGATGGAAATGGAAAGATTGTTCAGTACCCCAAGGCCACCTGAACACAGCCCAGTGGGATTATTATTTTTGGGGAAGCTTCACAAATAAAAGTTTATTGTTGAATCTTGTTTCCATGACTTCAAGCAGTTGCTTGTGTTTTGAATAGCTATGTATGCTTCTAACTTTCTCTCCTTTTAAAATCTAGAACAGCTGCTGGTCTGCTCATATGTTATGCATAAGAAGCCCACAAGGGACAAGGCCCTCTGTTAATATGTCGAATTATTTTTAACACAGTTATATTTCTATCCCAAATCATCATCTCTGAAAGATGGCAAGCTTCCATCTTCCCAGCTGGGGGGAGCACCTGCAAAATTCAAACCCAAATTGTGACACATCTGGTACCAAAAAACCAGTCTTGTTTCATCTGGCCAGCAGACTAAAATATCAAGATCGTTGAACAGAAACAAGGCAAAAAGTTAACTGCCTCTTATATGCAGTCAACGCAGATGTCTAGTTAAGCTGTTTATATAGTAAGCGCATGTGTATGTTAACGGAGCACAGACCCCTTTAATAAGCCAGAGTTGGAATATAAATGCAAGAGAATTTTAAAGACCTGAATGCAATAATTCAGTTCTTTTTTATCTTCCCATAGAAACTAGTTTCTGCAAAATCTCAGCATGATATTTAAACAGACGCATATAACACAAACAAATGATTTTGTTGAGTTATTTGAGTATCTCCACACTGTTTATTTCCTTTAAAAACTCCATTTTATGTTTTTGTATTTTAATATTTAGATTATGTTTCTTTAAGTGGTAAATTACTTGCATATGACTTAAATAAGGTGTCTTGGTTTGTGTTGCCCCAAATGCAGATTCTGACATAAAAACTGAGTTCTGACATAAAAACTGAGTTCTGGTAGGTTGAGAGGTTCTCTTGGGAAGCAAACTTGAGGGAGTGGGGAAAGTGACCCAGGGAAGGGAAAGATGCCAATGAATTAGTGAGTAAATGAGTGGATCATCTCCATGAGCAACTGTAGCTCAATTCCTCTGACAAACCATATGGAACTCACCTGAGAAACATTCCACTAGAGGCCACATGGGCTGGAGCATTTATCCACCAACTCCCATCCCTGCGGTAAGTGTTTCCCATACACACTGCATGCAGGAGGGTGTGCTTCCTCATAGTGGAGAAAGCCCTCAGGCAGAGGGTAAAAAAGACAGGGGTTTGATAGGGGATGCTGTTGGCAAACTAGAAACTTCTACTGCACCATGCAGTAAACTCATGTGGCTAGGGAGATCTGGGGCAGACATTAACATTCACTAATTGAGGCCAGTGCAATGCTTGATAATTCTGACAAATGAAGCTTCTGTTACTTACTGGCTTGATGGCTTCATATCACATAAATCTCTTCCTTGACCTTTTTCTGTTCATTCTCCCATCTTTTCTTCCTTTTCCTCTCTCATTCTCTTCTTCTACTCAGGCACTAACCATGTCCAAGACACATGATTCCAAATTAGATTCAAGGACACATATAATACTATGCAAAGTGGTGTTGTTGAGCATATCTGATTCTAGAGCTCATCACAAGTCCAATTGCACAGTACTAAATAGAATGAGTATGCCCTTCAAAAGTGAATTTCACTGCCCTTCAAAAGTGAATCTTCAGGGAAGCTAATGAAGCTAAAGCTTCAAGGCTCCTCCCTTGCACCAGCCCCTTCCAAGGTCCTGAAAGGGACCCTATGTTCACATAGTCATATATTTTTGTAAAATTTGTATAATACATTTTAGCCGAATTGGTTAGAATTGCTTTTTCATCTTGGGCTCCCCACATCACACTTCACATGTCGCATGGCTCTGAAGTGAGTCAAAAGTATGTTTGGGATCCAGCCTGGGAAAGTTGAGTTAGGAGAGTACATTTAGTTTGGATTTAGTAGGCTATATTTATATAGTTAACATTCATTTCTATGTATGGTTAGTTTGAGTTCCTGTCTGGGGTAGGAATATTCTAGAAATATTCCCACCACCCTTTGTGTTGACCATAGCTGACAGCATGCCCAAAAGTTCAGGGCCAGGAGTCCTATCACATTAGAACATTCTACAGCATCCAACAATGGATGTAAATAGCAGAGGAAAAACAAGTTTTGAAATATGCAGAGCTATAAATTAATCTAAGGAAAATTTTTCCATTCACCAGGCATGTAAAATAATAAGCAGAGGATATGGTTTTTAATCAATGCCTAGTCATGAATATACCTAATTATGCAGCATATAAAATTATAAATGCACCATACCATGAAAATATTTTCATATATTTCTCTAGGAACTCACCACAAATTATTCTGAGAATAAAAAGTGACTTGTAACCAAAAAGATGTTCATATAATACCAAAAGTCATCATTTTTGAGAAGAAATAAATTTCAAATGGAATTAATAAATAGACTCTTGAGTTGATTGATAAGTTAATGGAGAGGACTGTGAATCATATGAACACACTGGGGAAGAACATAAATGTCCTGCTACTTCGATCTAGAACACTAAAATCAGTGAAGGTAACAGAAAACTGGTAATTATACACCACAACAGGACATCAACAACTCACTGGCTAATGAGTGTGACCATTTCAAAGGATATTTAAGATTAGTCCCTAAACAAGAACACTTGGAGTGATCTGAACTCGTATAGATCTGATATGACAGAAATCCGATAGAGATTTCCCAAATCTAAGAGCAATATTAAAAATTTGCATGATATTGTAATAATGACTTGTGAAGTCAAAGAAACTTTTATAAACTACCAATTAAAAAAAAAATCTTAACCATGCTAGAGGAAAACCTGGATTATTTTACTATTCTTTCTGTAGAAAATAATACAAAATTGCATTTATTGGCAACCAGAATATGCATCAAAAAATGTAGGGAAAAAAAGTATTACAAAGGAGTGTTTGGCAGCTAATTAACAAAAAAAGTTATTTTCCCAGACTTTGAGATTTTTGCTGTATTTTTCAGCTTTTAAAATTTATAATTTATTATAATTTCTTATGTCATTCTAAATAAAAATTTACTTTTGTGTCTAATTTTGTACTCACAATTTTATATTTTTTTCCTTTAAAGTGAGCCTTCAAATACATATAAACTTCATTCAAAACCTGGATACATCCCTGGAATAAGAGCACAAAGCAGTTCTGCCACTAGCTTAAATGGTGCTTTTGTGCAAATTAAAAAGGACACATATTCTGGGCCTTACAATATTTGACTAGGCAGAAAAAAGGTACATATTGCAGGTTCACGAAGTGGCCCTTTATTTCAAACTTTCCCCACTGCCTATAGCATCATTTACTCTTGTTAATAGCAATTGTAGATTTAAGAGTTACTGATGTCTGACTCAAGTTCAAGAGTTGAAAAATATATTTCAACCCTTGGTCTCCACAGATGAGTTTTTCTCATAGTGCTTCAAAATTCTATTACCCCTGCTTGTCTCAGAAGTGATTATCTGCCTTGATTTCCCTTTAAGATCTATTGACCAGCCATTAAAAAAAGGCAAAGACCTCAAAGAAGTCACTCTGTGACTGTCTAAACCCCTGATCATACCCCAGCTCCTGGATCTTGCCTTATAATTCTAGTGTCATTCACTTCAATAAACATTTCACTGGGCATCTGCCATATGCCAGGCACTGTGTTAAGTATTAAGGAAGCAAAGATAAAAATGGCATGGTCTCCGACCTCAAAAAACTTACAATGTGGTGGGGAAAATAAACAATTTGGGGGGTTCAATTTTTTTAAGTCACTATCTCTCAAGCATCTATTATTCATAAGCTGCTTTCAACTCACATTCACCCTAAGAAGAAGGGATTATTAGTTTCATTTTACTGGTGAAGAAACGGATTCAGTGATTTGTTTAGGCCCAAATATCAAGCAGGGGCAGAACCAAGACTGGAAACAAGATCCATCTTTCTCTAAAGACTGAATATGTTCTTAGGGGAGCATAGCTGAGGGCAGTTAACTCTGACCAGAGCAGGTCAGTGAAAGCACGACTGTGCTGATCTTAAAGGTAGAATAGAGTTTCTTCAAGTAAGAAAAGGGTGTTTCAGCAGAAAGGAATTTATGCACAAAGGCAAGGAAGCAAAACACAACAAGCAACATGTCAAGAAGCCTCGTAAACCTTATTGTTTCAAGCACTCAACCAAGATCCTGATTCCTAATAATGAATCATGTGGTGAAAAATCTCACTCCGGAGATCCATCAGTTTATTTCCCTAATCTTTTTTCTCTCTTTCCTTACTCCTCTTCATAGTTCATTCTTTCCACAAACATGGATACAACAGCTGTTTAAACATCATATCTACTTTTAAGGAATAAACAGTTTATTGGAGAAACAAATTAATCAATCAAATAATCCCACAGACAAATGTAATTTTTGAAATTACATGTAAATATACTTTGCACATTCCAACTGTGACAGGTGCTACAAAAAAAGGAATGAGGTGCTACAGGAGACTATAAGGAGAAACTCAAATGACCTACTTATGCCTCCCTGGAAAAGTGTCTCTTGAACTGATATCTTAAAGATGAATAGGCGTTAACTACATAAAATAGGTAGGGAAAAATATTCAGAAAGGGATCTGCTCATGCAAACACCCTTTGGAGGGAGGGAACATTTTCTGGGACCCAGTCCAATCAACCAAAATACCAGTGTAGCTGGAGCCACAGATAAGGCTGGAGAGATAAGTAGATACCATTGAAGAAGTTGTGTCTTCACTCTTATATCAATGGGAATGTATTTAAATATTTTAAGCAGGTAAGTAACAATCAGATTCACACTTTGGAAAAATTCCCTTTAGCCTGGAGATAGGTTGGAAGCAGGCTCAGATGGATGCAGGCTAGAAAGCTATTTCAGCAGCCAGGGGAAAGTTGACATGTTAACTTGGGCAGGAGTGTTGCTAGAGAGCATGAGAAGTGAACAGATTATACTGTATACAGGAGATGAAAACTAGGACTTAACAACAGATTGGATGCGGAAAGTGAGGCAGAGGAACATGCTGAGAATGAGTAGAGGTTTCTGGCTCCCATAATCTGATAGGCAGGCAATTGTTTCCAAGTAGAGTTTCATGGATCCATCTGAGCTTCTCCCATGTTGGGGCTCTATCGCCTTCAACAGCTGACTTCCAAGGTCACTGTGCTCATCCTACATCAGGAGGTGGGTGGGAAAAAGCATGAAGGATAGAATCTGAGAACTTGTTAGGGGGAAGGTATGGAAGCTGCTTACATCACTCTGCTCTTCCTCCTTTGCTGCAAGGAAGGCTGGGAAACAGAGTCTGGCTATCTGTCCAGGAAGAATAGCAAACAGGTTTGGTCACTAGTTAGCAGTCTCTGCCTCAATGGGCAAGCTAGAAAATGAGCATATTCTTTTTATTCTGGTCATGGAAGTGTTCCATGGGGACAGAGAACAGTTTTCTACCTTTCAGATTTATGTTTACATTCACTTATTTCTCCTTATCCCTATAGCTCTTTTCTTTACAAAAGTAACTATAGAGTTCTACACTTGGATATATTCATTTTTAATGGGGGCAAATCACCTTTCCAATACTATATGTTCATTTAGTAGATATTTAGTTGTCTGCTATCTTAGACTAGTTGTTTACTTCATGTCTAAGGATGGCCGGAACAAAGACAACTAATCTTTTATCCTTTAAAAAGGGGGAGGGGAGGGGTAATTAGAACTGGGTTTTTAATTTATAAGAAAAAAGTATGCACAAATATCATTTCCTTAGTGTTATTTCTAATGACCAAATAAACAAAAACAGTTTAAATGTATGATAATGAGAAACGGCTAAGTTAAAATTATGGTACACCTCTACAGAGAATATTACACAGTGATTAAAATCATATTTATAAAGAGATTTTTTAGAGTGGGAAACGTTTACAATATAGTGTTAAGTGGAAAATAGCAGGAAGTACTATCTCAATTACATAAATACATATGTAAAGAAGATAGCTAAAAGAAAAGATTTTGAATGTTCCCAACACAAAGAAATGATAAATGTTTGAGGTGTTTTATATGCTAATTAGCTTGATTTAATCATTACACATTGTACACATATATGAAAATATCACTCTGTACCCCATAAATATGTACAAGCATTATGTGTTAATTAAAAATAATAATTTAATTTTTAAAAAAAGAAGAGCGCACAACCAAATGTTAACTGTAGTTATTAGGTTGGTGCAAAGTAATTGCAGTTTTTGCCATTAAAGGTAATGAGGTAGGATTATATTTCTGAGGTAGGATTAAAGGAACAGTACATTCCCCTCTGTACTTTCCTATGTCAGAAACTTTTTTGCAGTAAATTTCAGATCAGATTTAAAAGTTCTTTTTTAAAAAAGTCAAAGAAATTCAAGGAAGCCACAGCCTTGTCATATGTATGCTTCCCAGGCAAAATGGGCATTAAACTAAATTGGAGGTTCAGTCCCAAATCTTCCACACCAGAATCTTCCATATGAGTGCTTGTTCAATACTGTTGTAGTATAGATTCCACTAGTCCCATTAACTGAACACTTTAACATCATAGTATCATACATGGAGTCCATGGACAGATCCATCAATTCTGACCTGGCAGAGAGAGCAAAGTGAAAAACAGAACTCAGGCCAGAGGGTCAGGCTTGGTGATACGTTTTGGATCTGTGTCCCCACCCAAATCTCATGTTAAATTGTAATTCCCAATGTTGGAGGTCAGCCTGGTGGGAGGTGATTGGATCATGGGGGTAGTTTCTCTTAGCTTAACACCATCCCCCTTGGTGTTGTCATAAGAGTGAGTTATTTCAAGATTTAGTTGTTTAAAAGTGTGTGGCGGACAGGGGCGGAGCAAGATGGCCGAATAGGAACAGCTCCAGTCTCCAGCTCCCAGCGCGAGCAACACAGAAGATGGGTGATTTCTGCATTTTCAACTGAGGTACCAGGTTCATCTCACTAGGGAGTGCTGGACAATCAGTGCTGGTCAGCTGCTGCAGCCCGACCAGCCAGAGCTGAAGCAGGGTGAGGCATCGCCTCACCTGGGAAGCGCAAGGGGGAAAGGAATCCCTTTTCCTAGCCAGGGGAACTGAGACACACAACACCTGGAAAATAGGGTAACTCCCACCCCAATACTGCACTTTACCAACGGTCTTAGCAAACAGCACACCAGGAGATTATATCCCACACCTGACCAAGAGGATCCCACACCCACGGAGCCTCCCTCATTGCTAGCACAGCAGTCTGCGATCTGAGGGCAAGGCAGCAGCAAGGCTGGGGAGGGGCGCCCGCCATTGCTGAGGCTTAAGTAGGTAAACAAAGCCACTGGGAAGCTCGAACTGGGTGGAGCCCACAGTAGCTCAAGGAGGCCTGCCTATCTCTGTAGACTCTACCTCTGGGGACAGGGCACAGCTAAACAAACAAAAAAAAAAGCAGCAGAAACCTCTGCAGACACAAACGACCCTGTCTGACAGCTTTGAAGAGAACAGTGGATCTCCCAACACGGAGGTTGAGATCTGAGAACGGACAGACTGCCCGCTGAAGCGGGTCCTGGACCCCTGAGTAGCCTAACTGGGAGACATCCCCGACTAGGGGCAGACAGACACCCCACACCTCACACGGAGACAAAGTTTCCAAAGCAAGAACCAGACAGGAACACTCACTGTTCAGCAATATTCTATCTTCTGCAGCCTCTGCTGCTGATACCCAAGCAAACAGGGTCTGGAGTGGACCTCCAGCAATCTCCAACAGACCTACAGCTGAGTGTCCTGACTGTTAGAAGGAAAACTAACAAACAAGGACACCCACACCAAAACCCCATCAGTACGTCACCATCATCAAAGACCAGAGGCAGATAAAACCACAAAGATGGGGAAAAAGCAGGGCAGAAAATCTGGAAATTCAAAAAATAAGAGTGCATCTCCCCCTCCAAAGGAACGCAGCTCATCGCCAGCAACAGATCAAAGCTGGATGGAGAATGACATTGACGAGATGAGAGAAGAAGGCTTCAGTCCATCAATCTTCTCAGAGCTAAAGGAGGAATTACGTACCCAGCGCAAAGAAACTAAAAATCTTGAAAGAAGAATGGAAAAATGGATAACTAGAATAATTAATGCAGAGAAGGCCATAAACGAACTGACAGAGATAAAAACCATGACACGAGAAATACGTGACAAATGCACAAGCTTCAGTAACCAACTCGATCAACTGGAAGAAAGAGTATCAGTGATTGAGGATCAAATGAATGAAATGAAATGAGACAAGAAGTCTAAAGAAAAAAGAGGAAAAAGAAATGAACAAAGCCTTCAAGAAGTATGGGATTATGTGAAAAGACCAAATCTCCGTCTGATTGGGGTGCCTGAAAGTGAGGGGGAAAATGGAACCAAGTTGGAAAACACTCTTCAGGATATCATCCAGGAGAACTTCCCCAACCTAGTAAGGCAGGCCAACATTCAAATTCAGGAAATACAGAGAACGCCACAAAGATACTCCTCGAGCAACTCAAAGATACGTGATTGTCAGATTCACCAAAGTTGAAATGAAGGAAAAACTGTTAAGGGCAGCCAGAGAGACAGGTCGGGTTACCCACAAAGTGAAGCCCATCAGACTAACAGCAGATCTCTCGGCAGAAACTCTACAAGCCAAAAGAGAGTGGGGGCCAATATTCAACATTATTAAAGAAAAGAATTTTCAACCCAGAATTTCATACCCAGCCAAACTAAGTTTCATAAGTAAGGGAGAAATAAAATCATTTACAGATAAGCAAATGCTTACAGATTTTGTCACCACCAGGCAGGCCTTACAAGAGACCCTGAAGGAAGCACTAAACATAGAAAGGAACAACCAGTAGCAGCCATTGCAAAAACATGCCAAAATGTAAAGACCATCAATGCTAGGAAGAAACTGCATCAACTAACGAGCAAAATAACCAGTTCATATCATAATGACAGGATCAAGTTCACACATAAACAATATTAACCTTAAAAAATGTAAATGGACTAAATGGTCCAATTAAAAGACACAGACTGACAAATTGGATAAAGAGTCAAGACCCATCAATTTGCTGTATTCAGGAGACCCATCTCACATGCAGAGACATACATAGGCTCAAAATAAAGGGATGGAGGAAGATCTTACAGGCAAATGGAGAACAAAAAAAAGCAGGGGTTGCAATCCTAGTCTCTGATAAAACAGACTTTAAACCAACAAAGATCAAAAGAAACAAAGAAGGCCATTACATAATGGTAAAGGGATCAATTCAACAGGAAGAGCTAACTATCCTAAATATATATGCACCCAATACAGGAGCACCCAGATTCATAAAGCAAGTCCTTAGAGACTTACAAAGAGACTTAGACTACCATACAATAATAATGGGAGACTTCAACACCCCACTGTCAACATAAGACAGATCAACGAGACAGAAGGTTAACAAGGATATCCAGGAATTGAACTCATCTCTGCACCAAGCGGACCTAATAGACATCTACAGAACTCTCCACCCCAAATCAACAGAATATACACTCTTCTCAGCACCACATCACACTTATTGCAAAATTGACCACATAATTGTAAGTAAAGCACTCCTCAGCAAATGTATAAGAACAGAAATTATAACAAACTGTCTCTCAGACCACAGTGCAATCAAACTAGAACTCAGGACTAAGAAACTCAGTCAAAACCACTCAACTACATGGAAACTGAACAACCTGCTCCTGAATGACTACTGGGTAAATAACGAAATGAAGGCAGAAATAAAGATGCTATTTGAAACCAATGAGAACAAAGATACAACATACCAGAATCTCTGGGACACATTTAAAGCAGTCTGTAGAGGGAAATTTATAGCACTAAACGCCCACAAGAGAAAGCTGGAAAGATCTAAAATTGACACTCTAACATCACAAAAGAACTAGAGAAGCAATAACAAACACTTTAAAAGCTAGCAGAAGGCAAGAAATAACTAAGATCAGAGCAGAAGTGAAGGAGATAGAGATACAAAAAACCCTCAAAAAAATCAATGAATCCAGGAGTTGGTTTTTTCAAAAGATCAACAAAATTGATAGACTGCTAGCAAGACTAATAAAGAAGAAAAGAGAGAAGAATCAAATAGATGCAATAAAAAATGATAAAGGGGATATCACCACTGACCCCACAGAAATACAAACTACCATCAGAGAATACTATAAACACCTCTATGCAAATAAACTAGAAAATCTAGAAGAAATGGATAATTTCCTAGACACTTACACTCTTCCAAGACTAAACCAGGAAGAAGTTGAATCCCTGAATAGACCAATAGCAGGCTCTGAAATTGAGGCAATAATTAATAGTCTACCAACCAAAAAAAGTCCAGGACCAGATGGATTCACAGTCAAATTCCACAAGAGGTACAAGGAGGAGCTGGTACCATTCCTTCTGAAACTATTCCAATCAATAGAAAAAGAGGGAATCCTCCCTAACTCATTTTATGAGGCCAACATCATCCTGATACCAAAGCCTGGCAGAGACATAATTTAAAAAGAGAATTTTAGACCAATATCCCTGATGAACATTGATGCAAAAATCCTCAATAAAATACTGGCAAACCGAATCCAGCAGCACATCAAAAACCTTATCCACCATGATCAAGTGGGCTTCATCCCTGGGATGCAAGGCTGGTTCAACATACGTAAATCATTAAATGTAATCCAGCATATAAACAGAACCAAAGACAAAAACAACATGATTATCTCAATAGACGCAGAAAAGGCCTTTGACAAAATTCAACAGCCCTTCATGCTAAAAACTCTCAATAAATTCCACATTGATGGAACGTATCTCAAAATAATAAGAGCTATTTATGACAAACCCACAGCCAATATCATACTGAATGGGCAAAAACTGGAAAAATTCCCTTTGAAAACTGGCCCAAGACAGGGATGCCCTCTCTCACCACTCCTATTCAACATAGTTCTGGCCAGGGCAATCAGGCAAGAGAAAGAAATCAAAGGTATTCAGTTAGGAAAAAAAGAAGTCAAATTGTCCCTGTTTGCAGAAGACATGATTGTATATTTAGAAAACCCCATCATCTCAGCCCAAAATCTCCTTAAGCTGATAAGCAACTTCAGCAAAGTCTCAGGATACAAAATTAATGTGCAAAAATCACAAGCATTCTTATACACCAGTAACAGACAAATAGGGAGCCAAATCATGAATGAAATTCCATTCACAATTGCTTCAAAAAGCATAAAATACCTAGGAATCCAACTTACAAGGGAAGTGAAGGACCTCTTCAAGGAGAACTACAAACCACTGCTCCGTGAAATAAAAGAGGACACAAACAAATGGAAGAACATTCCATGCTCATGGATAGGAAGAATCAATATCGTGAGAATGGCCATACTGCTCAAGGTAATTTATAGATTCAATGCCATCCCCATCAAGCTACCAATGAGCTTCTTCACAGAATTGGAAAAAACTGCTTTAAAGTTCATATGGAACCAAAAAAGAGCCCGCATTGCCAAGACAATCCTAAGCAAAAA
This sequence comes from Chlorocebus sabaeus, assembly GCF_047675955.1. Lineage (NCBI taxonomy): Eukaryota > Metazoa > Chordata > Mammalia > Primates > Cercopithecidae > Chlorocebus > Chlorocebus sabaeus. The sequence continues at coordinate 55,762,689 of NC_132917.1, read as the reverse complement.
GAACAAAGCTGGAGGCATCACGCTACCTGACTTCAAACTATACTACGAGGCTACAGTAACCAAAACAGCATGGTACTGGTACCGAAACAGAGATATAGAACAACGGAACAGAACAGAGCCCTCAAAAATAATACCACACATCTACAGCCATCTCATCTTTGACAAACCTGAGAAAAACAAGAAATGGGGAAAGGATTCCCTATTTAATAAATGGTGCTGGGAAAATTGGCTAGCCATAAGTAGAAAGCTAAAACTGGATCCTTTCCTTACTCCTTATAAAAAATTAATTCAAGATGGATTAGAGACTTAAATTTCAGACCTAATACTATAACAACCCTAGAAGAAAACCTAGGTAATACCATTCAGGACATAGGCATGGGCAAGGACTTCATGTCTAAAACACCAAAAGCAATGGCAACAAAAGCCAAAATTGAGAAATGGGATCTAATTAACTAAAGAGCTTCTGCACAGCAAAAAAAACTACCAACAGAGTGAACAGGCAACCTATAGAATGGGAGAAAATTTTTGCAATCTACTCCTCTGACAAAGGGCTAATATCCAGAACCTACAAAGAACTCAAACAAATTTACAAGAAAAAAACAAACAATCCCATCAAAAAGTGGGCAAAGGATATGAACAGACATTTCTCAAAAGAAGACATGCATACAGCCAACAGACACATGAAAAAATGCTCGTCATCACTGGCCATCAGAGAAATGCAAATCGAAACCACAATGAGATACCATCTCACACCAGTTAGAATGGGAATCATTAAAAAGTCAGGAAACAACAGGTGCTGGAGAGGATGTGGAGAAATAGGAACACTTTTACACTGTTGGTGGGAGTGTAAACTAGTTCAACCATTATGGAAAACAGTATGGTGGTTCCTCAAGGATCTAGAACTAGAAGTACCATATGACCCAGCCATCCCATTACTGGGTATATACCCAAAGGATTATAAATCATGCTGCTATAAACACACATGCACACGTATGTTCATTGCAGCACTATTCACAATAGTAAAGACTTGGAATCAACCCAAATGTCCATCAGTGACAGACTGGATTAGGAAAATGTGGCACATATATACCATGGAATACTATGCAGCCATAAAAAAGGATGAGTTCGTGTCCTTTGTAAGGACATGGATGCAGCTGGAAACCATCATTCTCAGCAAACTATCACAAGAACAGAAAACCAAACACCGCATGTTCTCACTCATAGGTGGGAACTGAACAATGAGATCACTTGGACTCGGGAAGGGGAACACCACACACTGGGGCCTATTATGGGGAGGGGGAAGGGGGAGGGATTGCACTGGGAGTTATACCTGATGTAAATGACGAGTTGATGGGTGCAGCACAGCAACATGGCACAAGTATACATATGTAACAAACCTGCACATTATGCACATGTACCCTAGAACTTAAAGTATAATATAAATAAATAAATAAATAAATAAAGTGTGTGGCACCTCCCCACTTTCTGTCTTCCCCGTCCTGCTCCAGCCATGTAGGACATGCATGCTTTCCCTTCACCTTCTATCATGATTGAAAGTTTCTTAAGGCCTCCCCAGAAGCCATACAGCCTGTGGAACCATGAGTCAATTAAATCTCTTTTCTTTATTCATTACCCAGTCTCAGGTATTTCTACACAGCAGTGCAAGAATGGACTGATACACTTGGGTAGATGAAGTGGGGTAAAAAAGCCAAACTCCTTGTTAAGGAGAATCAAGGAGAAAGGACAGAGATTGGCTACAACAGAACAGTCAAGAAGGACCAGACACCAAACAGGCAGATCCAAGAGACAAAAGCTGTGGGAGCATATTGAATTCAGAAGTGTTAAGTGAGGTTCAGGAACAAGGATTCAGGTGCTGGGCAGTTCACATTAATTTCCTAGGATGAGATTTAGGCTAGTGCCTTACTTAAACATCTAAGGCCCACATTTTCTTGCCTTCAAACTTCATACAGAAATGGCTTAGTGTTCAAATATCTGAGTAAGCATTTTCCAAGAAAGGCATATCTAATGCCTAGATATTTAAATAGTAATAATAGCAAACATTTACTGAGCACCTGTTATGTAGTGGCTTCACACTGTGCTAAAGGCTTTCTGTGCTTTACTGATACTATCTCATTTTATTACCATGAGCACTTCCTTCCCATTTTAAAGATAAAGATATTTGGTCTCAAAGAAATAAAAAACTGCCTAAGTCACAAAACTAGAAAGGGGTGGAGCCAGGTTTGAACCTAGGTCAGTTTCACTCCATAACCTGCAGTCTTAACCATGCCATTACTGATCAATGGCTAACTCTTTGTGATCATTGATGTTATCTGAGTTTCTTTTTTAAAAAATTTGATGCGAAAGTTGTCAGAATCAAGATAGTCACTTATGTTAAAAAATAATAATAAACTTGACAAATATAGCCAAGGAAGGTCATGAAGAGAGGTCTCATTCATAAGAGACTAATAAAAACTCACAAAAGACTGCAAAAACTGCAAACTTGCACAAAAAATACTTCAACGTCATTTGCCCAGTAGGCGCTTGTGCAACTTGCATTGGTGTCACCCTTGTTACTGATCCTCATAGCCAAGGACACCTATCTCAAAACAATCATGTAATCCTCCTCATTTTCCTTTTAAAAGTATTTGTCTTCCACTACTTCCTGAATATGCACATAGTTTATTGTGGTATGTGTGTTTCCATTGCGATATTCTATTCTCAAATAAATATCATTTTCTTTTGGAGAGCCCCCCTTTGCTCTTTATTTAGATTGACATAAATGGTGTCAGAAATGGGACCTGGAGGAAAATGACTACTAGAAGGAATAGATGATTCTTGATATGTGTATGGAGTACTCATATGAGCCCTTTGAGCTCTCTGCTTCCATGGCTCACCTTTTCTGCCCTGATGGGTCTTCACTCAGGCAAATCCTCCCTCTTTCTGGTAGAAGATCTTAACTTCATTTGGGATCTCATTTGGATAAGGCTGCTTTAATAAAGGACCTTTCATCCCTCCTGGGACGATAAAAGACATTTTGTATTTTCTGGCAAGTCTTTTCTGGTATGAAGACAAGCGTCTTTCTGGTTTAAGTACTCTGGTTTCTACAGAATTTACATCCTGTCTGTAAGGCATGTCTTTTCTACTGAATTTACTCTTGGTTCTTTCTGGATGCCTAATTTAATATTTTGTTTTATTCACATACCTAGGTTAAAATTTTTGTGAACACTCTTATCTTAGTTTATTTTGGTTTGGTTACGTGCATCTGTAAATGATTTGTCTCTTTTCCCTTGCCTGTATCTGAAAATCTTCTTAGAGCAAAATAAACATTCTAAATGGTAGATGCAGGATGGCTAAATAAAAGCCACTAGGATGGTTGCCATCATCTTGGTCCAAACTCCTGACATTCTCTAACAGAATAGACAGGATTTTATTTGCTCTTGAGAGATTAGTAAGAAATAGAATGGTATTCCTAAATATTAAGGCATGCCAAGTTTTCTGGAACTCTAGCTGGCTACATATATTGCTCATTGTCTTGCACATTTTTAAACTGATGGACAAATTACATTGAGAAAAACTGAGAGCTCGAATGATTAATGTTCAAATTATTGTTTTAAAACCCTGCAACTACAAAGTTAACATGTACAGCCTTCTGAGTTCTTGTCTATCTCAACTTTCTTCTGCCTACTGTGAATATGCTAACTTTTTCGCTGGTATTGAGATAAAACTCACTGTTTGGCTCTGAAATTGAGGCAATAATTAAGAGCCTTCCAACCAAAAAAAGTCCAGGACCAGATGGATTCACAGCCAAATTCTACCAGAGGTACAAAGAGGAGCTGGTACCATTCCTTCTGAAACTATTCCAATCAATAGAAAAAGAAGGAATCTTCCTAACTCATTTTATGAGGCCAGCGTCATCCCGATACCAAAGCCTGGCAGAGACATACACACAAAAAAGACAATTTTAGACCAATATCCCTGATGAACATCGATGCAAAAATCCTCAACAAAATACGGCAAACTGAATCCAGCAGCACATCAAAGAGCTGATCCACCATGATCAAGTTGGCTTCGTCCCTGGGATGCAAGGTCACTTCAATCAATGAACGTAATCCATCATATAAACAGAAACAAAGACAAAAACCACATGACTATCTCAAGAGATGCAGAAAAGGCCTATGACAAAATTCAACAGCCCTTCATGCTAAAAACTCTCAATAAATTAGGTATTGATGGGACATATCTCAAAATAATAAGAGCTATTTATGACAAACCCACAGCCAATATCATACTGAATGGGCAAAAACTGGAAGCATTCCCTTTGAAAACTGGCCCAAGACAGGGATGCCCTTTCTCACCACTCCTATTCAACATAGTGTTGGAAGTTCTGGCCAGGGCAATCAGGCAGGAGAAATAAAGGTATTCAATCAGGAAAAGTGGAAGTCAAATTGTCCATGTTTGCAGATGACATGATTTTATATTTAGAATACCCCATTGTCTCAGCCCAAAATATCCTTAAGCTGATAAGCAACTTCAGCAAAGGCCCAGGATACAAAATTAATGTGCAAAAATCACAAGCATTCTTATACACCAGTAACAGACAAATAGGGAGCCAAATCATGAATAAAACACCTAGGAATCCAACTTACAAGGGATGTGAAGGACCTCTTCAAGGAGAACTACAAACCACTGCTCAGTGAAATAAAAGAGGACACAAACAAATGGAAGAACATTCCATTTGTTCTTCCATGGATAGGAAGAATCAGTATCGTGAGAATGGCCATACTGCTCAAGGTAACTTATAGATTCAATGCCATCCCCATCAAGCTACCAATGAGTTTCTTCACAGAATTTGGAAAAAAACTGCTTTAAAGTTCATATGGAACCAAAAAAGAGCCCGCATTGCCAAGACAATCCTAAGCAAAAAGAACAAAGCTGGAGGCATCACGCTACCTGACTTCAAACTATACTACAAGGCTACAGTAACCAAAACAGCATGGCACTGGTACCAAAACAGAGAGATAGACCAATGGAACAGAACAGAGTCCTCAGAAATAATACCACACATCTACAGCCATCTCATCTTTGACAAACCTGAGAAAAACAAGAAATGGGGAAAGGATTCCCTATTTAATAAATGGTGCTGGGAAAATTGGCTAGCCATAAGTAGAAAGCTAAAACTGGATCCTTTCCTTACTCCTTATAAAAAATTAATTCAAGATGGATTAAAGACTTAAATGTCAGATCTAAAACCATAAAAACCCTAGAAGAAAACCTAGGCAATACCATTCAAGACATAGGCATAGGCAAGGACTTCATGTCTAAAACACCAAAAGCAATGGCAACAAAAGCCAAAATTGAGAAATGGGATCTAATTAAACTAAAGAGCTTCTGCACAGCAAAAGAAACTACCATCAGAGTGAACAGGCAACCTACAGAATGGGAGAAAATTTTTGCAATCTACCCATCTGACAAAGGGCTAATATCCAGAATCTACAAAGAACTTAAACAAACTTACAAGAAAAAAATCCAACAAGCCTATCAAAAAATGGGTGAAGGATATGAACAGACACTTCTCAAAAGAAGACATTTATGCAGCCAACAGACACATGAAAAAATGCTCATCAGCACTGGCCATCAGAGAAATACAAATCAAAACCACAATGAGATACCATCTCACACCAGTTAGAATGGGAATCATTAAAAAGTCAGGAAACAACAGGTGCTGGAGAGGATGTGGAGAAATAGGAACACTTTTACACTGTTGGTGGGAGTGTAAACTAGTTCAGTCATTGTGGAAGACAGTGTGGCGATTCCTCAAGGATCTAGAACTAGAAATACCATTTGATGCAGTCATCTCATTACTGGGTCTATCCCCACAGGATTATAAATCATGTTGCTATAAAGACACATGCACACGTATGTTTATTGCGGCACTGTTCACAATAGCAAAGACTTGGAATCAACCCAAATGTCCATCAGTGACAGACTGGATTAAGAAAATGTGGCACATATATACCATGGAATACTATGCAGCCATAAAAAGGGATAAGTTCACGTCCTTTGCAGGGACATGGATGAAGCTGGAAACCATCATTCTCAGAAAACTACTGCAAGGACAAAAAAACAAACACAGCATGTTCTCACTCATAGGTGGGAATTGAACAATGAGAACACTTGGACACAGGATGGGGAACATCACACACTGGGGTCTGTCGTGGGGTGGCGGGAGGGGATAGGGATAGCATTAGGAGACACACCTAATGTAAATGAAGAGTTCATGGGTGCAACCCACCAACATGGCACACGTATACATATATAACAAACATGCACGTTGTGCACATGTACCCTAGAACTTAAAGTATAAAAAACAAAAAACAAAAAAAACCTCACTGTTTATGGCTTTTCAGCAAAAAGAGAGAGGGAAACAAGTCTTAAATAGCTTTCAAACTAGTTACAAACTATTACAGCTCCATAGTAATCAACAACCCAGACCTAAGAGTTACCACTCCCATTTTTTTTTGAGACAGGGTATGTCTCTGTCACCGAGGCTAGAGTGCAGTGGCCAGATCATAGCTCACTGAAACCTCTAATTTCTGGATTAAAGGAATCCTCCTAACTGAGTCTCCTGAGTAGTTGGGACTACAAGTCCATGCCACTAATACTGGCTAACTTTTTTATTATTTTTTGTGGAGACAAGGTCTCACTTTGTTGCCCAGGCTGGTCTTGAACTTCTGGGCTCAAGCAATCCTCCCAGCTCAGTCTGCCAAAGTGCTGGGATTATAGAAATGAGCCACTGCACCTGATCCTTCCCTTTTAATGTAAATTTAGATTTGCCTAGCTAACAAATTTTTAGGGGGATGGAAGAGTTAATTGAAGAATTGACAGTCTAAAAAAGAACTAGATAAATGCTTATACAAATTAAGCTCTTAGATAAAGCAGGTCAAAATCTTGAGCTCACAGCAATAATATAAGGTATCTCTATCTAGCATAAAAATTGCTTTTGTTCACCATGCAGGGATCAAAAAGAAAATGGCAGGATAAAAAAAAAAAAAAAAAAAAAAAAAAAAAAAAAAACCCTTTTAAACTACTTCTTTACCTGTATTGACTAGTCAAGAAAAACAGAGTAGCAAACAAAAAAATACATTCAAGGCTACTTGAGAATTTTGGTTTTTATACAATTCAGCCAGTCTCAGCTAAAATGTAAACATTGAAAATTTAACCCTAAACTCATCTGAAACTAAAAAACATGTTGGGGGGACAGCTTTTAAAACCAAACTGGTGTGATAACTGCTTTAGTCAAGATTTTAGTCCATAGTTTTCATTACATTACCTATTTGGACAAATAAAGTTTAGCCATGTGAACAAATCTTCTTTTTTCAGAAATATAATTTAGATCCAACTATCTTTTATAAACCAGTGAATTTGTACATATTACTAATATTCTAAAATGAAACCGATAAGATCTTTATGTGTGTGTATATATATATGTTTATGTGTGTTTATACATATGTACATGAATTATATGTTGCGTCTACATGGTGAAATAGGGCATTGTTGGTCAAAAATTCCCTAAGGAATTCTATTCAGATTGGGTTAGATAAATGAGCACTCATATAAAATACATACTGATTAACTTAAATGTATTTTAGTTAATGTGACTTAAGCAAATCTTTAATAAATAAGCTGGTTTTAAAATTATTGGCAAAATCAAAATAGAAATGTTTTCAGAATTGTCAGCACACATTTTTTTCCCGGGTTTACTGATCAGACGATTTTATACATTTGTCCTTGCTAGATGTTTTAAGGTATCAAAATTTGACACAAAGTTTATAAAATTATAAGCCCAGCCTAAAACAGAATGATCTCTGCTTGTGCAATTTTTTGAGAAGACTAATTTAATATTGCTGGCTTAATAAAAATGACTGTAGCTTCTGAGTTGTCAACAAAATACCAACGTATTTAACTTTAAGGTTCTTACTTGGGTGAATATCTGATATTAGCAGGCTATAAAAATGTTTAACAGGGATAATTTTAAATGACAACTAGCTTTGTCTAATATTTCAATTTGCACACATAATTTAGGTAAATTTTTTAAAAACAAATAAATTAGATAATGTAAAAGAGATAAATGTTTATCAATAAACTTTTCATGTAATCTGAGATTTTAAAGTTACATTGAATTAAGCAATAGATATCCACTAAATGTCTTGGATGAAATTTCCAAATAAAACCAAAGCTAAAACATAAATTTCTCCAGCCTGGACAACATAGTGAGACTTCATCTCTACAAAAAAAGAAAAAAATTTAAGTACCTGAGCATGGTGGTACATACCTATAGTCCCAGCTGCTTGGGAGATTGAGGCAAGACAGGATTGTTTGAACCCAAGACTTTGAGGCTGCAGTGAGCTATGATCACATCACTACCCTCCAGCCTCAGCAACAAGAGTGAGACTGTCTAAAAAAATTTTTTTAAACCCTCAAATTGCTGAATATAAATATAAGGGTTTTTATAGGAAGACTAAACATATTTGCATTTATTAATATACATAAAAATTATGTTGTAATTATAAAATGGTTCTCATCTATAAAATATTGATATGTGACAAAGAGTTCAAAATTACTCAGGACCTTATTCAAGATTACTAAGAGCTAAAATTCTAATTAATATATATATAATTCTGTATATAAAGTGTACCAAAAAATATGGGATGAGAAAAGTTATACGAAAGTCATTAAAATATGTGTTCTTACTAGAAAGAAGTAATTTTGTCTAATTCAAAGGTTATTTAAAGGTTGTTTTAAAATATGGATTTAGGAAGAAATAGAAACAAGATATAAAGAAAACAGTAAGAAAGAGTGAGAGATATGAAACAAGTTATGGATATTAAGATGTATTTTTAGCAAGGAAGTTTTTTAAAAAGAGAACAATTTTGTGTGAGGAAGAATGTTGTGTGATAACTTTTTGTCCTGAAGTAAAATGACTAACCAGTCATTTATGAAAGAGGAAATACAGGACAAAGCAGAAAGTCTAAACATGTCACATAAGGTCTCAGTAGGACATAATAAAGTTTACGAAGGATGAATTATGAATTTATGAAAGAATTTTATATATGATCTAATTGGCTATAATCAGAAAGGAATTATTTATGTCTTTCCAAAAATTGCATGTGATGTTAAAAATACACTAATACGAAACTAAAACTGTGGTCCTCTGTGTTAGAGCAACTTTTTTTTTTTTTGGACAGAGTCTTACTCTGTCATCCAGGCTGTAGTGCAGTGGTGTGATCTCGGCTCACTGCAACCTACGCCTCCTGGGTTCAAGGGATTCTCCTGCTTCAGCCTCCCAAAAACAAAAACTTTTTTTAAAGTATTGATTTGTTCATAGTAAAGTTGCAAGAGGTTTTGATTTTAAAATCTAAAATCTGTTTCCTTTATGGCCATCTGCTAAACTGCAGACAATTTCCATATCTGCCACATTTCTTTCCTGAGTTCAATGTTTAATTTCCCTAGTTTCAGGCTGGGAATGCTATTCTCTTCGTTTAGAGTGGTACTTTCATTTATTCAGGTACAGTTTTCCTTATAAGCTTCTCTAACTCATATCTCAGAAGTTCAACCTTTGCTGTGTCTCGAATCACATGATTTACAGGTTATGTATCATTGCCTTCCGCTCTTTCTCCCCTTGAGAAGGTCCAGAATGATAACTTTCTCCTCCAACCTTTCATTAGCTGGTGGAACATCTTTCTTCCCACTTCTAACTCTACTGTTATTGCCTGACACTAAAATGTTTATCTTGAAGGCCCAGAAAAGCAATGTTTTGCTCCAGTATAACTTGATTCTGGACTCTTGGCATTTGTTGATGTGTCTGAATTTTCCATGTAACCAGTAAACTTCCTGTGTTATTACTAAGAACCATATATTCCCCTGCTCAAAGTACTAGTTTTCTTGTTTACATTCCTCTATAGTAAAGTGTACACTTATGACCTTGGACATACTTCTTCCTGTGTCTGATTAAATTCAGATACTCTTTTTTTAAAATCAAGTTCATCTTCCAGTTTATCTAAATGAGCTTCCTACAAGAAAAAGCAATCACCTTCCTACAAGAAAAAGCAATCACACTGCAGGGGATTTTTCTTTCCCTTTTTTGTAACTGGACTAAAAAATAAGAATTTATATTTCATTAGGATAATTTCCTGTGTCCTCTTTGTTAGGTATTTTATTACTTAGAAAAACTGAGCTTTGAAATAGTTAAGGTTTTGCATACACCTAATTTTCTGTGCTGTTTTCAAAGACTTTTGATTATCACTTTAAATAAATGACTTATTTCAGCATGACCTGTGATCCTCTTTTGAGTGGGTATTTTTGACCTTTTAATATTTTTGTCAGGCTTACCCAGGATCACAATTACAAATAAGGTCTTTTTGATCTAGAACTCACTTTGAGATTTTCCAGTTGAGCCCCTGGAGAGCCTCAAAGAATATATCTCTTATCTTGTAGAGATATTAAGTGATTAGTATTATTTGGTAAATTATATAGGAAACATTGTCAAATAATAGGTGACTCTATATCCTCTTTCAGTTACATTTATGGGTATATTATTGAAAAAAGTATTTGGGAAATTATATAAATTCATAGAAATATAATACATTAGTGATAATTTTGGTTATGTTAAATTTTCTTAAAAGTTACATTTGTGTTGATGTTGTTGATGTGAATATTCTAAAGATTATATGGAATTTATAAAAGTCTTAATGTAACTCAGTCATGATTCTGGTTGTTAATCTTAAAATATGTAATAGAAATAACTAAGTTTCCTTGCCAACTGTGAACTCTCACCAGTTTTAACCATGACTATTCTAAGTTTTTGTCATCCACAGGTATTGTTTTGATTTTCCTCTAAAAGCATCTGTGATCAGCTATAATTGCTTTTTTTTTTTTTTTTTTTTTTTTTTTTTTGAGACAGAGTCTCACTCTGTCACCCAAGCTGCAGTGATCTGCAGAGCCACAATTTTGGCTCACTGCAACCTCCACCTCCCAGGTTCAAGTGATTCTCCTGCCTCAGCCTCCCAAGTAGCTTGGATTACAGGCACCTGCCACCATCCCCAGCTAATTTTTGTATTGTTCATAGGGACAGGGTTTCATCATGTTGGCCAGGCTGGTCTAGAGCTCCTGATCTCAGGTGATCCACCCACCAATACCTCTCAAAGTGCTGGGATTACAGAAATGAGCCACCACACCTGGCCTATAATTGCTTTTCATGAAAAAGATTCTAACAGTATGTTTAAGATAACATAGGTTTCCAATAACTTTAAGATGAATAGACTAAATAAAATTGTCAGAACTATAATAAACTGCAGAATCGTGAAACTGCTAATCGAGATCAAACAGAACAAAAATTAATTACACAAGATTAAGTAACTAATGAAAATAATGTTTTTATTACTGTTACTAGAAACATTACTGGTTCTATACATAAATGTGTTGTTTTCCAGATTTAAGGAAATTTTCTCTCGAGCTATCTATAGTTTACAGCAATTTGGTAAAATATACTTTTGCAAACAAGAATGAAAGCATTTGCTTTTGCTCCTTACTTGATTCCTCCAAAATTCAGAAACTATTTGTAAGTATTCTGATGGCAATATGGTTACTTGCATAAGTCTAATAAAAAGCTGCTCTCTCCTTATAGCAGGATGCAACTGGAAACATTGGTTATATTGCCAAGACTTTAGTGTCATATTTGAGAATGTGCATAGAATACCTGACTTCCCAGCCTTACAGTGAGTACATTTAAAATGTCACTCTCTGACAGGCCCAAGAACCTGAAGGCTGTAGATAAAAATCTAAAGTCTGCCTTGGCTTGGCTGCCTAGCCTCAAGAGGTTCATAAATCTGAAGTTTCTATGTGATCAACATAGAGAGAAAAAGTTATGTTTCTAAAGAAAAGCTACAATACACTTGTTATTAGATTGTAGCCCTGTGCATTGTTTTTGAGTTCTTGCTATCTGCCTATAGGGTAGACTGTTTTCTCTTTTTAAACTTTGTGTCTGGTACTTGTTAAATTTTTGCAGAAATATAACTCCTAAATGCTGTCCCAGTACTTTGAGATGATGGGAAAAGACTACAGAACAAATTTAAACTTAATAATGAACTCCAAGTAGGTTTAGCCTGAAAGCCTCTCCCTTCAAATCTCCTTTGTTGCTCAAATGTGGCTAAAAGAGTTTTAACACTGACTGCTAGCTGAAATTCACTCTCTCCAATATGGGACCAGACCAGACACCCAGGACAGGCCCATCCTGGCACAAAGGGTCATCAAAATCTAACTACAGGATGATTGATCAACAATGTGTTCAGAGAGAGATCTTGATCAAAAGGGGGAAATGGGCCAGGTGCAGTGCTCATGCTTAAAATTCCAACACTTTGGAAGGCCAAGGCAGGAGGAGTGCTTTAGGCCAGGAGTTCAAGACCAGCTTGGGCAACATAGAAAGATCCCATCTCTACAAAAAAGTAGAAAAATTAGCCAGGTGTGTTGACACACACCTATAGTCCTAGCGACTCAAGAGGCAGAGCTGGGAGAATCACTTGAGCCCAAGAGTTCAAGGCTACAGTGAGCTATGACTTTTCAGCCCAGATGACAGAGCAAGACTTTGTCTCAAAAAAAAAAAAAAAGGCAGCAGTGGGTGACAATCTGAAAGTTGTTAGAATCAAAATATAGCCGCCCATGTTTTTAAAAAAAAAAAAAAAAAAAAAAAAAAAACAGCGCTAACAAATAAGGCCAGGAATAAATATGAAGAGGGCAGTTCTTACTCATAAATGAATGATAAAAACTATCACAAAAGATTTTGCAAAAACTGCAAAGTTGCACACACAAAAATACTTCTTCAAGGACATTTCCCCAGCAAGTGCCTGTCTAACTTTGGGCTGCTGTCATCATTGTTGTTGATCCTTGTAGCCAAGGATAATTATCTCGAAACAATTATGTAATTCTCATTTTTCCTTTAAAAACTTTTGTCTTCCTTTACCTGCCTGAGTATGCACATAGTTTACTATGGCACATGTAAAGCAAAGATTGCCTCATGAAAGTTAAACAAAGACTGTGCAATTCCCACTGCAATGCTATATTCTCAAACAAATATATCATTTTCTTTTAGAGGGCCTCTCTCTGTGATTTAGACTAACAGCAATAAACCAAAAGTAGCGCTGGCAGACATCATGAGTAAGTAAACTGCATTAAGGTCTTTGGTCTCTGTCAAAATAATTGTTTCTAATAGAAACAAAGTAATCTACTAATAGAAAACTATTTATGAAAGTTAATTTAGAAAATACAGAAGTCTTTTCAGCACTGCTAACATCACATGATGGGGACTGGAAATGACTCTTCTTCCCCATCTCTAGACAAGGCAAATAGGGAAAAAAAACTAACTTTACACTAGGAAGTGCATGCCTCTAGTCCCAGCTACTTGAAAGGCTGAGGCAGGAGGATCGCTTGATCCCATGGTTCAAGGCTGCAGTGAGCTATGATCGTACCAGTGCACTCTAGCCTGGGCAACAGAATGAGACCCTATAGAGGAAGAAGAAGGAGAAGGAGAAGGAGGTGGAAGAGGAGAAGGAGGTGGTGGAGGAGAGGAAGAAAGAGGAGGAGGAGAGGAAGGAGGAGGAGGAGGAGAGGAAGGAGGAGGAGGAGGGACAGAAAGAAAGAAAAAGAAAAGAAAAGAAAAGAAAGAAGGAAGGAAGGAGAAGGAAGAGAAAGGAAAAGAAAGGAAAAAGGAAAAAGGAAGGAATGAATGAAGGAAATATCTAGGCAGCTACGAAAATTAGTCTGTTTTCAGGAAGGATCTAAATGGAATAGGTAAGGCATTAAGCAGTTACAATGTCTAATTTAAATTGAAAACACAATATACATACCTTTGAGATTCTTTTTTAGATCACTGAAATGCACTTCCTTTAGACCAAACATCTAAAGGACACTGTTAAATATAAAGTTTAAACATAAAAAGCCCTTATAATGCAGTAAACATTTATGTGGGCTGAAGAATATATTCAATTGTGTAGGACTAAAGAATTGATAAAACAGTAAACGCTCCTTTGTATGCTACTTAGAGATTAATATAGAGCTGTTGAATATCAGTTGCAACTGAATAACATGCTCAGATTTATGCGGTTTTTTTAGTTGCTCAAGATTTGGCACATTTTTTTCTGTTGCGTGAAAGCCCATGCATGCAATTACCTGTGAGGAAAGCTACAGACAAGGTAGGGCCATTTTGCCTTAACAGAAGTAGCTGTACATTTTAAATTGCATATTCTCCATCTCTGGTCCTAAATCTAGCAGGCCATCCCAAAAGCTTCCATGGGGGCTTCAGCATGTATCATTTACTTCCTGTTCAAAAAAATAGTTCCTTAAACAGCAATTCTCTTCCTGTTGCCAAAAACTGTTTCAAACACTCTATGATGAAATTATGCAAAAGAAACAAAACAAGTGATCCTGTGGATGTTACAAAATGGCAGTCAGGAAGTCTAATAGCAGCCTAAGACCACTTGGAAGGAGGATAAAATTAAACATCTGCTCAAAGACACAAAAGAAATTTTGTTGACAATGTTTTTTTAATGGTCCAAGTGTTGATCTGAAGATTCCATTTTGAAGTCACTGAAGTTATATCAAGATACATTTTTTATTCAATGAGAGTGCTCAGAGGTGGGTGGGGCAAGTTTCCATGTCAAACAAATAAAAGTAGATGATAAATAAAAAGAAGAAATGAAAAATGATGTAATACAAAGCAATTTAGCTCTGCCAGATGCTTCTGTAGCAAACAAGGAATCCCAGCAAGTCAAATGCATGTCCTGTTATCTTCTCAATAGCTTCAATAACGAATTATTTGGTGTGAAAGCAACTTGGGCCCCAGCTCTTGACAGTTTTATAGTCCTTGGTCAAAGTTTTCAACAGCGTTTGGGGCAAGCGTGACTAGGCAGCTAGATTACACATACTGAATTTCCACTTACAGATACACAATATTTACTTTTCAGGGTGAGCCAGTAAACCAGATCACCAATTAGGCCACACATTCTTTGTGCCTCATGAAAGTTAAGCAAAGACTGTGGATGTAAAAGCCTCAGAAACACATGCAGCTGGAACTCCTTCCAATGTGCCTTCATACAATCTCCATGAAAAAGACTCTCAGTGACCAGTAGTCTTCTATATCAAAAGCACTTAAGTGTGAAAACACCGAGAGTGTCTCTCAAGTGGAGAGTTCTAGTACTGTGGGTTCTGAAGACCCACATCCAGGCAGCTGAAAGGATCAAACTTCAGAAACAGAGGCCAAGTTTTACCAAAAAATCACCTAAACTCTTTATGCTCCCTATCACTTAGCCTGTCATTCAAGTTTCTCCGCAATCAATTCAACTTTTTAAACCAAAATTTCCTTAAATGAATCCTATGTTCCAATCAAACTGATCTTCTCATGATCTTCTAAATATGTAGTATGTATTTCTACCTCTCTGACTCTGCTCAAATCATTGGCTCCACTCAGAATGTCATCATCCTGCCCTCCCTATCTCTTCTTCCTCATCATAAATCTAACACCTACATCTAGACCCCGTTCAAATGCAACCTCCTCCATGAACACTTCTTGGCTACAGTGATTTCTGTCTTCTCTGGCCTCTTGTAGCATTAATTGCTTTTATACAAATTTGATGCTAATACTGCTACACGAACATCTTCATATCATTATAGAACTTTATGTGTGTGTGTGTGTTGCCCTCCCAAAAAACTGCCCAGCCACCTGAAAGCCAATTCTACTTGGGTGGCTGTCATACTGCAAATTCAACAAATCTACACCAAACCTATATCCTTCTTAAATATCTACTGCCAGAACCATTATTCATACATTTTAGCTAGGCTCAAAACCATGAAATCACCTTTGATTTTTCCATATTTCCCATATTCAATTAGTCACCAGGGCCTGGGAATTTTAGCATTGTCGTATCTCTTGCAACCACTGCTTTTTCTATTTCTGCTGCCAACACCCCTGTTCAGGCCTTTATTTCCTCATCTGGACTATTTCAATAGTCTCCCAATAGCCTCTCTATCTGCAGTTTATCTACCACCTCCAATCCAATCTGAGCATACAACTAGACTAATCTTCTCAAATACAGCTTTGACTCACATTATTTCTCTGTGTAAACATCTCCAACGGCATCCCAAGGCCTACCAAAGAAAGCAAAAATTCCTCAATTTGGCCTGAACTAGGCCCAGTGTAGTGGATGTGGTCATGCCACCCAGATCCTCCTCTACCAGGATAATCATGCCACTAGATACCAGCAATGTTGGCTTCTGCCAGGTCATAGTTGAATCCCTTGCCAGAAATCACCCTTAGCAAAAGGAGCAGTTTGTCCTGAGTTTGCCCCCTCCCCAGAAGTAGCCCACATTCAATGACTGATTGCTGTGAAGATACACAGCCCCAGCCCCCTTGCCTCAATTCAGAACTTTATAAGGTTATGCCAGCTTCTAATTACCACATGGGATCAGCTGAGAGCCCTGTTGCAATTTCATTTCAGTTCAACTTCACCCTCTGCCATATCCTGCCCTCATCATTCCCTCAGTCTCTCACAGGAGTTAATCCCAAGAGCATTCCCCAATAAACGGCCTGCACTGGAATCTTCATCTCACAGTTTGTGCTCAGGAAACACAGTCTAAGACACCTAACCACCTTTCTTTCATATCTTCCACTCTTGTCTTTTGTATATCCTCCATTCCAGTCAGTCTGGGTGATCTGCCATTCCTTTAAGTCATCTCATGCATTACCACTCATTCATCCAAAAAGTGTCTACCGATTATTTAGAATGTTCCAGACTCTATAAGGAGTATTGGCCTAAATGAATATAGACAAACAGGTCCGTAGGCTACAGTAGAAGCAGTGATTTCCCAGTTGAGACCAGAGAAAGAGCAAAGGAAAAGAGTGTGCTAGATAGGGAAGAGTGTGCATGGAGTCTGAGAGACAGGAAAACCTGCCTGGTATGTGAGTAAACTGCAGGTTCACTTCAAAATGTCTGAAGCTCAGGGAGCTTGAGGAGTGGTGGCAAGAGATGAGGCCAGAGAGGTCAGCAGGTCCAGAATAAGAAAGACAAAGAAGCCTTATTGGGGACCTGGACACTATCCTTAGAGCAAAGGGGAGATACTAGAGGGCTGTAAGGAAAGAAAACACAATGATTATATTTGTGCCCTAGAAAGATTCCTTTGGCTACAATGTAGAGAAAGAATTACCTGGAGGAAAAGTTGAAGGGAAATGGCTACTGCAGTCATCCAAGCAAAAGATGATGGTGACCTGACCCAAAAAGGTAGCAATAGAGATAAAAAGACCTGGACAGATACAGAGATATAAAATACAATAAAATATAAAAGATCTAGTGGTTTCTTATATGGAAGGTGTTGGGGAGGGAGGAGTCAAAGTTATACCATGGTTCTGAATTGAGTAACTGCATGTACATTATTCACTAAGATAGGAAACTGAGGAAGATGCAGATTTGAGGAGAAAGAAAATGAGTTTGGTTTTGGACATGCAGAACTTAAGACATTTAAGTAAGAGTTGTATATATGAATGTGCACAGCAGAAAGTTAGCTATATAGGTCTGAACTTCAAGAGGGCAGCCTGGCTAGAGACATAGGCAAGGCATCATCAGTACATATATACAATCATAGAAACCTGGAGATGAGATTGAAAAAAGCTATCAGAAAAGCAGAAGTAAACACAGCAGAATGTGGTATCCAAAGCCAAGAGAATACTTCAAAATGAAGCAAGTGGTCAACAGCATCAAATATTGCTCAGGCCAAATAGAATAAGGACTAAAAAGAGAGTCCACTGATTAGAAAAACCTCTGTGCCGTTGCTCAAACTATTCCCCTGGTTTGGAGTGTCCTTTCCCACAACCAGAGACCAAAGAAACATTTTCCATCTTTCAAGGATCTGCTCAAGTTACCTCACATTTGCATATGGCAGTTTAGTGAACATTATTACATGTTTCCTCATATACTCACAGTAAGATCTTGAGGGTTAAGACCATCTCTTAGGCATCTTCGCATCCCCTTCAGCTCATTAAAATGTAGATGCTGTAGGTTCAGAAAAGGAGTCAAATGTGCAGGAAAAGGTTCATGAAAGAACAGAATCTAAGAGTTGGAAGAGCTTATCCACAGGGCAGAACCATTGTCTGTCCCTGTCAGCAAGAGTGCACACATAGGACAAGCCCCTGCCCATGTGGGAAGAGTGATGAAGAAATTCCCTTTACTGTTTAGAAAGGAACTCTATATAGTCTTTATCCTTATATGCAAACGTAGTAAATGAAATGGTAAACAAGACTTTCCTGGCTTTTCATTGTGACATTAATGTTGTGGACCAGTTTAGTGCTAGATCTGGAACAAAATACCCACATCTTCCAAAGCCTGGCTGACATCTCTTACCCAAAAGGGAGGCCATGAATAGCCACTGATAGCACGCATTCATCTTCTGAGAGTTTTTTGTTTTCCTTTTTTTTTTTCTGGAGCGTAAACATCTAAAAAGGAAAGCCTTTTTGAACTAGGTGCAACTGCCAACTTCATTTACCCCCTCATATTTAATGAGCCTATTTTGTTTTATGGGTACTTCAAAAGAGCTGACAGAGAGGAGGCGGCTATGAATAGAAAACATGAAGCAACTTGCTGAGCCCTCATTGTGAGATCGACAGCTTGCTTTGTCACACCCTCACAGACCTATGTTTTCATGATTCCTTTTTCAAACACTTATCGAAATCCGAACCAGAAGAGAATTCTTGATCTCCTCCAACGTGTCAACATGAAAGAGAATATTTTAAGGCAGCCTGAGGGAGATGCGGTCACCAACACACTAACAACAATCAAGGCGGTAGTAATGTGGTACATTTCTTTGGAGGCATTCAGCCCAGTCCTCCAAAATTTGCTGCACAGCTGCAGGGATAGGAATTATTCTGTCCTTCCCCCATTCCTGCCTAAGCAACATTCCTGTTGAGTTGTCAAGAGGCCCTGGCATTTAAAACATTGGCAAATATTTACTCAACACCAGTAGAGTACTTTAAATACGGTGAGTCCTCAATGGTGGAGACACTCAGCACTGCTAACAAATAGCCCTTTGAGCAGTAGCTTTTTACAAATGTAGGGAGGATAGAGTAGAGGAGATAAAAATTAATAAGGGTAGAAATTCCCAGCAGCTTCAATCTGGAATATGATGCCTAAAGGAATTTCAAGTTAGTAAGTTTGTAAATATCTATTAACACTAAGTACTGCAGGATTCTGGGTGGCCGCCTCTTTTCATCACCTCATTTTGCCATTTTAGCACTGCTTTCATATTAATATTGTGTATAATATTGCACACTTCAATTCTGGGTGTCTTTACCCCTTATAGTGTGGTTTCCACTGACAACCTGAGCAGGTTAAAAACAAATGATCCACTTCACACTGATCTATCCTACAAGTGCTCAAGGATGAATAGTGTCATAAAAGTGGAACAAGTTGTACAAGGACAGCATTTCAGGCAGGAGAAAAAGTCCGCTAAATCTGACACCCAGGAAGGAAATTAAGATTTAGTCCAATGCCAGTATTTTACATGATGTTTTTTTAACTTAACAAGCTGAGACATGAGTTTTACCAAGATCATATAATTATAAGCATCTTCTCAGAATTAGTTTTACTATCTGTGTTTCCTCTGTTTTTAATACCTATAATATTAGAACTCAATCACAATATAACTGCATGCTACACTTCACAATCTTGTTTAGAAAAACATTTATTTTAGGTTCAGGGGTAAATATGCAGGTTTGTTATATAGGTAAATTGTGTGTCACCGGAGTTTGGTGTACAGATTATTTCATTATCCAGGTAATAAGCATAGTGCCCGATAGGTAGTTTTTATATGCTCTCCCTCCTTCCACCCTCCCTCCTCAAGTAGGCCCCAGTTTCTGTAACATGCAGTATTTGACATTCTGCTTCTGCATTAGTTTGCTTAGGATAATAGCCCCCAGCTCCATCCATGTTGCTGCAAAGACATGATCTCATTCCTTTTTATGGCTGCACAGTGTTCCACGGTGTACTACATTTTCTTTATCCAGTCTACCATTTGAAAGACATTTAGGTTGATTTCATGTCTTTGCTATGTAAATAGTGCTGCCATGAACATATATGTGCATGTGTCTTTACAGTAGAATAATTTACATTCCTTTGGGTATACACCCACTAATGGGATTGCTGGGATGAATGGTAATTCTGTTTTAAGTTCTTTGAAAAATCACCACATTGCTTTCCACAATGGCTGAACTAATTTACATTTCCACCAGCAGTGTATAAGCATTCTTTCTCTGCAATCTCATTACCATATTATTGTTTTACTTTTTAATAGTAGCCATTCTAGGCCAAGCATGGTAGCTCACACCTGTAATCCCAACATTTTGGAAGGCTGACATGGGTGGATCACTTGAGCCCAGGAGTTCAAGAGCAGTCTAGGCAACATGGCAAAACCCTGTTTCTACAAGAAATACTAAAATTAGCCAGGTGTGATGGCATGCACCTATAGTCCCAGCTACTTGGGAGACTGAGGTGAGAGGATTACTCAAGCCCAGGAGGAGGAGGTTACAGTGAGCCAAGATTGTACTGCTGGAGTGCAGTGGTACAATAAAAAACAATAATAATAATGGCTGGGTCCATTCCAAGACGGCCAAATAGGAACAGCTCTGGTCTTCAGCTCCCAGTGTGATCGACACAGAAGATGGGTGATTTCTGCATTTCTAACTGATGTACCTGGTTCATCACATTGGGGCTGGTTGGACAGTGGTACAGCCCATAGAGGGCTAGCCAAAGCAGGGCAGGGCATCGCATCATCCTGGAAGTGCAAGGGGTTGGGGGATGTCTCTTTCCTCGCCAAGGGAGACTGTGACAGACTATACCTGGAAAAATGGGACACTCCCACCCAAATACTGTGTTTTTCCCATGGTCTTAGCAACCAGCACACCAGGAGATTCTCTCCTGTGCCTGGCTTGGTGGGTCCCACACCCAAAGAGCCTTGCTGACTGCTAGTACAGCAGTCTGAGATCGACCTGCAAGGCTGCAGCCTGGCGGGGGGAGGCGCGTCTGCCATTGCTAAGGCTTGAGTAGGTAAACAAAGCGGCCAGGAACCTCAAACTGAGAAGAGCCCACCACAGCTCAGCAAGGCCTACTCTGCTATAGACTCCACCTCTATGGGCAGGGCATAACTGAACAAAAGGCAGCAGAAACTTCTGCAGACATAAACGTCCCTGTCTGACAGCTCTGAAGAGAGCAGTGGTCTCCCAGCATGGCATTTGAGCTCTGAGAATGGACAGACTGCCTCCTCAAGTTGGTCCCTGACCTCCGTGTAGCCTTAATGGGAGACACCTCCCAGTACGGGTCAACAAACACCTCATACAGCTGGGTGCCCCTCTGGGACGAAGCTTCCAGGGGAAGGATCAGGCAGCAATATTTGCTGTTCTGTAATACTTGCCATTCTGCAGCCTCCGCTGGTGATACCCAGGAAAACAGGGTCTGAAGTGGACCTCCAGCAAACTCCAACAGACCTGCAGCTGAGGGACCTAACTGTTAGAACAAAAATGAACAAACAGAAAGGAAAGCAACAACATCAACCAAAAGGACATCCACACCAAAACCCCACCTGTAGGTCACCAACATCAAAGACCAAAGGTAGATAAAACCACAAAGATGGGGAGAAACCAGAGCAGAAAAGCTGAAAATTCTAAAAACCAGAGCGCTTCTTCTCCTCCAAAGGATCACAACTCCTCATCAACAACGGAACAAAGTTGGGCAGAGAATGACTTTGAGGAGTTGACAGAAGTAAGGTCAGTAACAACAAACTTCTCCAAGCGAAAGGAGTATGTTCTAACCCATCGCAAGGAAGCCAAAACCCTTGAAAAAAGGTTACACAAATGGCTAACTAGAATAAACAGTGTAGAGAATACCTTAAATGGCCTGATGGAGCTGAAAACCATGGCACAAGAACTTCGTGATGCATGCACAAGCTTCAATAGCCAATTTGATCAAGTGAAAGAAAGGATATCAGTGATTAAAGATCAAACTAATGAAATAAGGCAGGGAGACAAGATTAGAGAAAAAAGAGTAAAAAAAAACGAACAATGCCTCCAAGAAATATGGGACTGTGTGAAAAGACCAAATCTACATTTGACTGGTGTACCTGAAAGTGATGGGGAAAATGGAAACAAGTTGGAAAACACTCTTCAGGATATTATCCAGGAGAACTTCCCCAACTTAGCATGGCAGGCCAACATTCAAATTTGGGAAATACAGAGAACACCACAAGGATATTCCTTGAGAAGAGCCACCCTAAGACACATAATTGTAAGATTCACCAATGTTGAAATGAAGTAAAAAATGTTAAGGGCAGCCAGAGAGAAAGGTTGGGTTACCCACAAATGGAAGACCATCAGACTAACAGGAGATCTCTCGGCAGAAACCCTACAAGCCAGAAGAGGGTGGGGGCCAATATTCAACATTCTTAAAGAAAAGAATTTTCAATCCAGAATTTCATATCCAGCCAAACTAAGCTATGTAAGTGAAGGAGAAATAAAATCCTTTACAGACAAGCAAACGCTGAGAGATTTTTGTCACCACCTGGCCTGCCTCACAAGAGCTCCCGAAGGAAGACTAAACATGAAAATGAACAACCGGTACCAGCCACTGCAAAAACATGCCAAATTGTAAAGACCATCAATGCTATGAAGAAACTGCATCAATTAATAGGCAAAACAACCAGCTAACATCATAATGACAGAATCAAATTCACACATAACAATATTAACTTTAAATATAAATGGGCTAAACACCCCAATTAAAAGACACAGACGGAAAATTGGATAAAGAGTCAAGACCCATCAGTGTGCTGTATTCAGGAGACCAATTTCATGTGCAGAGACACACATAGGCTCAAAATAAAGGGATGGAGGAAGAACTACCAAGCAAATGGAAAGCAAAAAAAAAAAGCAGGGATTGCAATCCTCTGCTAGTCTCTGATAAAACAGACTTTAAACCAACAAAGATCAAAAAAGACAAAGAAGGCCATTACATAATGGTAAAGGGATCAATTCAACAAGAAGAGCTGACTATCCTAAATACATATGGCCCTAATACAGGAGCACCCAGATTCATAAAGCAAGTCCTTAGAGACCTACAAAGAGACTTGACTCCCACACAATAATAAGGGGAGACTTTAACACCTTTCTGTCAATATTAGACAGATCAATGAGACAGAAGGTTAACAAGGATATCCAGGACTCCAACTCAGTTCTGCATGAAGTGGACTTAATAGACATCTACAGAACTCTCCACACAAAATCAACAGAACATACATTCTTCTAAGCACCACATCGCACTTGTTCTAAAATTGACCACATAATTGGAAATAAAGCACTCCTCAGCAAATGTAAAAGAACAGAAATCACAACACACTGTCTCTCAGACCACAGTGCAATCAAATTAGAACTCAGGATTAAGAAACTCATTCAAAACCACACAACTACATGGAAACTGAACAAACTGCTCCTGAAAGACTACTGGGTAAATAACGAAATGAAGGCAGAAATAAAGATGTTTGAAACAAATGAGAATAACGACAGAACATACCAGAATCCCTGGGACACATTTAAAGCAATGTGTCGAGGGAAATTCATAGCACTGAATGCCCATAAGAGAAAGCAGGAAAGATCCAAAATCGACACCCTAACATCACAATTGAAAGAATTAGAGAAGCAAGAGCAAACAAATTCAAAAGCTAGCAAAAGGCAAGGAATAACTAAGATCAGAGCAGTACTGAAGGAGATAAAGACAAAAAAATAACCTTCACAAAATCACTGAATCCAGGAGCTGGTTTTTTGAAATGATCAACAAAATTGATAGCCCCCTAGCAAGACTAATAAAGAAGAAAATAGAGAAGAACCAAATAGATACAATAAAAAATGATAAAAGGGATATCGCCACCAATCTGACAGAAATACAAACTACCATCAGAGAATACTTTAAATATCTCTATGCAAATAAACTAGAAAATCTAGAAGAAATGGATAAATTCTAGTATACTTACACCATCCCAAGACTAAACCAGGAAGAAGTTGAATCTCTGAATAGACCAATAACAGGCTCTGAAATTGAGGCAATAATTAATAGCCTACCAACCAAAAAAAGTCCAGGACCAGATGGATTCACAGCCAAATTCTACCAGAGTTACCAAGAGCAGCTGGTACCATTCCTTCTGAAACTATTGCAATCAATAGAAAAAGAGGGAATCCTCCCTAACTCATTTTATGAGGCCAGCATCATCCTGATTACAAAGCCTGGCAGAGACACAATGAAAAAAGAGAATTTTAGACCAGTATCCCTGATGAACATCAATGCAACAATCCTCAATAAAGTACTGGCAAACCAAATCCAGCAGCACATCAGAAAGCTTATCCACCATGATCAAACTGGCTTCATCCCTGGGATGCAAAGCCAATTCAATATATGCAAATCAATAAATGTAATCCACCACATAAACAGAACCCATGACAAAAACCACATGATTATCTCAATAGATACAGAAAAGGCCTTCAACAAAATTCAACAGCCCTTCATGCTAAAAACTCTCAATAAATTAGGTATTGATGGAACATATCTCAAAATAATAAGAGCTATTTATTACAAACCCATAGCCAATATCATACTGAATGGGCAAAAACTGGAAGCATTCCCTTTGAAAACCGGCACAAGACAAGGATACCCTCTCTCACCACTCCTATTCAACATAGTATTGGAAGTTCTGGCTGGGGCAAGACAAAGAAATAAAGGGTATTCAACAAGGAAAAGTGGAAGTCAAATTGTCCCTGTTTGCAGATGACATGATTGTACATTTAGAAAACCCCATCGTCTCAGCCCAAAATCTCTTTAAGCTGATAAGCAACTTCAGCAAAGTCTCAGGATACAAAATCAATCTGCAAAAATCACTAGCATTCCTATACACCAATAACAGATAAACAGCCAAATCATGAGTGAACTCCCATTCACAATTGCTTCAAAGAGAATAAAATACCTAGGAATCCAACTTACAAGGGATGTGAAGGACCTCTTCAAGGAGAACTACAAACCACTGCTCAACAAAATAAAAGAGGACACAAATTTAAGAACATACCATGTTTATGGATAGGAAGAATCAATATTGTGAAAATGGCCATACTGCTCAAGGTCATAGATTCAATGCCATTCCCATCAAGCTACCAATGACTTTCTTCACAGAACTGGAAAAATCTACTTTAAAGTTAATATGGAACCAAAAAAGAGCCCACATAGCCAAGACAATCCTAAGCAAAAAGAACAAAGCTGGAGGCAATCACGCTATCTGGCTTCAAACTATACTACAAGGCTACAGTAACCAAAACAGCATGGCACTGGTACCAAAACAGATATATAGACCAATGGAACAGAACAGAGGCCTCAGAAATAATACCACACATCTACAACCATATGATCTTTGACAAACCTGACAAAAACAGGAAATGAAGAAAGAATTCCCTATTTAATAAACGGTGCTGGGAAAACTGGCTAGCCATATGTAGAAAGCTGAAACTGGATCCCTTCCTTACATTTTATAGAAAAATTAATTCAAGATGGATTAAAGACCTAAATGTTAGAGTTAAAACCATAAAAACCCTAGAAGAAAACCTAGGCAATACCATTCAGGACATAGGCATGGGCAAAGACTTCATGACTAAAACACCAAAAGCAACGGCAACAAAAGCCAAAATAGACAAATGGGATCTAATTAAACTAAGAAGTCTCTGAACAGCAAAAGAAACTACCATCAGAGGAAATAGGCAACCTACAGAATGGAAGAAAATTTTTGCAATCTACTCATCTGACAATGGCTAATATCCAGAATCTACAAAGAACTTAAAGAAATTTACAATAAAAAAGAGCAACTCCATCAAAAAATGGGCAAAGGATATGAACAGATACTTTCAGAAGAAGACATTTATGCAGCCAACAGACATGAAAAAATGCTCATCATCTCTGGTCATCAGAGAAATGCAAATCAAAACCACAATGAGATACCATCTCACACCAGTTAGAATGGCAATCATTAAAAAGTCAGGAAACAACAGACGCTGGAGAGGATGTGAAGAAATGGGAACGCTTTTACACTGTTGGTGGGAGTATAAATTAGTTTAACCATTGTGGAAGACAGTGTGGCAATTCCTCAAGGATCTAGAACTAGAAATACCATTTGACCCAGCTATTCCATTACTGGGTCTATACCCGAAGGATTGTAAATCATGCTACTATAAAGACACAACCCAAATGTCCATCAATGACAGTCTGGATTAAGAAAATGTGGCACATGTACACCATGGAATACTATGCAGTCATAAAAAAGATGAGTTCATGTCCTTTGCAGGGACGTGGATGAAGCTGGAAACCATCATTTTCAGCAAACTATCACAAGGACAGAAAACCAAACACTGCACATTCTCACTCATAGGTGGGAATTGAACAATGAGAACACTTGGACAGGGGGTGGGGAACATCACACCGGGGCCTGTCGGGGGATTAGAGTTGGGGGAGGGATAGCATTAGGGGAGATACCTAATGTAAATGATGAGTTAATGGGTGCAGCAAACCAATATGGCACATACCTATGTAATAAACCTGCACGTTGTGCACATGTACCCTATAACTTACAGTATAATAATAAAAACAATAATAATAGTAGCCGTTCTGACTGGTATGAGATGGTATCTCATCGTGGTTTTGATTTGCAATTCTCTAATGATTAATAATGTTGAGTATGTTTCCATGAGCTTGTTGGCTGCATGCATGTCTTCTTTTGAAAAGTATCTGTTCGCATCCTTTGCCCACATTTTAATGAGGTGGTTTGTTTTTGCTTGTTGATTTGCTGTTAAGTTTCTTATAAATGCTTGTTAACTGTCAGATGCAGAGTTTGCAAATATTTTCTCCCATTCTGTAGGCTGTCTGTTTACTCTGTTGATAGTTTCTTTTGCTATGCAGAAGCTCTTTGATATAATTAGGTCTCATCTGTCAATTTTTGTTTTGTTGCTATTGCTTTTGCCATCTTCATCATGAAATCTTTGCCACGGCCTATGTCCAGAATAGTATTTCCAACATTATCATCCAGTTTTTATACTTTCAGGTTTTACATTTAAGTCTTTAATCCATCTTGAATTGATTTTTGTATATGGTTTAAGGACAGCATCTAGTTTCAAGTTTCTGCCTATGATTAGCCAGTAATCCCAGCATCATTTATTGAACAGGAAGTCCTATCCCCATTGCTTGTTTTTGTCAACTTTGTCAAAGATCAGATGGTTGTAGGACTGCGGCATTATTTCTGGACTTTCTATGTTGTTCCATTGGTCTATGTGTCTGTTTTTGTACCAGTATCATGCAGCTTTGGTTACTGCAGCCTTTATTGTTTGGAGTCAGGTAACAAGGTAACAAAACGCCTCCAGCTTTGTTCTGTTTTTTTTTAGGACTGCTCTGGCTATTCAGGCTCTTTTGTGGTTCTCGATGAATTTTAAAATAGATTTTGTAATTCTGTGAGGAATATCATTGATAGTCTGATAGGAATAGCATTGAATCTGTAAATTGTTTTGGGCAGTATGGCCATTTTAACAACATGGATTCTTCCTATCTATGAGCATAGAATGTTTCCCCATTTGTTTGTGTCATCTCTGATTTCTTTGAGCAGTGTTTTGTAATTCTCATTGTAGAGATTTTGTACCTCCCTGCTTAGCTATATTCCTAGGTATTTTATTCTTCTTGTGGTTATTGTGAATGGGACTGCATTCTTGATTTGGTTCTCAGCTTAGATGTTGTTGGTGTATAGAAATGCTACTGACTTTTGTACATTAATTTTGTATCCTGAAACTTTGCTGAAGTTGTTTATGGGATCTAGGAGTTTTGGGGCAGAGATTTTGGGGGTTTTTAGGTAAGAATAATGTCATCTGCAAGGAAATTGGCCTGAAGTTTTATTGTTTGTTGTTGTGTCTCTGCCAGGTTCTGGTGTAAAGGTGATGCTGGACTCATAGAATGAGCCGGGGAGGAGTCTCTCCTCCTCAAATTTTTTGAAATAGTTTCAGTAGGAACAGTAGCAGCTCTTCTTCATACATCTGGTAGAATTCAGCTGTGAATCCATCTGGCCCTGGGCTTTTTCTGGTTGGTAGGCTTTTTATTACTGATTCAATTTCAGAACTCATTATTAGTCTGTTCAGGGATTCCATTTCTTCTTTGTTCAATCTTGGAAGGTTATGTTTCCAGGAATTTATCCATTTCTTTTAGTTTGTGTTCACAGAAGTGTTCCCAGTAGTCTCTGAGAGTTCTTTGTATTTCTGTAGGGTTAGTGGTAAAGTCCCCTTTGTCATTTCTGATTATGCTTACTTAGATCTCCTCCATTTTTTCCTTTATTCATCTAACCAGCAGCCCATCAATCTTATTTATTCCTTCAATGAACAAACTACTGCATTTGCTGATCTTTTGTATGATTTTTCATTTCTCAGTTTCCTTCAGTTCAGCTCTAATTTTGATTGTTTCTTGTCTTCTGCTAGTTTTGGGGTTAGTTTGCTCGTTTCTCTAGTTCCTCTAGATGTGATGTTAGATTGTTAGTTTGAGATCTTTCTAACTTTTCAAAGTGAGCCTTTAGCACTATAAACTTGCCTCCTAGTACTCCCTTACCTGTGTCCCAGAGATTCTGGTATCTAATATCTTTGTTCTCATTAGTTTCAGAGAATTTTTTGATTTCTGCCTTAACTTCTTTTTTTACCCAAAAATCATTCAGGAGCAGGTTAATTTTAATGTACTTGTATAGTTTTGAGTGATTTCTTAGTATTGATTTATATTTTAATTTTTCAATGATCTGAGAATATATTTCATATTTCAGTTTTTTTGAATTTGCTGAGGACTGTTTTATGGCCAATTGTATGGTTAATTTTAGAGTATGTACCATGTGCACATAAGAAGAAGAATGTATAGTCTGTTGTTTTTGGGTAAAGACTTCTGTAGATAACTGTTAGGCCCATTTGATCAAGTGTCGAGGTCAGGTCCCAAATATCTTCACCAGTTTTCTGCCTCAATTATCTGTCTAATACTGTCAGTGGGGTGTTGAAGTCTCCCACTATTATTGTGTGGTTATCTAAGTCTCTTTGTAGGTCTCTAAAAACTTGCTTCATGAATCTGGATGCTCCTGTATGGGGGGAAAATATATTTAGGATAGTTACATCTTCTTGTTCAATTGAACATTTTACCACTACATAATACTCTTCTTTGTCTTTTTAAATCATTATTGGCTTAAAGTCTGATTTGTCTGAAATTAGAATAAGCAACCCCCGATTTTTTGTTTTCCATTTGCTTGATAGATTTTTCTCCATCCCTCTACTTTGAGCCTATGGGTATCACTGCATGTGAAATGGGTCTCTTGAAGACATCATATAACCAGGACTTGCTTCTTTATCCAACTTGCAACTCTGTGGCTTTTAATTGGAGTACTTAGCCTGTTTACACTAAAGGTTAATATTGATATGTGCAGATTCGATCCTGTCATCACATTGTTAGCTGGTTACTATACAGACTTGATTGTGTGGTTGCTTTATAGTGTTAACGGTCTATATACTTAAGTGCATTTTTGTGGTGGCCACTAATAGTCTCATTTCCATATTTAGCATTCCTTTAAGTACCTTTTGTAAGGCAGGCAGGTGTGGTGGTAAGGAATTCCCTTAGCATTTGACTTTCTGAAAAGGATCTTATTTTTTATTCACTTATGAAGCTTAGTTTGGCTGGATGTGAAATTCTTGGTTGAAGTTTCCTAAGAATGTTGAATACAGGTCCACAATCTCTTCTGGCTTATGGAGCTTCTAGTGAAAATTCTGCTGCTATCTTAATGGATTTCCCTTTGTATTAATAGGAGACCTGCCCCTTCTCTCTAGCTGCCTTTAATATTTTTTTCGTTCATGTCAACCTTAGAGAATCTGATTATATGTCCTGGGAATGATCATCTTGTATAATATCTCACAGGCTTTCTCTGCATTTCCTGAATTTAAATGTTGGTCTTTCTAGCAAAGTTGAAAAAATTTTTGTAAACAATATCCTCAAATATGTTTTCAAAGTTGCATATTTTTTTCTTCCTCTCTTTCAGGGACACCAATAAGTCATAAGTTTGAAACTGTCATTGCAAAATTATAACTGAGACAGCGAAAGAGAGCTGACCTAACCGAATCCATCTAGACTCTAACCTCCAAGCTGTCTTTGTTCATTCCTAGGCAAACGCCAAACTAACTTTGGGAGGAACTTAGTTTATAGTTCAGCTTTGAAACAAAGATGATAATGCCCTTTCCCCAACCCCCTTCCCACCTGGGGAATAGACTGTCTTTGCAGGACTAGCAAATTAGCCATGAGATTAGAAATTATGGTTTAGGAGTCATGCAGCTGGAGGCTGCAAGATTCTAAACCTCCCCAAATAGCTCCTGGGGATAACACCACTATTACAAAACCTAAGATCAGTGCTTGAGATATTTTGCAGACCCTGTAGTCGACAGATCAGCTGGCTCCACCTAGATCAATAAACTGGCCCATCTGGTCTGACTCAGGAACTGACTCAGCACAAGAGGACAGCTTCACCTCCCTATGATTTCATCTCCAACTTGATCAATCAGAACTCCCGATTCGCTGCCCCCCACCCACCCACCAAATTATCCTTAAAAACGCCAATCCTCAAATTCTCAGGGATACTGATTCGAGTAATAATAAAACTCTGGTCTCCCACATAGCTGGCTCTGCATGAATTATCTTTATTGCAATTCCCTTGTCTTGATAAATCAGCTCTGTTTAGGCAGCAGGCAAGGTGTAACTGTTGGGTGGTTACAGGTTTAGTCTCTTCATATAATTTCATATTTCTTGGAGGTTTTGTTCATTCTTTTTTCTTTATTTCTGAGTTAATTTGAAGACCCAGTCTTTGAGCACTGAGATTCTTTCCTCAGCTTGGTCTATTCTGCTGTGAATACCTGTGACTGCATTATGAAATTCTTACAGTGTGTTTCTCACCTCTATCAGATCAGTTCTTTCTTATAATGGCCATTTTGTCTTTCAGCTCCTGTATCATTTTATTGTAATCCTTAGATTCCTTGGATTGAGTTTTGACTTTCTCCTGAATTTCAATGATCTTCATTCCTATCCATATTCTGAATTCTATGTCCATCATTCTAGCCATTTCAGCCTGGTTAAGAACCCTTGCTAGGGAACCAGTGCAGTCATTTGAAGGAAAAAAGACATTCTTGGTTTTTTGAGTTTCCAGAGTTCTTGCACTGATTCTTTCTCATCTGTGTGGGCTGATGTTCCTTAACTGTAGTGTAATTTGAAAATATAATCAGTTGACTTCATTTCTGAATGTTTTCAGCATTCCAAAGCTTTGTGCAGAGTCTTTATTTTAAGCTTAATTCTTGTCCTTGGTTTCATGAGGGGTTGTATTAGTATTTTTGGTGTTGAACTTTGGACTGCGATCCGGTAGATGGCGGTAAACGTAATGGCCAGTAGGTAGGCGCTTGCTCAGTCACATGGCTCCTCTGCATCTCCTCATGTTTGCAGCTGTGCTCTCTCTCAGTTCTCTTAAGAGTGTGGGCTCCTCTTGGACTCAAGTGCTGACTGCAGATCTTGGCTTGGCACTCCTGGGCTGCACACTGCAGCCCTCAAGTCAGCTCAGGTTTTACTTTCCCTCCCTAGCTTGGAGGCAGCAGCAGAAGTGACCTTGGCAGTGATGTGGCAGAGGGCCTTTCATTTGCCTCCTGGGGATCCATCCCAAAGAAATGCAGAGCCATTACCAATTGGTGCAATCAGTCCAGGGTGGGGCTGCTATGTTGTGGGCCCAAGCCAGGAGGCCCTACCTGGTGATGAGCAGGAGGGTGCAGGGGGCTCATAAGGGAGATGGACTGGCTTCTTCTTAGGGCAGCTGTGGCTTGCTGGAAGTGTAAAGTGTAGGTAAAGCACTTAAGGTCTTTGTTCCTTCCCCAGTCCATGGTCAGCAGGAGCAGTACCAGTGCAGTGGCAGTGGCAGAGGGGCTTTCAATTGCCCCTGGGAGCTCCACTTCAGAGAAATGCAGAGCAGCTGCCACTGGGAATGTTCAGTCGGCGCGGTGGGGCGGCTATGTGGCTGGCCCAAGGTGGGGGGCAACTGGTGAGGAGCAGGCAGTTAGGGGCTCACAGGGAGCGCAGACTGGGCTCCCCTCCATATGGCGACTTTGGCATGCTGGTGCCACAAGTGAATCCCTCAGGCTCTTTGTTCCTTCCTCAGTCCTAAGACAGCGAGGGCAGAACTGCTGTAGTGGCAACGGGGCTGTCGGTTGCCTCGGGAAGCTCCACCCCAGGAAAACACAGAGCCACTACCAGTGGGAAAGCTGAGCTGGGAGTGGGGTGGCTGCTCTGTGGTCCCGAACTGGGGGGCCCTGCCTGGTGAAGGGTAGGAGGTAGGGGCTCACAGAGAAGAGAGACTGGGCTCTTCTCTGTATGGTGGCTGCAGCATGCTGGAGGTTCCAGCAAAGCAACCAGGTCCTTTGTTTCTTCCCCAGCCTGAGGGCAATAAGGGCAGTGCCACAGCAGCTGCAGGACCCAGGGACTGTGGATCATCTCTGGGATTTCCTCCCCAGAGAAACGCAGAGCTGCTACCAACGGAAGTGTTCAGCAGGGGCAGGGTGGCTGTGCTGGGGGCCCAAGTCAAGAGATCCTGCCCAGTGAGGAGTAGCAGAGACAGGGACCCGCATGGAAAACAGTCTGTCTGCTTTTCCGTAAGGCAGCTGCACTGTGCTGGAGCCCTGCGTGAGTCCCTAATCACTGCACTCCTCAGCCTGAGGGCAACAGTAGTAAGGGCTGTGGAGCAGCGAAAATGGCGGCCCACCTGCTACCTCTGGGAGCTCCATCCCAGGTAAGTGTAGAACTGCTACCAGCCCAGTGGTCCAAGCAAGGGGTGGCTGGGATCCCAGGTCAAGAGTCCCTGCCCAGTGGGAAGGAGCAGGGCTGGGGACCCATGTGTAAAACAATCTGGCCGCTTTACTGTAAGGCAGCTGTGCTGCCCTGGGGGTCCCTGTGAGTCCCTAATCACTGTGCTCCTTCCGGGGCCTGAGGGCAACAGGAGGGACTGCTGTGGAGTAGCGAAAATGGCGGCCCACCTGCTGAGGTCCCTCCCAGGGAAGCGCAGAGCAGCTAGTGGCCTGAGAGATCAGCAGGCGCTGGCTTGGCCACGCTAAGGTCCCAGGCCAGTGGACCTTGTCTGAGGAGGTGCAGTGCAGGGGAGGCCTGCAGTTTGTCCACTGCACAGCCCCATGGGTTTGGTCTCTATCCTGGTGATGTGGGAAGGAGCCTAGCCTTCCCCGTTGCCGGAACTGCAGCCGCTGCTGTCGGGGTGCCCGGGGATCCAAGGCCACCAGGACTCTGCATGTGCCTGAGTGGCGGCTCCACCCAGACTCCACCTAGCTCTCCGCGTCAGTCTGCAGGCCCCGGTTGGGAGAGGTCACGGGTGTTCTCCTGAGCCCAGTGTTGCAAAAGCCCCCTGGCAGAAGTGTGGGTCCCCAGGCACTCTCACTCACCATTTTCCCATGTTGGGAGCCTCCCCTGGCTCTGGTGGGCGGTTGTCCTGTCTCACTCTTCTCTGTTCTCCATAAGTGGCGTTGCTTCCTTGCTGAATCCCAAAGTGTCCACCTGGATGATCTAGTTAAAGAGCTAGTGTCTACTTACCGGTTTCTTCTGTGAGTGGCGCACACTAGCTGTTTCTAGTCAGCCATCTTTTTCTTTTTTTTTTTTTTTTGACACGGTCTCGCTCTGTCGGGGAAGCTGGAGTGCAGTGGCGAGATCTCGAGTCACTGCAGCCTCAGCCTCCCGGACTCAACTGATCCTCCCGCCTCAGCCTCCACAGTAGCTAGGATGACAGGCACGCAACACCAGGCCTGGGTTTTTTTTTTGTTGTTGTTTGTTTTGTTTTTTTAATTTCTTGTAGAGATGAGGTTTCCTTATGTTGCCCAGGCTACTCTTGAACTCCTGGGATCAAGCACTTGTCCCACCGGGCCTCCTGAAAGTGCTGCTGGGATTGCCATTAGCCACCGCCCTGGCCTAGTCAGCCATCTTAAGTAGAGGGATCCACAGTGTATTTTCAGCTTTCTAATCTTAATCACGCCAAACACGCACAGCCCACAGCTGACTCAGAGGCCTTCAGGAAGAACATGGACATAAAGAATAAATAATTTAGGCAGGAAAGAACATTCTCAAGACACCAACTATATATTAAAATGAAGAGAAAATTATTTGAATTAAGCCAGAACTTTCTCTCCTATAGCTAGCAACAATAAGTAGAAATTTTTAGATACATTATGACATCTAATCCTGACTAAAATCCTGTGAAGTAGGACTGTTACCCCCATTTTAGAAATGAGGAAACCAAAGCCTGAAGAGGTTAAGTAATTTCCCAAGGTCTTGGAGGTCCTGTAGCTAATAAATGAGAATGCAAGGATTTGAATCTAATCAGTCAGGCTCCAGTGGCTTCCCCTTCACTACTAGGCTGCACTGCCTAGGTTTAGGCTTAACATACACAAGTAAACAACATGCATGAAAGTGATTTGCAAATCAGTTTACCAGAGCTTAAAAAAAGTTTCATTCTACATACAGAATTTGGAAATTTCCTTATTTTATAGTATGCCATAAAATTGCTGTCCTAAAACAGTAGAATAATTTCGACTCACAATTCTCAAGCTGCCTTTTCTATTGATGTGCATTTTATTTCAATTGCTAATTTTTATAACTAATTAATATGATTGCTCCGAGCTTAAGAACTATAGCTATGCGCTTATTTTAACATTTTTCAAGAACGTGGATTTTTTCTTTACAAGATTGCTTTTGTTTAACTAAACATTTAGCATCTGTATCTTTTGGTCATCATTCATAACTTGTTCTATTTCTCTTAATTTATTAGTGGAAACTGCTTAGTTTTAGAACAACTCATGCAGATTGGAAATGGGTTTACTTTCTATTAAGGGTAAATGAAAGAGTTTGATAGTGACCACTTATTTCACCAATAGGAAATTAACTATCACTGTAAGTGAGCCCTTTGAAATGGAATCTGAATTTTTTTTAATGGACAAAATTGGAGATTACTTCTTTGTCAAATACTTATCTTGTACTTTTAAGTTGATCAGAATCCTCCAAATTATGAATCACTGTTAAAAATTATAAGTTCACTTTCAAATTATAAAATAATTTAATTCAATAGAATTTATTAGATGACTATAATGTAACTAGTAAATAGCAGTCCCAAACAAGTATCTACATTATTTACAAGCAGAAATAAGAGTTACTTATTGATTAAATGTTAAAGATCAGCCTCTTTTTAGCTCTTCCTTTCCAGGTTGGCTATGGATCCTGACTAATTTTTTACTAGTTTTCCAAATAAGATAAAATAAAAACTTGACTTAAAGAAAAAGAAATAAACTAAGCATGCCAATTAGCAAAGTACTTGTGATGAACAGGACCTCATATTAGATGCTGGTAAATATACGTAAAAATTCAAAAATAGGTCCCAAACAATTTTACCAGGTGTTGCAATTTTACTCTGCATTTTTCATTGCCTTAAAATTTTATATAGCTGAAGTATACAACTTGATATTTTTATACACATTATGAAATTATCACCATAATCAAGCTAATTAACATAGCCATTCCCTCATATAGTTACCTTTGTGTGTGTGTTGGGGGTGAGGGGCTGAAAAACATCTACTGTCTTGGAAGTTCAGGTGTATAATACAGTATTTTTAACTATAGTCACATTGCTGTGCATTAGATCTCCAGCACTTATTCATCTTGCAAAGCTAAAACTTTATACCCTTCAATCAACATCTCTCCATTTCTCCCTCCCCCAATCCCCTGGCAACCACCATTCTACTCTGCTTCTGTGAGTTTGACTATTTTAGATATCAGATATAAATTAAATCATGCAGTATTTGTCTTTCTGTGTCTGGATGATTTCACTTAGCATAATGTCCTCCAGGTTAATTCATATTATTGCAAATGGCAGATTTTCTTCTTTTCTAAGGCTCAATAATATTCCATTGTGTATCATATATACTATATTTTATTTATCCATTCATCTCTCAGTGATATTTAAGTTGTTTCCATTTCTTGGCTATTGTGAATAATGCTGTAAAGAATATGGGAGTGCAAATATCTCTTCAAGATGCTGATTTCAGTTCCTTTAGATATATACCCCGAAGTGAAATGGCTGGATCGTATGTTCTATGTTTAATTTTTTTAAGGACCCTCCATACTATTTTTCATAATGGCTGTGCCAATTTACATTCTCACCAACAGTGTACAAGGGCTCCCTTTTCTCCACATCCTTGCCAACACTTGTTATAGTTTGTCTTTTTGATAGTAGCCACTCTAACAGGTGTGGGGTGTTACCATATGGTTTTGATTTGCATTGGCCATTTCATTATCTTCTCTTTGAGAAACATCTGTTCAAGTCCTTCCCATTTTTTAAATCAGGATATTTGTTTTCTTGCTATTCATTTGTAAGAGTTCTTCTTTATATATTTTGGAAATTAACCAGTTATCAGATATATAGTTTGCAAATATTTTCTCCTATTCACTAGATTATCTTTTCACTCTATTGGTTTTTTTCTTTGCTGTGAAGAAACTTTTAGTTTGATGCAATCCTACTTGTCTATTTTTGCTTTTGTTGCTTTGTGCTTTTGGTGTTATATCCAAAAAATCATCGCCCAGACCAATGTCAAGAAGCTTTTTCACTGTGTTTCCTTGCAGTAGTTTTGTGGCTTCAGGTCTTACATTTAAGTCATTAATCCATTTTGAGTTCATTTTGTATATGATATAAGGGTCCAATTTCATTCTTCTACCTGTGGATATCCAGTTTTCCCAACACCATTTATTAAAGATATGATCCTTTCCCTATTGCATGTTCTTGGCACCATTATTGAAGATCGGTTGACTATAATGTGTAGATTTATTTCTGGCCCCTCCATTCTATTTCACTGGTCTATGTCTGTTTTTATGCCAGTACTACACTGTTTTGATTACTATCACTTTATAATATATTTTGAAATCAGGGAGTGTGACAACTTCAGCTTTGTTCTTTTTGTTCAAGATTCTTATTGTTTTTCAGGGTTTCTATGGTTCCATGTAAGTTTTAAGATTTTTTTTTTCTATTTCTGTGAAGATTTTAATTGGGGTTTCATTGACTCTATAGATCACTTTAAGTAGTATGGACATTTGAATAATATCAGTTATATCAATCCATAAACACAGGATGTCTTTTCACTTATCTGTGTTTTATTTCACTTCCTTCATGAGTTTTGTAACTTTCAGTCTAAAAGTATTTCACTTCTGTTTTTAGTTTATTCCTATGTATTTCATT
The DNA here is from genome assembly GCF_047675955.1 of Chlorocebus sabaeus. Lineage (NCBI taxonomy): Eukaryota > Metazoa > Chordata > Mammalia > Primates > Cercopithecidae > Chlorocebus > Chlorocebus sabaeus. The sequence continues at coordinate 55,725,222 of NC_132917.1, read as the reverse complement.
CTTTTGCTGCTATTGTGAATAGAACTGTTTTCTCAGTTTATTTTGTATGCAGTTCATGGTTTGTGTATAGAAATGGAACTAAGTTTTATATGTTGACTCTGTAACTTGCAACTTCACAGAATTCACTTACAGTTCAAATAGTTTTCTAAGTCCTTAGAATTTTCTACAGATAGAGACAATAGTACTTCTTCCTTTCCAATTTAGGTGCCTTTCATTTTTTTCTTGTCTAATTGTTCTGGTTTGAATTTCCAGTACTATGGTGACTAGAAGTGGCAAGAGTGCACTCTGTGCTATTTTGATCACCTTTTTATGGTGAGAGATACACTGAAGAAAATTTCACTAAATCATTACAATTCTTTGACCAAGTTTCTATACACATACTTACAGTATTTCTAATATTTCCATTTTTCTTTTTATTTTCTGATACTATTTTTATCAGGTCCATTCTCTTGGGGGTAAATTTTACAACAAAGATTTTATTCATTTATGAGGTTTTCATCTATATCTAGTTTTCCTGATTCTACTGATTTTATCTTTGGCCATTTTGTTTTATTTTTGTGACTGGTTTTTCATACCAAGTAAGAATTTTGCCATCTAAGTTTTGCTAAGAATATTTTATTCATCTGTTAAATTTTGTAAAAAATACATTTTATCTATGACGTTTTATTATAATTATTTCTTATTCATTACATATTTCTGTAATATTCATTATTGATTAGAAATAACTGTTGATTCACGATAATATTGTGAGAAATTTCTCTCAAATAATCCAGGATTGAGGTCATTAACGGTTAGCCAGTTGTGTGGTCTGAATACTTCTAATCACTTTTGTATTCTGTGAACTGCCTATGTTACTGACTGAATTATTTTGGCCGATTTGCCTAACCTAACTACCTGACTTTGACTGAGTTTTCTTATCTATAAAATCAGGTCAGCAATAGTCTATGCCTTATCAAAAGTATTACAATAACGAAATGCATGTAGAGCACCTAGAATAGAATCTGGTATGTAGTAAGTACTTAATAAATAATAGCTATTATAACTCTTAATACTGTTAGTAGTGGTAGAGAAAAGAGAAGATGGAGGGGTCAAAATGTCCTCAATGTAAATATGATGGAGTCAAAATAACAAAATCAAAACGGCAAGATCAAAAATTGGGATCAAAATATTCTACTTCATTTACACATGGTGTCTCATTTGCAAGACCCCCTTGAAAGAGAAAAAGAAGAAACTCTCATTATTACCTTCTCTGTCATAACTTAGCAACCGTTTCAGTTTTAGGAATAACTCTATACTAAGTTCATTAAGCTAAAATATAATGCAACACTGTAATTCATAGCAAACACTGCTACCTCTTCATGCTTTTTTTCCTGTAATAATTGCTCAAGGTTCCTAAAAATTTCAACGATAATGTCTACTTGTTTAGCAGTCTGCCCTTCTCAGTATGTTTTCACACCCATGGCCCCAATTGAGTCTCACAACCACCCTGAAAAGTTGATGAGGGCATTAGAGAGATATGATAACTGGACTTTGGGGAAATTAAAGATTTGCCTAAGGTACACAATTACCTAGGAAGTAAGCCAAAAGTGAAAGTCAGCTCTTAAGAAATATATCTCAGTTTCAAATGTTTGAGGTCCTCTAATAAATCTCATGTTTCCTACGATGTCAAAGTAAAATATTTTTGATACGTAAACCTGATCACCTCTCCTAGCCTACCCCCAAAAGTATTTTGATGACTTCTCATTGTTCTTAGGATTTAAGAGCAAAATAATCTGTAACATGGCCTTTGTGCCCCTGGATGACCTGGCCCTGCTGCCTTCTTATTGTCCCCTGTGGCTGGCTCATCCTCACTCTATTCCAGCTGCACTGGCCTGCTCTCTCCATCTCTCCTATCCCAGAGCTTCAGAAGCACTTGGCCACTGCCTCTCAGGAGCTGCTCATCCCAACCTGCAACCTCCAAGTAAGTCCTCTTCTTCCTTCACTTTTCTTCTATCATCTCAAGACTACATCAAACCCACATATTACATGCTCAAATAGCTCCATGTGCTTCCCATTTTTAGCTCTTATGACTGATAGAATTTTTCATGTATATTTGTGGTCATGTGGTTACTGTCTTCCCCACTAGACTATATATTCCAGGAAGGTGGGAGCACCATACCTGGCTTTGCTCACCATTGTTCGCCACTGTTTAACAATGTGCCTGGAACAGAGTAGGTGTGCTGTGGAACAAACAAGTACATGAATTGCCTCAACAAAATAAGCAGATTCAAACTGATGCTTATCACTTGTGGTATACAACTCTGCAGTCTCCCTTTCCAGTAGCTCCCATTTGAGCATGGTTTCATAAGAGGCACCAGCTCTTTCACCCTGAATGAAGTCTCACCACAGGAATCCCAGGGAGGGCATGGCTTGCTGCAGATATTGATGACCTCTAATTTCCCAGGAAGGCTTAAAGTTATCATATTGGTGGGAAAAGCCAAGGTGTGCCAGAGAAAGGCCTTTTAGTTGAATTCAGAGTTACTCTCCCTTCTGAGAGTTAATCTCCTCTCAGATAATATAAGGATTTCTGACCATCTGATAATATTGATCTTTTGGTCTCTCTAAAAACAGCTAAATTTCCTTATGGCTTGAGAATTTTTTTGTCTGTTTGTTTTTCAGTTCAGTGGAACTTACGAGGTTCAACTATAATATTTGAGTTGGAGAATCTAAATGCACAAAAAGAGCTTACCTGACCCACCAATCCAAAAAGTATTTCTTCATGGAATCATGGTATCCTAAGGGAAGAATGGACCTAAGAGAGATCCTAATCCACCCCCTTTCACACCTGCAAGTCCAAGTCATTCCATGTCTCACTAGAGTTCCCTTGAGCTGGGGCAATCTGTTCCATATACTTTAGGGGGACTTGGAGCAAAACTTCATGACAGTTCTGTGATAAAATAGCAAAAGAAGGTTGTGTCTCTCTCCAAAGGTCTAGAGAAATTAGAAGAGAGGGCAGAGAAAAGGGAGGATATGTGGAAACAGGAGTTGAGGAATGGATAACAGGAAAAAGAACAACTAGGGAAAATAATAAAAATGGAAAAAAAAAACTTTTAAAAATTCTGGAAACATGTGCAAATTGAGATAGCCCAGGATATGAGTCAGAGGAGGCTGGGTTTAAAAGAGAAAAAAAAGAAAAATAAGGAAAATGGCTTTGCTATTTTTGTTGTTCTCTTACAAGTGTAAGTTTATAGTTATTAAGCAAAACAAAAATTAGAATTGTTACAAGGTACTGTACATGTAGGGGAAAATTTTTTCAGGTAAAATATGAGAGTCTAACAATAAATGTAAATCATATTTTTTAAAATGAAGATGCAAAATAAACATATCTTACATTTGTTTTTAAAGAAATCACATTGAGCAGCTAAAAAGATCCCTTCCAAAATGTTTCAGTTTCCTTCTCTTCACTGGCTTGCTCACAGTGTGTTCACCCACACACCCTGATGTTACTGGCACGTAAATCAAATCTTTCATAAAAATCAGAAATAAAAAGTATATGAGCACAGGAGGTTCCTGATATTGGCAAGCCTCCAATCCACACATACTCCTGGGCCTGATCCACTAACATACTTTAAGAAGTCAGTTTGTTCTTAATTCAGTGATAAGGAAGGTATTACCAGCCCTAATTTGTGCGTACTAATGTACTCTCCATAAGCAGCAAAATTTCTCTAACAAATTACTATAGAATTGTCATATGGGATATTGCTGCAAGGTGTATAAATGCTTCCTAACTACCAATTTGCAAGCAGGCAGTGACTGAGGCATCAGAAGATTTGGAAAATCTGGCTCCATGTGTTTGTGACCAACAGTAACATAAGAGCCTATGAAAGGATGTACCATTGCATTGGGTGTGACATCAGAAGAATGAAGTCATCTCTTATGAGAAACTTGCATGCAATACAGACCACTCCACACCTCAGGAAGATCTAATGATGACCAACAATAAAGCAAATAAGGATTCTCTCAAAAAACAAACAAACCAATAAAATCTTTGAAAGGGACAAGATGCAGATCATATAGAATAATCTTAGCTGAAAAAATGTCCAAAAGGAGTAACTCCCTTCTGCCAGAGGCTGACTCCCAGGGAGGGGCTCCCAGAGCAGTCTTCAAGTCTGTTGACTTGTTTTTTCAAGCTGTTAATGTAACTCGCAGCTACATTGGTTTGTTTTGTTGTTGTGACATGGTCTCCATAGATGTGCATTGAAATTGTGCCCAGCTGCACCAAAGCCAAGAACCATGCAATCTGGAGGTTGTGCAAGCAAGATTACAAGGCTCCAAGGTATCCAGTGCCTGTGCTGCTCATCTCTTCTGCTTACCTCGAAGCTTTGCATATTCAGCCTGGGCAACTGAATGCTGCATTGGCACCAGATGCAAATGCTGCAGGAAAGTGACCACATTTGCAGAGAAGGAATAGGGCTTTATCTTCCAATCAGGGCGTCATTTGCATGTCTAGTAAATAGTCACTGATAACTGGGGTGAGTTTAGTAATGGGATTTTTTTAGTTACCACTCTTCCTTTCTGTACATAGCCCAACTTGCTCATCTTCGTTTCTCTCAGAAGTCCATTATCCTTATGTTTTCTTCTTTCCCAGTCCTTCTCAAGAAACATATTCTCAAGAAATATCTTGATCAGCTCATTCATATCAGACTTAACAAATACAAATACAGGACATCCAGTTAAATTTGAATTGCAGATGAAGAACAAATAACGTTTTAGTGTAAGTATGTTCCATGCCACATTTGGGACATACTTATACTATAATTTATACTAAAATTTGTCATTGCTTATTTGAAACTCAAATATAACTGGTTTTCCTATATTTTATGTGGTTGCCCTGCACTAAAGAGTTAATGACTTGTGGTATTTTTACCTCTCCTAAGGATACTGACTGAATCTTAACTTAGGGTCAAAGTCCCCATACCATAAGCTAAATTAATAATTAGGAGATTTTTGCAACAGACTGGAAGAAAAATATACCAGGTAAGCAATCACTTATTCCTAGCCATAAGGAGTCATGTTTTTTAAATTGCAAAGGCCTCCACCCCAGAGACAGAAAACATAGTTTGAGTCTTACCCGTTTGGACTTAAGGCTAGTTATCAACATTTACTTCATATCAGACAATGGGATTGTTCATGTTACCTGGTGCTCTATTCATCTAGATGGAGAAAACATTATTCAAAGATATAACCCTGTGCCCCAAAATACCTATTCCCATAGTGTCTTCAGCGGACTAGAGACACAGATGGTGACAGGTGAGTATCCTAGGCCTTAGCTCTCATCAACAAAGACTTTTCATGTTTCATGTGCATGGACAGGGCCAAGTATGAAATACCTTCAAGTCCTCAGAAAACCTATAGTTAGTGAGAGAAGGAGGATGTGTGAAAAGAATGGTAATGAGAGAGAAAATAGGGAAGAGAATGGAAAAAGACAAAGAAGAAAATAACTAAATTATTACATGAGTAAATAGGGAGTGAAAAGGACACTTTGGCCAACCCCAATTGCCCAGAATAGGTGGTTACCCACTGGTGTGGGTTGAGGATCTCTGGGAAGAAACTTATGGAAGATACCAAAAATGGGCTCATTCAATATCCATTCCAATCTCCTTCTAAATGACGTCCCGTGTATTACAGGGACTGGTAAGCTAAAAACTACTTTTCTTCCAGGCTCCCTTGCAATCTGGGGATGCTTTAGGCTGCATTATCAAATGCACTTTCAGAATTTGAATTCAGAACTGGGTGAAGCAAGGAAACAGGCTGGGCATAAGTTGTCCTTCCGCTGCTGCAGAAGGCTTCTTAGCTCCCCAGATTAGCAGAATTGGCTTCCTGACCACGGCTTCTCCATTGACTGCTAGTACCCAGATCAAGGTAAGTGAAGCAGTTCCTTTGATGACTCAGTTGTGGTATAGCTTCAGAATTCATTTCTGGAGGCTCCACCCTAGAGTCTGTTTCTTCAGCCCACAGACCAGTTTTATAGACCATTAAATACTCTGTCGTTAATGTATTTCAGCTTAAGCCAGGTATGGTAGGGTCTGTTCTCTGCACCTGAATGCTGATACAAGCCACTGCCCCTAAAATATCTATTCCACTAGCCAAACAGTCCTAAACCAGAGATAATTTTGCCACCTACCTAGGGGACACGTGGCAATGTCTGGAGACATTTTTAGTTGTGACTGCTGGATGCTGGGTGGGGGAGTGGTTGGTAATAACTGTTATTGGCATCAAGTGGGTAGAGAAAGGCCAGGGAGGTTGCTGAACATCTGACAATGCACAGGACAGCTGCCCACAACAAAGAAGTATCCAGCCCTAATTGTCAATACTGCCAAGATTCAGAAACCTTTCCCTAGCAGAGTATCCAGTTTGAAAATGTATCCTTAAAAAAGCAATATTTGCAATATTTTAGCTTTGAAAGCATCCTTTTTGATAATGCAAATAGCCATCAAAAAAGTGCAGGCAAAGTTTTGTTTTCAACCAATGTGATGTTATATTTTTCTCTTTATTCCAAGGTTTACATGATTTTTACATTTTAATATTTCTGAAACCATGGCATGACCTAAAATTAAGGTGTACTCATAATGTGGTGATATTTTTTCTTGTTTTTTTTTGTTTGTTTGTTTGTTTTTTTAGATAGAGTCTCACTCCGTCTCCCAGGCCAGAGTGCAGTGGCTTGATCTCGGCTCATTGCAACCTCCGCCTCCTGGGTTCAAGCAATTCTTCTACCTCAGCCTCCCGAGTAGCTGGGATTACAGGCGTCTGCCATCACGCCTGGCTAATTTTTGTATTTTTGGTAGAGATGGGGTGTCACCATGTTGGCCAGGCTGGTCTCGAACTCCTGACCTCAAATGATCTGCCCGCCTTGGCCTCCCAAAGTTCTGGGATCACAGGCATGAGCTATCATGACTGGCCTCTTGTTCATTCTTTTTTTAATCAAAAAGCTGTTATTCAATCTATAGTATATCTTAGAACTGTTGGCATCTTAGAATCAAGGAACTAGAATGACTTAAGCAGGTTATTTTCCTGAGGACAAGTTTGCCGTGGTACATGCAGAAGAGGAGGCAGAAGGTGGGTAAATGCACCTGGGGCTCATCCTGGTGCACAATAGAATCGCCGTGACACTTTTTGTTCGTTTTGGTAGGAAGGCCAGGCATCAGTATTTTTTCAATGCTCTTTGCAAACCAGGGTCAAGAGCCACTAATTTAGGCCACCTTGAAGGAGATGGAGAAAAGGGAAGAAAAGGGTCCACTATTAGGAAACACAAAAAGTGATGGCAGACAACCAGACAGACTTCAGAACTTCACTGTCCTGTCCAGGACCAGGCTTCATTACTATCACCAATTTGCTAACACCCCGGCCTTACAGCTCCTGAGTAACTTTCATGATCTCTCTAGGGCCCCAAGAAAATTACAATTGAAGAATTTAACTAAGAATGGTTTCTGACAAGAAGAAACCAAATATGCTTTTACCTACTCCAAACTCAGCACATATTCAGAAGCAAGATGTATCTTATAAATACATTTCCTGTAACTTGTAACACCTCATTTCCACCATAAAGTCAAGCTCCTGGCTTGAATAAAGAAGTATTTGCTGAATTGAATTAAATTTACAGTAAAGGTGTTACTGTCCCTTTTAAGGGAGAACAAAATTCAAGAGACAATAATAAGGGGTGAAAAGGAACTAGCCCATTGTAGTTACCTTCTTTACCTAGCAACAGGAAGAGATCTACACAGGTGCAAATAAACGTTGCCTCAGGTATTTGCTACCACTGCCAACATCCCTATTTATTTGTTAAATACAAAAAAAAAAAAACACACACACAATAAATTTTACGGTATCTCCCAACTGTCTCAAGACCCAGAGTATAGACTTCTAAACCCAAACACTGGATAAGATTCTCAAGCCATGCTTTGCTATACCATAGGATGTGTTTAGGTGGACAGTCCCTGATATTGCCAAGGAGTTGATTTCAAGCAGTAGAGTCTGAAACTTTACCCTATCTTTTCAGAAACAATAATTCTCATAATTCCAGCAGAGTCGGTTTCCCTTTGTTTTACATTTATTTATTTAGAGAGTTCTAAATATATGCTGGTCTGTTGAAACAACCTCTGGGACCAAGTACAATAAAAACATTAATTAAAACACACAATTAGAAACACCCAGCGGCGAGCCTGGAACAACATCAAATGAGCTCTGCCGTTTAAGTGTCAGTCATAGAAGATAAAGCCTGCGGGTGACCTGCAATGTGGTCCCCTGGCTTTTCTGTGGATTCTTAACTGATGCTGAGGTGAGCACTCTCTGCCAATGGATGCCCATACCCAATCAGTCCATTTCTCTCCTAACTCTTTATTTGGCACAGACTCTTCCTGTCTCTTCCTTTATTCTGCAATGGACTAACGAGAAATTCACAGAATCCCCAAGCTTGGCAGAGATCTGGGCACGAGAATCTTACATAACAGTTGGGCTTTGGCAGGGCAGGACCAGAAGGGCTGGGAGCCGTCAACTGAAGTGTGCTCTGCAATTTGTGGGCATTGTCACTGTCTCTGAGACTGTATACCCTTGCTTATGGCTCTGAACACTTCAGAATCCAAAAGCAGCAGCAGAATTAACATGGAATGCACACTGCAAGAGTGAAAGGGAACACTAAGGGAATAGCATAGATTGAGAAAATGTGAACACTTCAGATTTGGAGGTGGTGAACCCATCTACAAAAAAAAAAAAAAAAAAAAAAAGAGGTAGGAAACCTTCACTCCCTTGTGACATAGAAATTCCAAATTTGTTTACACAGTTAATTAGGCATGAAATTTTTGAATCTAGCACAGACCTGTTAAGAAATAACATCTTGTTATTTGCAGACATGTTCTGTCAAGGGATTGTAACCTGTGAAGGATGCCATCAATGGGAAATATGATTTTACAAATTCCATCTTTTTCTTAAAGGCTCTCAAGTAAAACAAAAGCAAAAGATTTTGGCTTCCTTCTTTTACGTATAATTTCCCACAAACCTCCCATCTTAGAAAAACAAGAAAAGAGATGTAAAAAAAAAAAAAAAAAATAGTAGATCAATTCTAGGTAGGAATAGTATTTCAAAAGTAGTAGGAACTTATTATTTACTGTTCCACTGGATTCTGTATTATTCATTCCTCTTTATTTTTCCTTAATGACAAATGTGCCAATATCTTATTACAAAGAGGCTACCACCAAAGTAGATAAAAACTGCCTTCTATCAAACATCTGGCCCACATTACATCTCTGGAGCCCTTTTCAATCAACCACAGTGTTTTTTACAATTTTGTGATTTTGTCAAATTGGCTGAGTCTCATGTGCTGCCTGCTACTACATTCTGAAGTGCCAGGCTGGTACCTACGAGGAAAAATAACATTTTTCTTCACTCTTAACCCACATTCTGACTTCTCATGCTGAAATCAATCCTCAGCTAATTAGTTCAAGAGCAAGCAACTTTAACCAAGATTCGGTATTACTTTCCTGTTTCTGAGAGCTGGGCTTTCCCCAAATGTAGCTCTCTTGTTACCCTTTGCATTTTAAATAAAGCCATTTTGGAGCATGGCTCTTGTTTTTCCTTTAATATATGCACCCCTTGGGGCTGTGCTGAAGCTTGTGATGGCTCTCTGCCGGCAGTCAGGGCAACAGGACGTCTGCGAGACCCAGCTTTGTCCTGCAGTTGGCATTCATTGCACAGCCCAGGCTGAACAGGGACATTGCAAGTCAATTTTCTCAGAAATGCAGGGTCCCTAGTACTCTAACATAAGAGTCTCGAATCTCACTTAGTTTCTACCATTTCATTTTGTTTTAAACATGTAATATTTCCTTTATTGATTGTTTATGGAATAAAGTTATTCCATAGAAGTCAATTTTCAGATAACTGAAAACTCAATGTAAGAGTTTGTTGGAAATTCTAGAACGTTGAATAATTTCCTTGGGTCTCAAACAAGGTACACTAAATGTGTCTAACTTTTTCTTGATAATTTAGGGTCATCTTTAAACTATCAGTCATTACATAGGGGTATAAAACAATAACAAATGCATAGAATGAGTTGCCCCTACATTAAATTGCCCCAGGACACTATGCTTCCTTTGTTACTTTGGCAAATTTTTGTATTTTATTTCTCTCCTTCTGTACTATCAAACTACCCATAGTCATTCTACATTGATGTTCACGTATCAGTCTAGAAACAAACTTTGGGTTTATTGCCTCCAGTTTGCAGATGGCTAGAAACCTAAATAAACAAATCTGTTGCAACAACATCTGCATTAAAAATAAATCAGTTCTAGAGTTATCAGAGGTCCTATCTTCTCATCTAAATGCACATGCTTCAGCGTATAAATGCACGACATCTATTCTGGTTGTATAAAGGTCTTGAGGACTTAATTCCAGCTCCTTATTCATATTCCACAGAAGAGAAGTTACCAAACACTTGTCTCTGGATATTTCACAGTTAAGTTCAGTAGTCAGCGATCAGTTTGTTCACCATCAAAGTTCTCCTCTTTCCTATTTGTTCTTATCTTCTCTTTGTCTCTCTGAGTCCTGCTTTGCGTGATTTTCAGTAAGCATTAAATTATCCACCAACACAAAAGAAAGTACTAAGGAAAGAGCGAAACATTTTAATCTATGCAAATTGAACTTCAATTTTTTTTGTGGGGGAAGCATGAAAGTACATTGAAATTTGAGATTATTTGAACATTTTTTTTAATTTGCTTCTCACCAAAATGGAAGCTTGAAGCTTGGCTCTACTGACACAGGCACCTACCACTCTTTTTTTTTTTTTTTTGAGACAGAATCTCCCTCTGTCACCCAGGCTGGAATCCAATGGTGCAATCTCAGCTCACTGCAATCTCTGCCTCCTGAGTTCTAAGCGATTCTCCCGCCTCAGCCTCCTGAGTAGCTGGGATTACTGCTGCCCACCACCACATCTGGCTATTTTTTGTATTTTTAGTAGAGATGGGGTTTCACCACTTTGGTCAGGTGGATCTCGAACTCCTGACCTCAGGTGATCCACCTGCCTCGGCCTCCCAAAGTGCTGGCATTACAGGCGTGAACCACCGTGCCCAGCCAACCACTCTTATATGTAGCAGTCTGCCCTGCTTATAAAAGTCTCAACCCCTTTGACTAAAATCCCAACAGCTTTTTGAAATGCCTGTTCAAGATGACCCAGGCCAAGTTGACTTGGAGTGTCAAAAGAGCCCCATAGAAAGATAAAAGCTTTTATTCAGCACCACACTGTATGATATTGGCACTGGTCAGGAATAGGATGACCAACTCAACCTGGTGTGCCAAGGACCATCCTAATTTGAAGTTGAAAGTCCCACACCCTGGGAACTTTCTCAGTCCTAGGCAAATTGAGACAATTGGTCACCCTACTGGAAGGTGAACCCTCAAAGGTCTCTCGTGTTTTCCCCCAGGTGGAACTTTTATCTTCAAAGCATTTCTGAGAATTCGAAGACATCCATCTTCTTCTTTTCTCTTTCTGCCATGTCAGTCTGGCTAATTCTTTCTTAGAAACATGTCTAACATCAATCCCCTCTTTTCCTATTGCCACCAACTTGGGCCTTTATCCTCTGGTCCTGGGTTACTTCCATGAAGTCTGCCTGTCTTCTCTCCAGTAAACATGCTACTCTTGGATTAATCTTTTTAAAACTCTGTTTTGCACAAGGTTCAGTTTTATGGAAGTCCCGGCTCTTCCATAAAGTCTGTCATCTTCCTGGGCAGGAGGGGAAGAGTAACCAGGGCAGAAGAAAGGAGTGGCAAGAGGTATTAGCTGCTCAGTGCTGGTTAAGAGTGCTGCGGGGCCAGTGGAGGGGTTATTACCTCCCAGAAGTTGCTAAGGAGCAAAATCAAGACAGGCTGCAGAGCAGAGACAGGCAGGGCACTAATGTCAGTAATACACAAAAGAGATCTGAGTCAATCACCAAGCCAAGGAAGCCTAGTCACAGACACAAAACCCCATTATCAAGGTGAATACCCAAGAGCCAGGGTGCGCTGAACCCAGCACAGGAGAAGCAAGAGGGTCATACCAAGCAAATCTGTAAGAGAGCCCACTTTGCCCTACAGCTAGTTCAAGGTGAGGCTGACTCCAGCAGAAGGGGAAGCAAACTGCAGTAGCAGGAACTGCCTGTGTTATCCTCTCTGCAGTTAGCAGGTACTAATTTGGAAAGCTGTTTATGTTTTAAGGTATGCATCCCTTAAATGCAAAGACTACATCTAAGAATTCTCTGTATTCCCCACACCTAGCACAATGTGTAGTCAATAAATATTTTATTTAAACTATAATAAAAAATGCTCCCACATTCTAAAGGCCATGTGTGCAGGAAACCATGAGAAGGTTACAGTGACTCCACTTCTGTTTAGGAAGTCTGGAAGCCATCTGCCTGGTTGGTGTTTAAGATACACTAATCAGCAAGTACAGAGTAGACCAAAATCCTCCCTTTTCTCTTTTTAAAACTTTAGGGCACATTTCAACTTTCCTACTTCCTTTTGTATCTTAGTTTGAACCCTACATACAAGAAGAAAAAAAATTAACAAAACAAACTACCTTTCACCAAGGCTGCAAACCAAGCCCCAGACCCAAAATATCCATATGTTTTCATGCTATAGTGTTTATTAGTACTTGAAGTTCAACCAGAGGGAATGAAAAATTGATCTAGTTGTTCAGTTTCTCAACTTGCGAGTTTCCAGCACACATGCTAAATCACTTCTTGAGCATATGTTGTGATGTGTTCATGCTGAGAATCCCTTTAAAATGATCCAGTCTTAAAAGACTTTGCTAAGCATATATTTTTCACTCAATAACATTTTTTAAAAGATGTAAGTTAAAATCAAGGCCTATTATTCTAGCTTTATAAATGCAATCGCCTTTCTTTATTGACTTATTTATGAAGTCCCTTGAGTAAATGGGGGGCAGGGGTGGAAAAAGTGATAGTTAAGACTTACAAATAATGTACTGTTGGAAATAGCCTCAAGTGAGAGCTTTGTTTTAAGTGCCAAGGTAAACACCTGCAACTATAAAGCGAGGCTACTGTATTTTGTTTTCTATCCAAAAAAATGTTTCAGGTAATTTTGGAAAGTCTCTGGAGAAAACGAAAAAGGAGGGCCTCAAAATAAACCTCTGATAGGAATCTGCATGTCATGCATAATGCTGGAAATATTATTCACCTGAAGAAGGCAACTACGCTAAACTTTGTAAATCATCTAAGTCAGGATTTCTCAATCTTAGCACTACTGGCATTTTGGACCAGAAAATTCCTTTCATTGGGGAGGAGCTGTCCTGTGCATCACAGGGAGACACCAGCATCCCTGGCCTCCTCCCTGGGTGCTAGAGCAACTTCACCTCCTCCCACCACCACCAGTGGTGACAATCAAAAACGTCTCCAGACACTGCCAAATGTCCCCCCTGGAGGCAAAATCAACCCCTGTTGAGCACCACTAATTAAACCAGAGAAACTTTTCTTAAATGTAAAGGATCTTGAAGTATCAGTTTTGGAAGGGCACAGCAAAGAAGTCAGCAATGCCACTAACAAGACACACTAACAAGACAACCAGCTTGGACAAACAACAGAAACTATATGCAGCTGTAAACATACCTGAAGAAACGGAACCATAAAGTCTAACTTGCAAGAACAATGGTATATGAAGAAAGCCAGAAAAGCTGGCACCAGTGGAATATTTGAATTTGTTTAACCTGGAAAAAAAAAAAAAAAAACCACATCCATCTGGATGAAAAAAGTCAGCTATACTCTAGTATAAAGAGAAAATCATGACTAAACAAATGTTTTATCTCTTCTATAAAGTATTTAAAACTTTACTTAATTTTAGAATTTAAAATAATATTTTAAAGAATAGTTCTATATATCTGTGCTAATGCTTTTTTAAAAAAGAAAATTGATTAATCAGAATATGCTGTGTTAAAATTATCTTCTAACTTTGCTTTTAAAAACTTTTAAACTGAAGGCAGAAGTACTTCTGGGATCATGGAAATACTCTATTTCCTAATGGGGTGTTAATTACACAGGCGTATAACTTGTCAAAACTCACAATTTGTTAATTGAAGATCTTGCATTTCACTATAAATGAAAAACATTATATATAGTCTCTATGCACATACAGATAAATATATATATCTATATTTATGTATGTATATATGTTTATATTTGCATTTATGTATCCTCAGTATTATATTCACATGTATACTCATATATATGTTAAACTGTTTTTTTAATATAGCTATAAATTTATGTGGCCCAGTTATTTTTCCTCTCCCTCAAATTGGTCTTTTCTTAATCCATTTTTCTAACTTTTATTTTAGGTTCAAGGGTACATGTTCAGGTTTGTTATATAGGTAAATTGCATGTCCAGGGGGTTTGGTGTAAAGATAATTTCATAGGTAATAAGCATAGTACCTGACAGGTAGGTTTTTGTTTTTGTTTTTGTTTCGAGATGGAGTCTGGCTCTGTCGCCCAGGCTGGAGTGCAGTCGCGCAATCTCGGCTCACTGCAACCTCCGCCTCCTGGGTTCAAGCTATTCTCATGACTCAGCCTCGCAAGTAGCTGGGATTACAGGAATGCACCACCACATCTGGCTAATATATACTTTATTTTTTTAATTTTTTAAAATTTTTTTTATTTTTAGTAGAGATGAGGTTTCACCATGTTGATCATATGAATGCATGTGTCTTTCTGGTAAAACAATTTGTTTTCCTTTGTGTATATACCCAGTAATGGGACTGCTGCGTTGAATGGTAGTTCTGTTTTAAGTTCTTTGAGGAATCTCCAAACGGCTTTCCACAGTGACTGAACTAATTTACATTCCTAACAACAGTGCATAAGTGGTCCCTTTTCTCTACAACTTTGCCAGTATCCATTATTTTTTAACTTTTTAATAATAGCGATTCTGACTGATGTGAGATAATATATCTCACTGTGGTTTTAATTTGCATTTCTCTGATAATTAGTGATGTTGAGCATTTTTAAATTTTTTTTATCTCAATAGGTTTTGGGGGAACAGTGGTGTTCGGTTACTTGAATAAGTTCTTTAGTGGTGATTTCTGAGATTTTGGTGCACCTGTCACCCAAGCAGTGTACGTTGTACTCAGTGTGCAGTCTTTTATTCCTGACTCCCCTCCCACCCTTTCCCCTACGTCCCCAAAGTTGTATCATTCTTTATGCCTTTGTGTCCTCATAGCTTAGCTCCCACTTATGAGAACATATGATGTTTGGTTTTCCATTTCTGAGTTACTTCACTTAGAATAATCGTCTCCAATTCCATCCAGGTTGCTGCAAATGCCATTATTTTATTCTTTTTTATGGCCGAGTAGTATTCCATGGTATACATATACCACATTTTCCTTATCCACTCATTGATTGATAGGCACTTGGGCTGGTTCCATATTTTTGCAGTTGTGAACTGTGCTGCTATAAACATGCATGTGCAAATATCTTTTTTGTATAATGACTTCTTTTCCTTTGGGTAGATACCCAGCAGTGGGATTGCTGGATCAAATGGTAGATCTACTTTTAGTTATTTAAGGAATCTCCACACTGTTTTCCATAGTGGTTGTACTAAATTTACATTCCCACTACCAGTGTAAAAGTGTTCCCTTTTCACCACATCCATCCAACATCTATTATTTTTTGATTTTTTGATTATGGCCATTCTTGCAGGAGTAAAGCGGTATCACATTGTGGTTTTGATTTGCATTTTCCTGATAAGTACTGATGTTGAGCATTTTTTTACATGTTGGTTGGCCATTTGTGTATATTCTTTTGAGAACTGTCTATTCATGTCCCTAGTCCACTTTTTGATGGAATTGTTTGTTGTTTTCTTGCTGATTTGTTTGAGTTGCTTATAGATTCTGGATATTCATCCTTTGTTGGATGTATGAATCATGAAGATTTTTCTCTCACTCTGTGGGCTGTCTGTTTACTCTGCTGATTATTTCTTTTGCTGTGCAGAACAAAAATCACATTATTATCTCAATAAATGCAGAAAAAGCATTTGACAAAATCCAGCATCACTTTATGATTAAAACCTTCAGCAAAATCAGCATAGAAGGGACATACCTTAAGGTAATAAAAGTCATCTATGACAAACCTACAGCCAACATTATACTGAACAGGGAAAAGTTGAATGCATTCCCCGAGAACTGAAACAAGACAAGGATGCCCTCTTTCACCACTTCTATTCAACATAGTTCTGGAAGCCCTAGCCAAAGCAATCAGATGAGAGAAAGAAATAAAGGGCATCCAAATCAGCAGAGGAAGTCAAACTGCCACTGTTCGCTGATTACATGATTGTATACCTAGAAAACCCAAAGACTCATCCAAAAAGCTCCTCAAATTGATTTGCATCTCTCTAATGATTAGTGATGTTGAGCATTTTTTCATACGCTTGTTGACTGCATGTATGTCTTCTTTTGGTGTCTGCTCATGTCCTTTGCCCACTTTTTAATGGCATTGTTCATTTTTTGCTTGTTAATTTGTTTAAGTTCCTTATAGATTCTGGATATTAGACCTTTGTCAGATGCATAGTTTGCAAATATTTTCTCCCATTCTGTAGGTTGTCTGTTTACTCTGTTGATAGTTTATTTGGGTGCAGAAGCTCTTCAGTTTAATTAGGTCCCATTTGTCAATTTTTGTTTCCATCACTATTGCTTTTGGCATCTTTGTCATGAAATCTTTCCCAGGACCTATGTCCAGAATTGTATTTCCTAAGTTATCTTCCAGAGTTTTTACAGTTAAACCAATTTTAATGGTGAAAATAATAAATAAACAAATAAATAAATAAAGTTCACAGAAACCATATAAATAAAAAGAAAAGAATAAGCACAACAGCCTTAACTCCCAAGATCACCAGCTAAATTAAAAGATAAGATTTCATTTTCATTGTTTTTGTTGCTGTTGTTATTGTTATGGTCTTACTTCTAATTGTTGTCTGCAAGAGAAACACATCCAAGACACATTAATAATGGTTCTTACCTATTTGGTAGTTAGGTTGGAGATCCTTTGAGTCAGGGTGGGGAAATGCATATAGGAATATACAGAAAAATTTGGAATACAATTTTAGATACCTTATAGGCCAAGTTAAAAACCGTTCAACTGAAAATTGTCTAATGGTCAAAGCCATCATCTCTGTATGTCTATAGGAGAAACATAGATTATTATCCTAGTAGCCCATAAGTGTAATTTCTTAAAACATACATTATTAATAGAAATGAATATGGTTACTATATAGTGGATAATATAGATTAACAATGAAACCTACTAATACTAAATGTACATATTGAAACTACATAGCAAGAGCATATGTAAAAGAAATTTGACAAAAATGCAAGAAGAAATTGAAATGAAATTATAACTACCAGATAGACAGTCAAACAGTTTTTTCTTAGAGAAAATTAAGGACTAAATGATAGAGCAACAATAGTGAATGTAAGCAATATCAGTTATTTTTTAATTATACATTTGCCAAGCATGGTGGCTCACTCCTGTAATCTCAGCACTTTGGGAGGCCAAGGTGGAAGGATTACTTGAGGCCAGGAGTTTGAAACCAGCCTGGATAACATAGCAAGACCCTCATCTCTGCAAAAATTTAAAAATATTTTTAAACCAAATATATATATATATACACACACACATTAGATCAGGTTGTTGTGCTTTGTTTTTAAGTGATATAGAACAGAAGGCCCAGGCTCGGTGGCTCATGTCTATAATCCCAGAACTCTGGAAGGCAAAGGCAGGCAGATCACCTGAGGTTGGGAGTTCAAGACCAGCCTTACCAACATGGATAAAACCCATCTCTACTCAAAGTATGAAATTAGCTAGGTGTGGTGGTGCATGCCTATAATCCTAGCTATTCAGGAGGCTGAGGCAGGAGAATCGCTTGAACCCAGGAGGCGGAGGTTGTAGTGAGCCGAGATCGCTCCATTGCACTCCAGCCTGGGCAACAAGAGCAAAACTCCATCTCAAAAAAAAAAAAAAAAAAAAAAACAGAAAGGAAAAGAAACAAAATTCAGGTTCAAAATTTTAAGAAATTTTCAAAATGGAAATTTTTAGGTCTCAAACATAGGAATAAACAAAATTGAAAAGAAAAAACAGACTTGAAAAGACCAGTAGTTGACTGCTGGAAAACAGCCTTTTGTCACAACTCCCCAGCACCTCTGCAGCCTCATTGCCTCCTTCCTTCCCCATCAAACCAATTTACCAGAAACACTGAACTTGCATTCTTTATAATGTGTCACTTTTAAAGATAAATGAATAGCCAAGGACTGCCAGATATTTGAAGAAAAGTTATTTTTTAAAAAGAGACCAATTATTTTTCTGAGGAAAAGTAATTTTAACATCAAACTACGTGAGGATAAAATGAAGTCATTTTCCGACATAGAAAGTCTCATGCAAATTCCTAGGCACCCTTTCTCTGGAAGCTACTGAGAAATGTGCTCCACTAAAACCAAGAAAGAGGAAGATCCAGCACAATAGAGAGAGAATTCCTTGAAAGAGAATTCTCAAGATAGTGTCAAAGCGAAGACATGTGTAGTAGGTTCAAAAAGCAACCAATCCTAATCAAAACACAAGGACAAAAGGTAGGAACAAATTCCTCCTAAATGGAATTTGGAGATTATCTTACAAATTTTACCTTGTAGAAAGTTGTAATGAGAGCTACTTTACAAAAAAGTTTGTAGTTTCCAAAAATATAAAAACCAAGCAAGTGAAAAAAACCAAGCAAGTGAAAAAATAAAAAAAACATTAATTCCAAGAAAACAGAAGTTGTATAAGAAATGGAATTATAGCATAAATTATATACTACACATACATATATACGTTTTAGCTTATTTAAACTTTACATAGTATATACAGTATAAACTATACATAGTTTATATTATAATCTATATATGGTACAAACTGTATGCACATACTATGATTAAGTAGTATAAACTATATAGATAATATATATAGCACAAATTATATACATACTACATAGTATATATAATTATATATACACAGTATAAACCATATATTATATATATTCCCACATACAATCTATGTACATATTTAACTACAAAATGGTTATAATAAATTGATGAGTATAGATTCAACCAAAAATTGTGATAGTTCTATTTTACAAAGAATGGATTGAAGAAAAGAGCTATAAAAGGGCCAAAATAAATAATGCTTTAAAAAAGCAATAGCAGCATTCACACAGCATTTTGATATTAGAAGTGGTGAAGATTTTGAAAATGGTTACCTGAGGGAGGTAGGAGTATTCAGAAGGACAAGAGGCAATTTGAGGTGGAGGGATTAAGAGAATATTGGTTTTTGCTATAAGCCTCTTAGCCTTATTTGACTTTTTAAACTTGTACTTGTTACTTTGATGTTAAAAAAAAAGGAAAATATTAATTTTTTTTATAAAAGGAAAGAAAGAAGGGAGGGAGAAAGGAATGAAGTTATTTCCTTAAAGTAGATTTATGTGCGTGCTGTAATACTATAAAAATATTTATACAACCACAGTTCTAGAGACTACAACTGTAGGAAAAAAACAACTGCCCCAACTTATTTTTTCAAACATTCACCTTTAGAGTTAAGTATTCAAGTTTAACCCAGGTGATTATATTAAGTCCAAAAACACCGGTTGGTGATTAGTAGGAAGGAATTCTGGCCTGGCAGGCTTTAGTTACAATGACTTTTCACACCCTCTCCTATGTGTTTCATGAGAGTTTGGGTCACATTCTTCCAAAGGGATCAAGGACATAGGACACATCTAACTGCTCTGGCAATCCTCACAGCAGATAATTCGAAATTTTAATCTCAAGTACAAGAGACTTCAGACTATTTAATGCAGACAGGAAGATGGAAATCAGTACCTTATTCATAGGGATACAAGAAGAGAATATATCATTCAGATAATATCATTGTAAGCATTCCCAAGGATAAATATGCATGTTCATTACTGTGTAATCCTAGGAGCAAAACAAACCCTCTGTTACATAACTCTTATTTTACCTTTCTTAATCTTTGAGTAATTAACATGGAAAAAAAGTTGTTTTCTGGGCCACTCCACAGACAAATAGTTTCCCAGCAGAAAGAGACAAGCAAATAAGCCTGAGCATGTGATGGACTTGGAAAGCAATGAATCTTAACAAATTTGCAGTTGAATTATTGAACTGTTAGGACTGCAGAGTTAAACAGAAAAGATCCGGATGAATAAATGGGGTTTTGTTACCTTTGTTTCTTTGCTTATTTTATTTGTTGCAGCTGTTTGTTGCCATGAGCACCAAAAACTATGACATTGCCATTCACACTGAATATTTTTATTTGGAAAAATAAGGTTTCACTTACATAGTTGAGGTTCATCAACCACATGAACTGAGAATGGGAGGTTTACACACACACACACCATAAATTTATTTGCTTAACCACTGATCCTTGTTTATTTTTAGATGAACTACAAAATGGTAGTTCTTCAGTTTACAGAGTATTTTATCTGACTCATTCAACAAATATTTTTTGAGTATCTACTATGTGCTGCATGCTACTATGTACTATATGCTCTAGGCCCTGAGCTAGGTGCTAGAAATAGGTGCAGGGTGGCCGGGCACGGTGGCTCACGCCTGTAATCCCAGCACTTTGGGAGACCGAGGCGGGCGGATCATGAGGTCAGGAGATCGAAACCATCCTGGCTAACACGGTGAAACCCCATCTCTACTAAAAATACAAAAAATTAGCCAGGCGAGGTGGCGGGCGCCTGTAGTCCCAGCTACTCGGGAGGCTGAGGCAGGAGAATGGCGTGAACCCGGGAGGCAGAGCTTGCAGTGAACCAAGATAGCACCACTGCACTCCAGCCTGGGCGACAGAGCTGAGACTCCACCTCAAAAAAAAAAAAGAAAGAAAGAAGTGCAGGGCAAAACAGAGTATTTACAATCTTGTGGGTTAGTTGTACAGTTAAACAATTAAACAAGCAATTATAGTAAGATGGGTTAAGTGCCTGGAACACATATAGCAGACACACTCAATATATCCCAGGGCTCATGAGTAGGGAGGGCTTAGTCAGTGAAGCTTCCCAAGGAAAGTGACATTGAGTGGCACTTGAGGAATGACTAGGAGTTATTCATGCCAAGGAAGATGGAAAAGAGGCAATGAAGCTGAAGAAGGCCAGATACCAAAGAGAGCAGTGAGAAGGCCAGTGCAATAATGGAAAGGAGAGACAATGGTAGCCTGGACTTGGGAAATGGCAGTGGTGTTAGAGAAAAAGAGATGGGTCTGAGAGCCATTAAAGAGGCACAATTGGCAGGATTTCATGATTTACTGGATGTGAGAGATGAGGAAGAAGGAAACACAGTTGCAGGTTTCTGATTTGGACAACTGGGTGCATGGTGGGTGTTATTCACTGAGCCATCACTTACAGGAGGAGCAGGTTGAGGGGGACAGATTATGAGTTCAGTTCTGAACATGTTGAGTTTGAGGTACATGGCAGGCATTGAACTGGAGATTTCTAGCACATAGTTGGACTATAGGGTCTGAGCTGCAGATATAGATTTGGAAGATAATGATCTCAGAGCAGATAGCTGAAGTCATGGGTTTTGATTAGATTACCCAGAGAAAGTCTACAGACTGGGAAAAGCAGAGGTCTACTGGAGTCTACTGACCTTTAGGGAACCAAGCCAAGGAAAGATATCAAAAAGAAGCCTGAGAGGCCGGACACAGTGGCTCATGCCTGTAATCCCAGCACTTTGGGAGGGTGAGGCAGGTAGATCACTTGAGGTCAGGAGTTCGAGATCAGCCTGGCCAATGCGGTGAAACCCCATCTCTACTAAAAATACAAAAATTAGTTAGACATGGTGGCACGTGCCTGTAGTCTCAGCTACTCGGGAGTCTGAGACATGAGAATCACTTGAACTTGGGAGGTGGGGGTTGCAGTGAGCCAAGATCATGCCACTGCACTCTAGCCTGGGTGACAGAGTGAGATTCTGTCTCAAAAAAAAAACAAGGAAGGAAGGAAGGAAGGAAGGAAGGAAGGAAGGAAGGAAGGCCAGCCTGAGAAAGAATAGAAGAGAGAGACTATCGTAAGGCAGGAGAGACAAAGCATTTATCTATCCTCTTAGGTTCAGTGGCTAGGGCCCTAAAAATTAAACTGGTAAAAGACAGACAATTGGTAGAGAAAAAGCATATGAATTGCATTTGATGCGTAGTTTTTATGTGACACAGGGATCTTCCTACCAAAAAAGTGAAGAATGAAGAAGCAAATAGGTCTGAGAGTTTATATACTGTTTTTAACAACGAGAAAGATAAACTGCAGAGATAGGACAAGACAAAGGATGAAAGTTTTTAGGCTTCTAAAGGCTGCAAACTGTGGGAAGGTAAATATATTGAGAAAACTAATGGAAAATAAGGGCTATCTTAGCAAGCTTTGTTTGTGCAGGTCCATCTTGGTGCCAACTTTCCGTCTTCTTCACAGTCATAAAATTTGCCCAAGAAAGGGGATTTATGGCAATCCTCAGTTCTCAGAAGTTTCTGCTTTTAGTCAGATAATGGGAACTCTAGAAGGAATTCATTCTGTGTCTGTTGATTCTCCATTTTCTTCAGCTCAAAATGATCCCTGTGCCAAACTGGCATATTTTGGGTTGGCATAGTCTAATCCCCTTCAGTGGTAAAGTCTCACACACCACAGAGAGATCAATTCAATTCAAACAATATTTATCGAGCACCTGCTATGTGCCAGGCATGTGCTAGTGGGTAATGAGGATAGAGCAGTGAAAAATGCAAACCCAGTCATTATCATCAAAAGAAGAGAAAAATGGCCATGAAATTTAAGATTGTGGAGACCATCTGCAATTCACAATAGCAGTTTTAATGGAAGGGAAGGTGAGAGGCTAGGTTAGAGTGGAGTGAGGTGAGACTGGAGTGAGGAAGGGCATTGGAAAATGGAGACAACTCTTTCAAGAAGTGTGATCATACAGGAGACAAGAATAACGAACAGCAATTAAGGAAGATGGGGAGCCAAGGATGAGGGGTTATTTTGTTGACTTTGTTTGTTTCGTATTATTTGAGAATACTGAACATGCTTATATGCAAAAATAAATGTGCCACGGAGAAAAATAGGTTAATACAGAACATAAAGAGGTAGGCCGGGCCTGGTGGCTCATGACTGTAATCCCAGAACTTAGGGAGGCCGAGGCGAGAGGATAACCTGAGGTCAGAAGTTCAAGACCAGCCTGGCCAACACGGAGAAACCCCATCTTTACTAAAAATACAAAAATTAGCCAGGCATGGTGGCAGGCACCTGTAATCCCAGCTACTTGAGAGGCTGAGGCAGACAGAATTGCTTGAACCCGGGAGGCAGAGGTTGCAGTGAGTGGAGATTGTGCCACTGTACTCCAGCCTGGGTGACAGAGCTAGACACCCTGAAAGAAGAAAAGAAAAGAAAAAGATGTAGTTTATGAAGATGATCTCTGAGGGAAAACAATGGGACATGGATAGGGAAATATGTAGCTCACCTTGCAAGTCTTACCTGTGTCATCTCCTCTCCTGTCCTAACCTCTTCCCAGCTCTGGAGGGAGCATTCAGCTATATAAACACCACCCCCACTTCATTCCTGTAATCCCTGACCAAGAGCTTTAAATACCTAAACCCTAGGAATTTGGAAATAATTGGTAGAACTCTTAACACCTCAGAGTCAAAGCTTGGGCATTTCACAGGGCTATCAAAAGCAGCCTTTCTTTCTCAACCTCATCAACCTCTGAACTGTAGGGTGATCAGATCACCTTTCTGCCCCCTCCACCCAGCCTTTAGCAAGGGTGAAGTTCCTCTGTTTTTCTTATATCCCCAGACACTAGTATAAAGAGAGGGGCAGGAGAGTGAGGAGAGACTCCTGCCTTATATCCCAGGTACCTGATCAGGTACACACACACATACACACACACACATCTCTGCAAACTTATGCCTTGGGCCTGGATCCTACCCTATTCCTCATCCTGGCATAAGCCTGCTTTGCCTTGTTCCATCAGCATTGCTATTCTGCAATTTGAAATTATTTCCTATGCCAATCCGCCTGAAGGAGGCTCCACTTGGCCCTCCAATGCCAGCTTGGAGCTGGACCAAATTTCTCTCACTCCTGCTTGACTTCATCTACCTTCCTGTAATCTCCCAACCCCAGCTCATGCTCTCCTGGGTTCACAGCATGCCTTGAGGTCAGTGCTGCCAGCACCTCCCAAGGGATGCCAGGGCTGATAAGGAAATTTGCAAGGTCTTGACTCTGAAGTCAAAACACAAAACATGTTTAAATGAAATTGCCTCCTTTTGTTAGCCTAAAATCTAGATTTTTACATGTTTTTGAGGAACACAAAAGTGTTTCTGGGGGCAGTATTGAGCAGGGACTTAATTAATTATTAATGGGTATAAAGGAAAGAACACTGAATCAACCACAATTCAGGTTCCCACTTGCCATTTTTTTTTTTTTTTTTTTGAGACGGAGTCTTGCTCTGTTGCCCAGGCTGCAGTGCAGTGGCAGTGCAGTGGCGCAATCTCGACTCACCACAACCTTTGCCTCCCGTGTTCAAGTGATTCTCCTGCCTTAGCCTCCCGAGTAGCTGGGACTACAGGCACACGCCACCATGCCCAGCTAATTTTTGTATTTTTAGTAGAGACAGGGTTTCACTATGTTGGCCAGGCTAGTCTCGAACTCCTGACCTCGTAATCCGCCTGTGTCAGCCTCCCAAAGTGCTGGGATTACAGGCATGAGCCACCACGCCTGGCTGCCATGTCTTAATTCTGTGGGTTTTGGCAAATGCTCAAGATCTCTAAGCCTTACTTTTCTTATCTGCAAAATGGGGATGATTATAGCTATGTTCTAAATAGTTCATGAATGACCTCATGTAATCCTCACAACAACCTGGTAAGATAGGTTCTATTGTTAACAATACTTGATGATCAACGTTTAAACCAGCTAGTCTTATTGCAGCGCCTGCTCTATTAACCACTGTGCTCTATTGAGCCAATAATATCTTCCCTCCCACTTTCAGGGATATCAAGAAGAGCACATGAAATAATGTGTAAGAAAACACTTGGTAGATTTGCTGAATGGGTACCAAGTTACAATTCTGTAAGACAGTAAGAGTTCCGGAGATGGATGGTGGTGATGGTTGCCAACAATGTGAATGTACTTCATACTACTGAACTATATGCTTAAAAATGGTTAAAGTGGTAACTTTTGTGTTATATGTATTGTACATTAGATTTTTAATTTAAAAAATACTTGATAATTATAAAGTGCCGTAGAAATGCAAACTATTCGTGATAGTTTTAATTCTTTTTCATTTATAAACCAACAGGTTCCCCAAAAGATTTTATCTATTAATCCTCTGAATGCCTAGAAGAGATGATGGAAAAAGAGGACCCCTAGCGTAAAATGACAGCATCTGTACTCAGCAGCTTCAATGGCAGAACAGAAATGAAAAGGGAAAAATGAGTCCAGGGCAGAGCCTGATTGCAAATACATTTGCTGGCCACCTTCTGCATTGTCCACTGGGTCACTTCCAAGAGGAAAGATTATTGCTGAGGTTCAAGAAATCACATCAGTGTTAGCCGGGTTGCTCATCTCTTCATTTGTGTCCATACCTTTTCAGGCTGAGGCTGAAGGCATCACCAGTGATTTTCAATTATCACATGTGACTCACTCCTGGCAGTGTGCATATTTCCCACCCTTGGTCTCCATTGCAGTGGGGCCTTATATAATTTATTATACTTATGTTATTATATTCCCTGTAATGGCTTTCTTCTTCCCTATAATGTCTTTCCTTTCTCCTAAAAACAAATTTTAATAAAAAGTATATATTCATTGTAGAAAATTTAGAAAATATAAAAATAAATTGCACTTGGCTAAGTATTAGATTTTGCCCAATAATTCAAAAAAAAAAAATGTTTTCTGATTCTCTCCAGGGAATAAAAAAAATAGTGAAACTCTGTCTTATTTTAAGGAGGCATTAAGTTCCAAAAATTTCCTTAAAGGTTTATTATCTGGCACTCTGGTTGCATTCTCTCATTAAAATAATGTCAGGAAGGGCTAGTAGGTTTCCAGATGAGACCGTGAAATCCTCCTTGATGCATGATGGAGCTGAACTCTAGCTTGGTGAAGCTAGAACACCAAGCCACCAGCCTCTAGGCTCCCACTAGGAGACAGGGACTTTGCCAGCTATTTCTGAACCTGTGGCATTGGCACCCACTGGATACCAAACAACAGTGATTTCCAACTTCGACTTTCCACAGACAGGAACTGACTTTGTGGGTACTTCCTCCCTCAAACAGCACTAACAAGAGCACCCAAGGTTTCCATAGTCGGAAGGAAGATGAAACTGCCTGGTTAAAGGAGGGGACCGTAACCTTTAGTGCATAAAGCTCATTGGTAAAGTGACTGCCCACAAATTAGGAGCTGCTTTCTAGAATATGTTGAAGAACTATTTCAGCATCTTCTCTTTCATTGAGGATATACACAACCAACAGCTAGTCATATTTATTAAATGCCTTCCTTCTATTTGTTAACCAACAAATTTGTGCTGGAAAGGAACATGGAAGTATTTTTGTGGTCACAAGTCACCTGATTCCAGTAAAATTTCTCCTTTCTGTGACTACAACTGTAGGCACAAAAGGACTGGAAAATAACAAACTTACAAAGCAATACAATTTAATGTAAGAATAATTCAGGTAACTTGGTCTTTGAAATTGATTGATTTCTTAAAAGTTATTTGGCACTCACTCACTAGCACATTTTCTTTTTTCTTTTTAAGTCATTCAACAAACACCTGCCTACAGTTTCTATGTGTCAAGTGCCAGGCTAGGTTCTAGGTACACAGCTGTGATCCCATCCGCTCCTGGAGTTTCAGATGAGTAAAATTAGAAGACTCGCAGGGAGCAAGTACCAAGCAAAGAAATATACAGTAGTCCCAAGACCCCTGTGAATGCCTAAAAACCACAGATAGTACTGAACCCTAGATATACTACGGATTTTTTCCCTCTATGTATATACCTATGATACAGTTTAATTTATAAATTAGGCACGTTAAGAGTTAACAACAACTAATAATCAAATAGAACAACTAGAACAACATACCGTAACAAAAGTAATGTAAATGTGGTCTCTGTCTCTCCCTCTCAAATAGCTTATTGTACTATACTCACCCTTCTTCTTATGATCTGCCAATCTGATTACCTAGATGGCTGCTAAGTGACTAACAGGTGAGGAATGCAGACAGTGGAGATCCGCTGGACAAAAGGATGAGTCACAGCCCAAGCAGGATGGAGCAGGATGGCGAGAGATTTTATCACACTACTCAAAATGGCACACAATGTAAAACGTATGAATAGTTTATTTCTGGAATTTCCCATTTAATATTTTCAGACCACAGTTGACTGCAGGTAACTGAAACCACAGAAAGCGAAACCACAAATAAGGGAGAACTACTGTGCAAATTGTGTGTGTGTGTGTGTGTGTGTGTGTGTGTGTGTGTGTACATTTCCAATCTGTGACGGATGCTGTGATAGATTTATGTGATGGGGGATAGCAAGAAGCTCCTACTGAAGGGGGAAAGGAGTGAAAAACATTAAAAGCAGAGGAGGCTACATGTGTATCCTGAAGGAACTGAGGGAAAGACAAACGAGGCTGAACAAGTGACCAGTGGGGCCACTGGCAAGAAACAAGGGGAGAAGTATGTGGGGGACAGATAGCACAAGACCTTGTAGAAATGTGGATTCCGTTCTAAGTGAAGGACAAAACAGGGGATGTGAGGGGACATCACCTTGTTTATGGTCGCTGGATGAAGAACAGATATGAGGTGATTCAAGAGTAGAAACGAAGAGACCAACTAGGAGGCTGTTGCCTCCTGAGAAACCAAGGTTTAAAAAAAAAAAATCATAAACGATTTTAAAAATTCCCATCAAAATATGTCTTGGCATTGAGAAAGGAGGAACTTCTTCATATTACATAATATTGTCTGATATCATAGTATGTTTATTAATTTATATGATTGTTTATCTGTTCAGCATCTGTCTTTCCTATTAGAAAGTAAGCTCCGTGAGGATAGGAACTGTGCCTTGTTCAATCCTGAATCCTCAGGATATAGAACCACACCTGTCACACAGATTCTCAATAAATACTTGCTGAATGGATGAACCATATATTTAATCCTTTTGTAAAGCAAGGGTCCGTTGTGTAAAGCAAATTATCATTCTCTTTCTTATCCATTTTGCAAGTCTGGGTCTTTATATCAACTAAGAGGAACAAAGAAAGAGTAAACCAAGTCAAATGAAGTCTATTGTTCCAAATCCAGTGACTTCACAGAATGTAAATCCCAGAAAGACAGAGAACTTGAATGTGCTCACTCTATATTTTAATGATTAAATTAATGAAACCAGAGCTCAGGGCACTAATCTGTGGTTTCCAGAATTGTACTCTTTTAGCAGATTTAACAACTTTACATTTTAAGATGGTATTTTAGCTGTCCATTAAAGCATTTAAACTCATTTGATTTGACAAGTATCATACCAAGCTGGCTGGCATGAGTTGTACAAAAAAGGCTTCCACCCATTTCAGAAAAAGAACAGTATCATAGCATGGTCTGCAATAAAACCGGGAGAGTGATCCATCTATTTATCCATGTCAAAGGTGTCTGCTCCCTTGACTCCAGAAATCCCAACATCAGGCTTGAACTGTAGAGGATCATCCCTGGGTACTAAGGTCAGCAAGTCAGCAAGTTTCTGAGCCCCTTCAACTAAAACTGTTCCTTGATGTAGGCTCTACAAGGTTGTATTTTCTATGGCTGCCATAGAAATGATCACAAACGTAGTGGCTTAAAATAACAGAAATATATTCTCTCACAGTTTTGGGAGCCACGAGTTTAACATAAAGCTATCAGCAAGATTTGATTTCTTTTGGAGGCTTGAAGGGAAAATCCATTCCATGCTTCTCTTCTAGCTCCTACTGATTGCTGGTAATCCTTGGCAATCCTTGGCTTGTAAGTGCCAATCACTCCTATTCTCTGCCTTGTTCTTTAGACCTCCTTCTTATCTGTGTCTTCTCCCATTCTCTTCTTTTATAAGGACACTTGTCATTAGAGTTAGGGCCCATACTATCCAGGATGATTTCATCTTAAGATCCTCAACTTAATTACATCTGCAAAAACCTTTTTTCCAAATAAGGTTCACATTCACATGTTGCAGTTGGACCTATCTTTCAGGGGACCACCATGCAACCTACTCTCAGGGCTGAAGCAAAATTAAAACTTAAAAAAAAAAAAAAAAAAAAGTGCAATTCTAATGAGGTAGTAATCTAAACATGACCAGAGAAGGTTTTTTGCAGGGGAAAAAAAAGGCAAATCATCTTGGTTTTGTGTTGTTTCATCTTGTTTTAGTTGAGCATGAAGTCACAACTTTTTTTTTTTAAATACAAAAAGAGAGAAAGGGGGTGCTCACTTATTTAATTAATTCTGATGAATCGGTATCAGAGTCCCTTTGGGGGAACCAAGTTAAGGGCGGGGTGGGGCTGATCATGGAAGTGGGTAGGTGAAGGAGGAAGCCTTACCAGGTATTCTAGGCACGACACCAAGCTCTCCAGGGCATGTCAGGTCCATCAGCTCTGGACTACGTTGCTTTCCCTGCCCTCAGGTTTCCAATCTGAGTTTGGAAAGGTCTCCTCCAAAACTCAAGCTCATCCCTGAATCGCAGGGTACCCAACTAGCAACCTATACCTGACTAGATGTTGGCCTCTTGTCTAATCCCTTAATTTAGAGTGCCTGATACTGAACTACATCCCTACTGGGATGAACTCATCATAGCAGCTCAAGGTGAAAGACCTAATCCCTTTCCCCAACCATCAAATCCCAAACCTCATGTTTTCTCTTTGATCTGTAGATGCAATAGGTTGTCCCAAATTGAACAGATGTTTGTGTGTTGTCCAGAACCTCTTCCTTTACACACTTCCTTGCAATTTGATGTGGAGGAAACAGCCAAATTTGGCTGAGAGCTTAGGCGACATTACAAGGCACATGAGGCAGGAAGAAGCACTGCCAAGATTTCATTTCTGTTTGTGCTGGTCACTACTGTAGTTTCCAATGAAAAGAACAGTTTTAAGAAGGTAAAGTTGGCAGAGCAAAACTCCGTCAATGGGCTACTTTCAGCTTTGAGGAGCACAGCATTTTTTTTTTCTAGGGGTACAGTCCTCTGGAAGGTTGAAACTTTTCCCTGGCATAGTACTTCACTAGAATCAATTGTGCATGTTTAAAATTGTGCTTTTAATGTTATTTTAAGTACCTATTTTATAATTTCAATAAAACCACTCTCAAGCATGAGGTAATGCTGATTAATGACACTTCTCTGGTACACCAAGAGCTCTCAGTTCTGCTTTGTGCCTCTATGCTCACCTGAGGCATCCCATTAATCACTGTTATGCCACAGTCTGTCCTATCGTATTGCTTAATTACCATTTCTGTTACTCATTCATCTACTCTACTAATCCCCACAGAACAAATTCATCAAACCCTGGGGCCCTGAAGCAACAGTGTTCCTGGTCTTGCCAGAACCTAGCCCTAGAAGCATCTCCTTTATAAAATATGGAAGAATCCCAAGTCTCTTGATACTCAAGAAAAAACAACCGTAATACACATTGTCTGTGCATGGGAATCTTGTCTCCCTTCCTTTTTTGCAGACCCAAATCTCATCTACCTTTCAAGGCTCAGCCAAATCTCTGCATCCCCTATGAATTCCTCCTTAAAGGTCTTATTGCCAATATCATAATCTATATCACTTTATTATTTTTATTCTATTATTTGTGGCTTGTATAAACAATAATTCAACTAGACAGTAAATTTGTTTAGGACAGACTGCATGTTTAATGATCTTTGGTAGTAACTAATAAAGTACGTAATAAATAAAAATAACACCAACTATTGTCTCTTCATTATGTACCAGGAACTGGGCTCAGTGGTTTACAAGATTATCTCAATGAATTATATCAACGATCTTTGATGGAACTTCTTTTACTGTCATCTTGACTTCACAGAGGTGAAATTGCCCTTGTTCACATAGTTAATAAATAGTAAAGCCAGTGTACAAACCTAGGCAACCTGAGTCCAAAACCCAAGTGCTAAACCACTAAGCAGCACTGCTTCTTCTCATAACCTTCACAGTGCTGGGCAGTATGTTAATCACATTATTAATTACTAATTGTGTAACTTAGATGAAAATTCTTGCTCTGCAGAGTTTAAAAAAGGAGAACAAATATGTGGGTCTAGATTAGAATAAAGACAAGAGAGGGGAAAAATTCTAAACCTGAAAGACAAAAATAAACATCAGGTATTTGAAGTGGGAGAAAAGTATTCAAGAGACCAGGTATACAGAATTCTACCTCCTACAGAAGATATTTCCATACAAAAATGTAAATAAAGTTTTGAAATTTAATAGTAGTATAGTGAAGCCATAATGTTCCTTCATAATAAACTTTTGTTCTAGGAGACCTAATATGAATGGACTAATAGATTAGAACCTGGATGTTTCATCACTGATGAAGTGAACCAGTCACTTCGTCACTGACTTATAACCAACATCTATCAATCCTCTTCCCTCATACAATCAACAGGAATCATATTTTGCTACTTCTCCTTGTGAGGACCTGAAGGCAAAAATGCAAGTGCTCTGTTCTCTTCCACCAAAAACTGTGCAGGAATATGTGCCAAAATACGAATAAACTTTCTAGTCCTGACAATTTATGTTCTCATATAAAAATCATCAGGAATAACCATTTGTATTTCACAATATTTAAGACAGATAATCATTAAATCACAGAAGATAATTGTATAGTACAATGTATTTTAAGTTTCTGAACCCTTATGCAAACTCTCTTACCATTAGGCAAAACAAGTTACATAGTTGTTAGGATAGGCTACCTCATAGAGGGCTTCAATTTTACCAGCAACACCTCATATCCCATTTTTGTGCATATGTATGCATGTATATACAAATAGGAAGAATTTTCACCAAAGTGTTTGTAGTGGTTATCTTTGGCAGATGGAATGTGGGATGTAGTTATTCATATCATTTGAATTTTTACAATGACCATGTATACATTTTTACAAAAACAGTACATCTATAGACCTTTGACTTAGGAAGTGGCTTAGACCAGCTGACCAGTTAAAATTAAAAACCTGCTTCAACACCTACGAAAAGAAGAGAAAAAAAATTGAAAACCTGCTGGGTATCTGGAACAGTCGAGGCCAGCATCAGACCCATATGCCTTATTATGAAGGGTGAGAGAGTGGGTTTTGTCAGGAATTATAGGAAAAGAACAAGAAGACTTTCACTTCTGGGAGTGAGCTGAGGATGGGAATATCACCCAAGACGAGAAAGGACCTATCATGCAGAGCCAAGGAACGCCATCGATCTGCTTTGCCTCCTTCGCATTGTTACATAAAACTGGCATTGTCAGGAAAAAGGAAGTTAGCATACTCAGACTCTAATTCAGATTCCAACACTCATTAATCATAGAAATTTGAAAATTAGACACAGTGAGGACAAAGAGCACATTCTAAGTGAATACCAAAGGAACACTTACTATCTCCTTCCTCAATTCTACGCATTTTTGCTTTCTTTGGTGTATATGACGACTGATTGCTCATGCTCACAGCAAAAGCACTAACTATGCATACAATCACTCAGTGTTTTGGTTTTATATTGCCTCTTCTGTGTATGATTTTTTCCCTTAGCTAATTGTTGTCTTCAGAACCTAACTACATTTCAGGAAAGAGCAGATTTCCTCACACTGGCTACAAGAGGGCAGGTCAACATAAGAGGCACCAGGTAAATACCATTTTTCATTAATACCTAGGATTTTCTTTTTCTCATTCCTCCAAGGCACAGGAATGAGAAAAAGAAAATCAAGTGGGAGAATTCAATTCTGTAAACAATTCCTATAGCCCTAATAAGCACACGGTATTGTGCTGTAGCCTTGTCCTACATAAAAAGCTTTTCAGTCATTGTCATATAGGTCTTCAGAACACCCTGGTGAGATAAATAATCAGCAAATGAGGAGCTGCAATAAGTAGCATAAGCCAGTGGAGAGAGAACTTGTCCTGTATATTTGGGGACTTCTGGAAAACGGAAGCTTCCTATCTCCCAGACTTATATTCTATCCACTTTGGAAAAGCTTCTCCAATTCCAATTTGTACCCTAAAATCTATCCCAAGAGTCATTTATTTCTAGTCATTCCTGACATTGGCACAATTAGAGGACCTCTGAAAAATCTTCTAAACATTTGCCTCTTGTATATAAAATCTCATTCAGAATAATGATTCCAAATGCAAGGAAACTTTGCTGATTACATCCCTACTTTAAGTAAATTATTATTCAATGCTCTCGTTTTCCATAAACTTTTCTTTAACCTCCCATAATTACTGTAGCTACAAAAAAGCCTTGTATTAGCTAACTTGTGCCATCTAAAGGTTATATTAAGAACTTCTTTAGCCAAGAAAAAACAATAATTTTTTTTCTGCAAATCTTCGCAGCAGACTTTCTACAAAATGAATTTGACAAAATTGTTTTGTGTAAGGTTAAAACATAAAACAGGTAACAAGGGTTTGAGCTTATGTTATTTATATTATTTCAAATTAAGATAAAGGAGAAAATCAAGAAACCTCTGAAAGTCTTAGCTTTATCAATTGTGGGATCTTAGGCAAGTTATTTTAACCTCTCTGACCTCATTTCTCATTTATAAGACAAAAAGGCTGAATATAATTTCAAAAGAAACTTGCTAATGTAATTTTTTAATTTTATGAAATGAAAAACTTAAATTTCTAAGTACGTGAAATTCAAGGAAATGGGTAGGTTAAAAGTGGGTTAGTGTACTAAGACAAGTGAAATAAGCTCAAAGATTTTACACTCCTTTTTCTTCTTTTCAAATAAATACTGTAATTCACAGGATCCCACGTGTGTGTGTGTGTGTGTGTGTGTGTCTGTGTCTGTGTGTGTGTGTGGTGTTGTATATAAACACTTTGACAGATACTGGCCAGCTGTTTGTCAAACAATTGCCTCTTTTCTGGGAATATGGTGGTGTACATTTTCCAGGCTCCCTCACAATTAGACTCTGACAATGTGATTGAGTTCTCCCCAAAGGAATGTAATTGGAAACATGTATGCTACTTCCATGTTAAGCCCATAAAAACTTCACATGTATGACTGTCCATGCTCTTCCTCCTTTTGCTGCTTGATGTGGACATGTGTGACAACTTAGAGAGGAACTGGGTATCCCAATTACCATTTGGAGGAGATTCAACTATCAACCAGAAAAACCCATTTAGAATTGTATGTGAACAAGAAATAAACTTATTTTATGTATTAGCCATTATATATCAGTGGCTTTGTTACATCAGTTAGCCTCTAATAAAACAAGGATTTTGAATTCAAATTGGCCAAGGGCAGATTTACACTCCTTTCTGGGATCCCCTTAAAAAAATGCCAGATCTAAAATCATGTGAGACATATGACTTTCTAATTTTACTTGTGCTGTGAACTTAAATAAGAATGTGCAAATCTTGTCACCTCAAGAAAAAAAAAAGGAGAAAGCACCATGAGCCACTTTAAATAGGATGACACAATCCGAGCTAAACGGAAAGTAGAAACAGCCTCTAATGTAGCCCTGAAGTGGCTCAGTGCCTAGTACAATGTCTTCTTGCACACAACTGATGTTCAAAAATATTTCTTGAATGAAACAATTAGTGAACGAATGAATGGCTCACAAATCTAATTATTTCTGAAGTAGACTATGAAAAAAGGATATATTATGTGTGCCATAGAATGGCTAGATTTTAATGCATTCAGGACAAGACTGTTACCAGCAATATCTGTCAGCGCAAAAGAAAAATTCTATTCATAGTCGGTCATGGTGGCAGGTGCCTGTAACCCCAGCTACTTGGGAGGCTGAGGCAGGAGAATCACTTGAACCCAGGAGGCAGAGATTGTAGTGAGTCGAGATTGCACCACTGCACTGCAGCCTGGGAGGAAGAAAGAAGGAGAGGAAGGAGAGGAAGGAGAGGAAGGAGAGGAAGGAGAGGAAGGAGAGGAAGAAAGGAAGGAAGGAAGGAAGGAGAAAAGAAAAGGGAAAAGAAAGAAAAGATTCTATTCCTAATCCATACTCCACTGACTTGTTGGTCCATCAGTAAGCTGGGGTATTTGAACATTCACTCAATAAACCCAGCCTAAGCTTCCACCATGAGCCAGGCTGTGTTCTGCCCCCAGGGGAGCACATTCCCTCTCTCTAGCGCTCCCCACTTGGGACCTGAAAACTTTTCAGGGAACCTCAGCAGGCTTCCAGTCTCCTCTGGATTCTTCAGTATTATCACCTTCATGTGTAGAGTAGGACTGGCACAATGATTCAGAGCACAGACTCTAGAGTAAAAACACCTAGATGAAAACTTGCCTCTGAAATTATTATTGGGAGTTTGGGAAAGTTACTAAAGCTCTCCTTCCCTGTAAGTAGGAATACTAACAACACTCACTTCTCTGGTTGAGGATTCTTTGAGAAACTCCAAGTTTAGCACACTGCTTGGCACATACTAAGTTAAATCTCAGTGACGCTTAGATATTATTTCTCTTCTTTGAGAGATAAGACTTTAAAATGGCAAGAACCAGTTGAAATAACACCAGAGAGCAAATCATAATTCCTAGGTTGTAGTTTCAGGACTGCTGCTAAATAGATATTTTAATGTCATTTAATGTCCCTGAGTCTCAATTTTCTTATCTTTTAAATGAGAGGGATAGCCAGACAACTCGTATTTCTTCTCTCAGTTCTATGATTTCATGACTTATGTCTCACTCAGGTCTCTACAATCTAAAGCTCAACACTTTGTTCTATACATAAAGTACTAACAGACAATTCCATAACCTCCCTCTGACACCTACTCCAATTATTTTAAGCCATGAGAGTTCACTCCTTGCATCTTTGCCATATGGCAAAATGTGTAAGACAAAAGGCAGGTGGAGCCCAACAGAACTACAGGGTGCTCTATCAAACACCCTGAGGGCAGATGTTATGGCCAAGTGTGTGGGATCCACAGACACATCTGCAGAGAGCATCAGTATCTTTCAGAAGCTGCCACATTCATCTCCTAGCAAAGTACCTCAGGCATAAATAGTAGAATTCTAAGCACAGAAAGCACTCAAGAAATATCCGTTGCTTTGCTTATGTAGAACCCTCATTTTCTGATCCTAATGAACTGCATTTAAAGAAACTAGAATAAGAAGTATGTTTCTTCCTTCAAGTAGGGAATTATATAATTTGTTTTCCTAGAGCCAGCACATAGTAGATTCTCAATATATGTGTGTTTAATGAATTTAATCATTCTGAATCTTCTGGCCCCGTGTTGAAGAATTCAAGCTACTAGAATCTTAATTTAGGATTTATATCTCTCCTAATAGAGCTTGTGGTTTATCATTATAATAATGTGCCTCAATGAATCACTTCTCCCTGTGCCTGTGCCCCTTTTTCAATGTGATATTGCTGTTTCTCCGATGAAAAGGTGAGACTTTTTCCTCACCCCTTTGAATCTGGGCTGACTTTGTAACTTGCTTTGACCTTTAGAATGTAATGGAGGTGACACAGTGAAAGTTCCAGACCTTTGACCTCAAGACTCCTTAGAGCTTCTACCTTTGCTCTGTTAGGACCTAGATACCATGGAAAAAATCTTGGGGTTAAATGCCAAGGAGAGACTATGTGAAGAAGGAGGTCCTACCTTTGCAATCATCCCTGTCAAGGTCCCAAACATGACAGTGACACCATCTTAGACTCTCCAGCTCCAGTAGAACCATTTCTGTGAGGGAGTCTGAGTAAGACCAGTAGAACTGCCCAATCTGCAGAGTCATGAGATACAGTAAATTGTTGTTGCCTTAAAACACTGAGTGTTGGGGTAGCTTGTTACACAGTAATAAATAGTCAATACAAAACTATTTCTGAACCCTAATCAGAACAGTCCCAACAGAAGAGGTTTTATACGAATTTGATTATAACAGCAGTTCTATGAGACAAAGAAAGGAAAAAAGGGGCAAAATATCAAATACATAAAATGCCAGATTAAGTCAATATGCAAATTATGCAGGAAATAAAATTCAGAAATTAAATAACATACTATATTATTTTTGGGGCTTCACAGAAAACAGTTTCCAAACTGTAGACTTTTTTATTAATCCATTATTTATTAGTTATTACTCATTGTTTTAGTTATCTATTTCTGCATAACAAATCACCAAAAGCTTAGTGGCTAAAAGGATAATAGTCACATATTCTTCTCATAATCTCTGGGGATCGCGTATATGGGGGAGACTTAGTTGGGCAGTTGTGACTCAGGGTGTCTCATAACTTTGCAGTCAAGGTGTACATAAGGACTACAGTCATCTGAAGGCTTGACTGGGGCTGGAGGATCCACTTCCAGATGTCTTGCTCATGTGGCTGGCAAATTTGCTCCTCTCCTTTTGGGCCTTTCCTTGCAGCTCTGTGTGTCTTCACCACATAGCAGCTGGCTTCCCCCAGAAGCGGAGAGATTCAAGAGACCAAGGCAGAGGCTGAAATGCCTTTTATAACCTAGCCTCCAAAGTCTCACATCTTCACATCTGTCTATGTTCTATATGCGCACACAGAGCAGCTCTGTCTTAATATAGGAAGGTACTACACAAGGGCAAGGATTAGTGTGGATCCTGTTAGGGGACTTCTATTGTCAAACAAATTGAGAGCTCATACTAAAAATGCATATGCATCAAAATCATTAAAAATAATATTAGAAAGTCAAATCAGAAACCATAAACAGGCAAGAAGGGAGCTATTTCTGCCTGGGCCTTCAGGTAAGATATTTATTACAAGTCTACAATTTCTTAAGAAAAACCCTTGAGAGCAGATATGTTTCAGAATTTAGAATTTTTTGATTCCAGAAAGGTAAGGAGACACATACACCATATATTACACAATACCCTCCAGTAGGGCCAGAAGCAACAATGTAAAATCAACCACATTGTTATTTATACAGCAAAATGTGTGAATTTTAAAACTAAGCAGAATAAAGACTTTAAGTGGTCTGACAACCATTTAGATCAGATTTTGACAACAAAAAAATTTTTAAGCCTAGGTTTTTAGAGCTTTTTGGATTTCTGAATTGTGGACAAAGAATTGTGAGCCTGGAGAAGTTGTAAGCTCACAGGTTCGGGACATATGGCTACAGACTGCCCTAGATTTCATGCATCCATCCCTATTTCCGGCCTTGCTTCCCACCAACACCCTTGTACTGCTGATCAAGTTTGTCACAAACTCAAATTCTCAAAGCTGACCCATTCATATTTAGGGTCTCCTGATGTCATACTTCTCTGCCATAGATTTTGATTTGGGAGCTAGCTTTTCATAGTACCCAGCTTATCCCCAGTCAAGACAAAAAAGCATAGAAATTGTTTGAGAGAAACCAATGTTTTCCTTACATCAAATCCTGATAGGAATTTAGTCAAATGTCCTATCATAAATACATACTTCTAGTCTGATAATGGACACATCCAAAGCAAGACACAACATCCCCACAAGTCACAAAGTAAATGATTATTCATTTGTTTAAAATAAAAGTATGAAATTTCTAAGCAGGGTTAAAAGACAACTGACAGACTTGGAAGTTTTACAGCATGTAAAATAAAGAAAGAATTAATGAGAGCTCTCCAAGTTAACAGGAAAAGAACAAAAAACTAATGAACAGGAAATTCACAGGAAATACATTCAAATGCCAGATAAACACATGAAAAGATTCCTGACATTGCTACGAATGAGGAAAATACAATTTTGTAAAGTGAAGTACTATTTTTTATTCATCAGATGGGTGGAAATTCAAAAGTTTGATAATATCAAGTTTTTACAAGGGTGTAGGGAATAGCACTCTCACACTCTTATCTGTGGACATATAAATGGTACAAACTTTGCAAAGGTTAATTTGGCAATATCCATCTCAATATAAATACAAAACCCTTTAACCATTGATTACACTTCTAGGACTTATTAGCATATGACATGGTTTGGCTGTGTCCCCACCCAAATCTCATCTTGAATTGTAACTCCCACAGTTCCCACATGTCATGGGAGGAGCCCGGTGGGAGGTGATTGGATTATGGGGGTGGGTCTTTCCTGCACTGTTTTCATGATAGTGAATGAGTCTCAAGAGATCTGATGGTTTTAAAAACAGGAGTTTCCCTGCACAAGCTCTCTCTTTGCCTGCTGCCATCCACATAAGATGTGACTTGCTCCTCCTTGCCTTTTGCCATGATTGTGAGGCCTCCCCAGCCACGTGGAAATGTAAGTCCACTAAACCTCTTTCTTTTGTAAATTACTGAGTCTCAGGTATGTCTTTATCAGCAGCATGAAAATGGACTAATACAGCATATATCCACAAAAACACAAGTAGTTGGCTTTTAACTACAGCATTTCTTGAAACAGTGAAAAATGTGAACAATCTAACTTTCCATTAATAATGAAGTATTTTAAAAAGAAACAACTATGATATAGCTCAGGAGTTAGAAATCTATCGGTCCCTGAGCCAAATGTGGCCTGCATCCTGCCTTTGTACTGTCTCCAAGCTAAGAAAGGTTTTGAAAGAATTGAGGACAACGAGGACAAAGAAGAAGAAGAGGAGAAGGAGGAAAAAAATGAGAATATGTGACAGAGAGCTTAAGTGACCGAGAAAGCCTAAATATTTACTATCTATCACTTTACATAAAATATTTGTTATAACCATGAAGATGAAGAGAAAATTAGGGTAACTATGATTACCCTAATTGCCAAGCAGTGAAATTAACAAATTTAGCCTATTCCTATCATCTTTAAGGCTACTGTGCCACTATCCGATAGCATTTAAAGATATAACTCTCTCAGTGCCCCCTTTGAAAGTTCATGAGGCATTTAAAACATAAGCCCCATTTAAAAAAACACACACACTAATTTAAAGTGGCTGTCTGTACTGATCACTACTGCTAACGAGTGGTTATCTAAGGCTCATGACTCTCAGTTGACCAATGCTGATATCAAAAAAACATAGTTTCACAGGATTAAGAGACCCCAGAAACTCATCTAGTTTGAATCTTAATCTTATGCCTGGATCCTCTTCACAGAGTTCCTAACAAAACAGCTGGCAAGAACTTACTGTGATGAGGGCCATTCCAGTATGAAACAACTTTGAATGGGGGAATGGTGCATGGATGCACATACACCAGGTACAATCAGAGCCTTGTGAAACGTTCACATTCTGGTTTATTGAATGATTAACAAGATAGCAGACCCTAAACACCTGAAGTAAAAAGAGGCTGCCAAGGGAAGTTTTGTGGGGAAAATCTGCGACACTCACTACTTACTTCACATAAAAGCAATGAATAACCTGTTTCTGAAACTATAGAAATTAACCCAGGTGTTCCGGATGTGGTGATCTAGGGTCAGCATATGCAATGCAGGTGTTTCAGGGTCTGTTAGAGAGAACTATTATGGAGAACTATTATGTTTCAGGGTCTGTTAGAGAGAACTATCCTTTTATTTCAAAGATTTTTAGTTATAATTTGTAGATTAGCCTCAGTGGTTGACTCAGAAGGTGAGGAGACAGATCACTCCCAGGTCGGGGAATGCAAAACTAAGTGATCCGTTAGAAAAGAGACATCTCTGACACCAGGACTTGCTTTGGTGTTTTGCAATAGGAAGAAGATTGCTCTTGGAGATGATTCTACTCCCAGCTCCTCACTCATGGCACCCTTCTGCAACTTACCAAGTGTAACCTCTTAGCCTCTGTTATTTTATCCATAAAGTAGGGATTTATACCTTGCCTGGCCAAAAGTGGGATTAAGGCAGATCACTTCATGAGGGCCTGCCTGACAAGACCTATGATTCTGGCTTAAATTCCAAAGTTACCACTTTTTTAACTTTTTGCCACAAGACAGGAGCCATTCTCTCCTTGTTCTAATGATTTAGTAATCCTAAGCAAGGCAACAGGCATGAGTTATGCTGACTATTCACGTCTTCTTGATTCATGAGTTTGTGAATTTTAATCGTGATCACTTTTCGCCAGAGGCAGATAATCTAGTAAAGTGAGTAGTAGTAGGAAAAACCTCAAACTGTGTTCTGTTTACCCCACCAAAAAAAAAAAAAAAAAATGGTTGACATTTTCTTACTCAATAATAGCACTTTGCCTGTAAAGACTGCTTCACAACTGACAAGATCTAGGCAAAATAAGCAGCCGTGTCTCTACTTTCACATGTGGAAACTAGTACCAGCTCTAGAACCTAGATCTCCCAGCACCTCTGAGAGCTCTCTTTCCATTATTTTCACCTCCAGACTTCCATTAAATGATCCTGAACTACTAAAAATAAGAATTTAAAGACTTTCAGGGGGAAAAAAACTCAAAATCTATTCTGGCCACTGTGCTGAAAAAAGCATAAACCTTCGAGAAAGACAGACCTAGTATTCCTCACTCCCACTTACCTTAAATTCTTCTAATTCTCTGAGTCCTCATTTAATTTATAAAATGAGGAGTATGATACCTCCCTCACATGGTAGTTAGCAGAATTAAATAAGATGATATATGTAAGTGTAGGTACCTAGTGGATTCTCTATCAATACTAAATCCCTTAATAATCTCAGCATTCAAGAAATTCGACTTTAGGCCAGGCGGGGTGATTCACGCCTCCAATCCCAACACTTTGAGGACCAAGGCAAGAGGATCTCTGAGGCCAGGAGTTCAAGACCAGTCTAGGCAACATAGTGAG
This sequence comes from Chlorocebus sabaeus, assembly GCF_047675955.1. Lineage (NCBI taxonomy): Eukaryota > Metazoa > Chordata > Mammalia > Primates > Cercopithecidae > Chlorocebus > Chlorocebus sabaeus. The sequence goes on along the minus strand of NC_132917.1, from coordinate 55,683,394 downwards.
ACCCTCACCCCCGACTCCATCTCTACAAAAAAAAAAAAAAATTTAAAACTAGCCAGGCACAGTGGCACGTGGCTGTAGTCCCAGCTACTCAGGAGGCTGAGATAAGAGAATCCCTTGAGCCCAAGAGGTCAGTGAGCTGTGACCATGCCACAGCACTCAAACCTGCATAACAGAGAGAGACCTGTCTTTAAAAAAAGAAAGGAAGGAAGGAAGGAATGAAAGAAAAGGAAAGAAAATAAATTCTACTTTATTTTGGGCTTAAATCTTTCCTGTCACATTTTTTTTTCTTTTAACACTGTGGAAGATGTGTGTGTTGAGGGGGGGTGTGTGTGTGTAAATCTTTAGTACCTCAATGTACTGTAAGTTTTAGAGTATGAAGGGAGGCTGGGCATGGTGGCTCATGCCTGTAATCCCTGCACTTTGGGAGGCTGAGGCAGGCAGGTTGCTTGACCTCAGGAGTTCAAGACCAGCCTGGGCAACATGGTGAAACCCTATTCTACAAAAAAAATATAAAAATTAGCCACGCAAAGTGGTGCATGCCTGTAGTCCAAGCTACTCAGGGGGTGAGGCAGGTGGATCAATTGAACCCAGGAGGTCAAGGCGGTAGTGAACTGTAATCGTGCTACTGCACTCCAGCCTGGGTGACAGAGCGAGAAGAAAGGAAAGGAAGGAAGGAAGGGAGGAAGAGAGAGAGGGGAAGGAAGGAAGGAAGGAAGGAAGGAAGGAAGGAAGGAAGGAAGGGAGGGAGGGAGGGAGGGAGGGAGGGAGGGAAGAAAGAAAGAAAGAAAGAAAGAAAGAAAGAAAGAAAGAAAGAAAGAGAGAGAGAGAGAGAGAGAGAAAGAGAGAAAGGAAATGTGAATATAAACTCTACGTCAAGTTAGCGATCCTGATCTTTAGCCTAGCATAGACAGTATGATACTATATATCTCATAGAGTAAAATACCTCTTAAACACCGCATTTATGGGAGCCTCCTTGTGTCGTATCAGTACACAGGAAGAGAAGCCCTGAACAACCAAGAAACAAACAAAAAAAGGAGACCTGAATCACTTGCTGTTGGGTTTTTTGTTTATTTGTTTAATAATTGTAGCAGGAGAAAAAGTAGTGGAAATCTCCTAACAGGCAAAATGCTACCCATCTGCGTCTTGTATGGCATTGCTTAAACTCTGAGAACAGGGGGAACTGATTCCTCTGCCCAGATTTCCCATGATAGTGGCAGTTTAAAAACAAAACAAAACTGGACTTGACTCTCACAAAGTATTTTTCTTAAAAGCCTTGCAAAAGAACCTAACGGTTTTCAAAGGCCAGGCCTTAAAAGCAAAACGATTTTGCAAAAGCCAACTCTGGTTTTGTTGTAACTACCACGGCCAAACGAAAACTTCACCAATCTTTCATGAGTTAAAGCAGCTCCAGAGCAGCATACCAAGCAAATGGCAAGGCTACGGTCAATGTAACTTACTTTGAGAAAATAATGACAGTTCAGATTTGAAGGAGCTCAGAGTCAAGCTTTATCCCCAAACAGAGACTCATTAAGCACAAAGTGTACTAACCACAGCGTACCCTACAGGGATAAATTCAGACCTCTTGGCATATGAGATGTTACGGCTGGAGCAACTCTGAACTTCTTTTATAAAGGCATGAAAAACATGAGAAGCATGCCTCTGAACCAGAGCCAACACATAAGACTGCCATGCCCTCCTGTTTGGGCAAGAAATTGAAAAACACTTAACCTTCAGGTAGTTATCTGTCCTTATTGTGTTATTCTAATCCGTAATATTCTGAAGATAGAAAACTAAGGCTAAAATTTGAGTAACTGGGAATAGGGTGAGGAAGACCCTACATCTAAACCCAACTTCACATCGCCAATTACTATCACTAATATTACTCCTCTTTCCTCTCCTATCAGTAGACTTCAGCGTGTACTATAGGTTTATTTGCCAAAAAATTGTATAGATCTGTTTTGGAAGAAAATACTGTGTTTGAGGAGCAAATGATATGAGGCAACAATGCTTGTTGGAAAATACACAATGAAAAGAAAAGGGAAACAGCAATCCAAGGAAATTGAAAAACTAGGAAAAACAAAGTGAGTGATGAAATCACATAATGAGGAAATCCGTAAAGCAAGATTAGGACATGCACACAGAGAAATAAATACAAAATGGAGAAGGCAAAAAGCAAGGAGCAAACATAAGAAAAATTTTTAAATGACAAAGGGAGAGAAAAGGGCATAGGAAAACAGGGTTAGAGGAATTGAGGGACTAAGCGCTTGTAGGACAAGAAGAACACACTTGCAAACATTTCAGAAAGCGCCTAGGTAATGGGACAAAATGATCTTGGAAAATGTTTGTCTTTGAGATGTTTTACATTTGCATTATTTGGTCCTGTATTAATTGCAGCAAATAAGGTATTTTTAATTGTGTTCAGGTACCAGGCAATGTAAGTCAGACTTTTTAAACTATCAATGTATAATTATGCCTCGGAACTTTCTCCCCAATAAGCATGTAAGCAGATGAAGTCAATATAAAGTTACTATGATGGAAAAATACAATGAGTATTAAGGAGTCCTGTGGGGTAATTATGCGTGACAGAACACAAAAACACCTAAGCTTTCCCCTTAGAGAAATATTAGGAATTTCAAATAGAGGAGAACACAGTCTAAGGGTCAAGCAAGCTTAGTATCTTGGCCTGATGCATAATACAAGCAAAATTAGACTCATACTTAACTGGTCCATTTCTCACAGAGGAAATTATTTCAGCCATACCATTCTAAAGCCATCTTAATATAGAAATTCTTAACACAGAAACTTAAAGACCGTAGCCAGTAAGCCAGTCACAAGGGCACACATGTGCAGTCTCAGCTACTCAGAGTATTGCTTGTGCCCAGGAGTTCGAGACTGGCCTGGGCAATGCAGTAAGACCCTGTCTCTTAAATAAATAAATAAATAAATAAATAAATAAATAAATAAAGCCTGCAGCCAGTAATGTGAACAGATAAAAAAAATTAACTTCTAATAATATCTTCCCAAATTTTGAAGCCAACTTTTCTTTACTTATTTAACTTCTAAAATGTTGTGGTATGCAAAATTTTGGCCTGCGTGGTCTTTGCCCCTGGGATTACTCCTACGGTTATGGTTCATTACATGGTAAAAGGATGTTAATGATCTAATGACGGTTTCTAATCGGCTGACCCTAAAATAGGGAAACTATTCTGGTTTATCCAAGGGGACCCGAAATAATCACATTTACCCTTAAAAGCAGGAGAGGAAGTCAGAGAGATGTAATAGAAAAGGAAGTCAAAGGAATTGAAAATATGAGAAAGATATTAAGTGCTGTTGTGGGCTTGAAGGTGAAGGGGCCTGTGTAGGAGGCGTGAGAAGTAATTGAACTCTGCCAACAACCTGAGTAAGTTTGTGCTTTAAAATATGAGTCCTATTATTATTCAGATATGGTGGGCCAAAAGATCAGAAGATAGTTGCCATTGAAAAGACAGTTTGTTACTCACAGCTGCCAAAAGGAGGGGGCACGGTCACACCACACAGGGAAGCACCAGGGTTGGTCAGGACACAAGAACCCTAATTGTGGTTTCCATAGGAAGAAATGGGTGAGGCAGAGTATGCAGGTTTAGAACTGGCTAGTTAGAAAAATTACACTGGGTTCTGGAGAATAGAGGTTTTCCCCACGTGCCTGGTACCTGGGCCCTGGGATAACTAAGCAAGTGGAAAAGGGTCCTGAATGTGAGTCTGATAAATGAAGTGGTTCGGGAGGGTTTGCTAATTTGCATATGAAAGGTACACTCAAAGGCAAGTCTTTCACTATCTCTAGGAATTGGCTAGCCCTGGGAGGTACAGGCACGGGAGCGCCAGCAAAGTCCCAGATGTCAAAGCATCAGAAACACAGAAATAAAAAGGCATGATTAATACCTTGGATACAGCTTGGATATAGATTCTTCCCAATAGCCACCAAAAATGAATGCAGCCCTACCAACACCTTGATTTTGGTTTTGTGAGATCCTGAGCAAAGAATACATGCCATGCCATGCCATGCCAGACTTCTGTTCTACAGATCTGTGAGAAAACAAATGGATATTGTTTTAAGCTGTTAAATTTGTGGCAATTTGTTACAGCAGCAAGAGAAAACTAACACATATGCCAAATCTTCTTTGGGGTATGCTTCCAATTAATTCTCTGGGCATGCTATATCCTGCAGGACTTTCTGCCCTTTCACAATTACAATCATACAGAAAAAGGCTAATTAGACAAGCTCTGTTTGATGACTATTTTTGGCAGGTTTCCATCAAGTTAAATATAACATGAAAATTCTAATGCTATTCACCATTAGAGTAGGGAGGAAAATTAAATCAAGATGTGCTTAGGAAATTACTTCGAGTTTGTGAAGCTCAAATTCCTAAAAACTTTAAGCATTTGAAGGTTGTGTGAGATAAGGACTGATAATGCAGCACATGTGATCCATTCCTATTAGGCAAAAAGCTAACTGTATTAATATATATATACACATTTAGCCACAACTTCAGATCAAGATAATGTCATAAATTCATGTTTTGGGCCACTCCCCACCCTAAATAAGTTTATAGCAATGAAAGAAAAAATAGAAATTTGAAAAAAAATAATTGCAGCCAAGCTTACAAAAAGACAAACATTTCTGTGGGTCAGAAACCAAATATTCATTCATTAATTTACTTAACAAGCTTTTATTTAGCAACAATGTGACAGACATTGTTCTACACAAAGGATGCTGAGCTGAAGAGAATAAAGTTCCTGTTCTTATGAAATTTAGGTTGCAACAGAAGAGAATTCTAACAGAAACACAGAGCAATAAACTGGTGGATGCAGTAGGCAAGGCAGACAGGAATTTACATCCTTAAGGGAAATCAAGACTATGCATCCGATGTGAGGTAGAAGATGAAATACAGTCACACTGCTTGAAGTAAGAGACTAGGGTGGATCCCAGCACTTTGGGAGGCTGAAGTGGGCAGACTGCCTAAGGTCAGGAGTTTCAGATCAGCCTGGCCAATATGGTGAAACCCCGTCTCTACTAAAAATACAAAAATTAGCTGGGCATGGTGGCACATGCCTGTAATCCCAGCTACTCAGGAGGCTGATGCAGGAGAATCACTTGAACCCAGGAAGTGGAGGTTGCAGTGAGCCATGATCACACCACTGCACTCCAACCTGTGCAACAGAGTAAGACGCTATCCAAAAAAAAAAGAGAGAGAGAGAAAAAGGAAAGGAAGCTGGAAAAAGCTATATTTCTGTACCTTCCTCTTAATGTTGCAGTGAACCTGAAACTTTTCCAATAAAATTGCCCTTTTAAAAAATTACTGGCCGGGAGCAGTGGCACATGCCTGTAATCTCAGCATTTTGGGAGACTGAGGCTGGTGGATCACGAGGTCAGGAGTTCAACACCAGCCTGGCCAATATGGTGAAACTCCGTCTCTACTAAAAATACAAAAATTAGCCAGGTGTGATGGTGCATGCCTGTAGTTCCAGCTACTGGGGAGGCTGAGGCAGAAAAATGGCTTGAACCCAGGAGAGAGAGGTTGCAGTGAGCTGAGATATGGCCATTGCACTCCAACCTGGGCAACAGAGCAAGACTCTGTCTCCAAAAAAAAAAGAAAGAAAAAAAAAAAAGAAAAAAAGTTACTGATTTAGTTTGGGTCTGCATCTACATCAAATTTCATGTTGAATTGTAATCCCTAGTGTTGGAGGTGGGGCCTGGTGGTAGGTGATTAGATCATGGGTGTAGTTTCTCATTAATGATTCAGTACCATCCCCATTGGTACTGTCCTCATGATGGTGAGTTTTCATGAGATCTGGTTGTTTAAAAGTGTGTGACACCTCCCCCCACCTCCTCTCTCTCTCTCTTGTTCTGTTCCTGCCATGTAAGCTGCACCTTCTCCCTCTTTGTCTTCCACCATGAGTAAAAGCTCCCTGAGGGGCCGGGCACGGTGGCTCAAGCCTGTAATCCCAGCACTTTGGGAGGCCAAGACGGGCAGATCACGAGGTCAGGAAATCCAGACCATCCTGGCTAACACGGTGAAACCCCGTCTCTACTAAAAAAATACAAAAAACTAGCCAGGCGAGGTGGCGAGTGCCTATAGTCCCAGCTACTCGGGAGGCTGACGCAGGAAAATGGCGTAAACCTGGGAGGCAGAGCTTGCAGTGAGCTGAGATCCGGCCACTGCACTCCAGCCTGGGCGACAGAGCGAGACTCTGTTCCAAAAAAAAAAAAACCGTTCCCTGAGGGCTCCCAGAAGCAACTGCTATGCTTCCTGTACAGCCTGGAGAACCATGAGCCAACTAAACCTTTTTTCTTTATAAATTCCCCAGTCTCAGGTATTTCTTTGTAGCAATATGAGAACAGACTGATACAGTGAGAAATCCTGGAAATGAAAAATTAGAGTTTAAGTTTTCAAAAACCTTAATAATTGAGATAATGGAATCCAGAATTGATATATTGAAAGAGTACTAGGAATTTACCCAAAACCCATTTTGGTGGAATAAAGAGGTGCAAACACATTATAAAAAATACAGAAGATCCACTGGGCATCTCCAACATACATATAATGGGAGCACCAGAAAATAACATTGAAGAAATGGCATAAACTTTTCCAAAATAGAAAATATACAGTGGCCTTCAGATTAAAAGCACCCACCAAGTGCTACACAGAATAAGTGGGCCAAATTTATGCTAAAGTAAAAAATCTACCCTTAAAATACCTATTTATATTTAAAATCTTTAGAAGTCTAAATATAAGAACTTATACAATGAGTTCAGTGTTCCTTAGCGGCTCCAAAACTCAATGGAAGACACATGTAAGTAAATTTTGAATTTCCAGTTAAAACTGGTTTGGAAATTGTATCTAACAATGTTAAATTTATCATGTCTTCCTATTAATAAATTGCCTATCCATTTCAATGATTCTGTTGAGTAATGATGTTGAAGTAACTCAAAAAGTTAAAATGGAGGAAAAAATAAAGTCAGCCATAGTAGAAATGAAATACTACTAACAAACTGCCTGTATTACCTGGAGGAAGGGCAAAGTTTTTATTAACCTTAGATTTTGATAAGTAAATTAGGCATGTTATAATGTATAGTGTAATTACTAAAAGAATAAAACTGAAGTATATAACTACAAAGTTAATGATTTTAAAAAATATTGCCAGTCAATCCGGACAAAAAGCAAACAAGGAGAGAAAAAAATGGCATGTCAAACATAAATAAAAAAAATAAAATAAAATAACATAATTAAATAAAAATATATCAATGTTTACCTTCAATGTAAATAGACTAGATGTTCCAGTGTTAGAAACAAAGATTTTTAACCTGGATTTTTAAAATGACATTGAGAAACTGAAAATTAAAAGATGCAAAAATCATAAACCATGCAAATAACCATAAAAAAGCTGTGTGCACTAATGTTAATATCACACAAAATCAACTTTAAGGAAAAAAGTGTCCAGGTACTGTGGCTCATGCCTATAATCCCAGCACTTTGGGAGGCCGAGACAGGTGGATCACCTGAGGTCAGGAGTTCAAGACCAGCCTGGTCAACATGGTGAAACCCTCTCTCTGCTAAAAATACAAAAAATTAGCTGGGCACGGTGGTGGGGGCCTATAATCCCAGCTACTTGGGAGGCTAAGGCAGGAGAATCGCTTGAACCCAAAAGGCAGAGGTTACAGTGAGGCAAGATCATGCCATTGCATTCCAGCCTGGGTGACAAGGCAAAACTCCATCTTAAAAAAAAAAAAAAAAAAAGTATTCTAAATAAAGAGGCTTCCTAATGATAAAATTTCAATTGACCAGGAAGATAAAATTTTAAATTTGTACACACCTAACATGGCCTCAAAATATGTGAAGCAAAAACTGATCTACAAAGATAAATAAAGGAACGCACAATCATACTAGGAGATTTAGCATACCTCTCTCAGTAAACATTTACTATCAATATTAAGCCATTTAACATTGGCTGGGCACGGTAACTCACATCTGTAATCCTAGCACTTTGGGAGGCCGAGGTAGGTGAATCACTTCAAGTCAGAAGTTCAAGACTAGCCTGGCTAACATGGCGAAACCCCATCTCTACTAAAAATACAAAAATTAGCCAGGCATGGTGGCATGTGCCTGTAGTCCCAGCTACTCGGGAGACTGAGGCAGGAGAATTGCTTGAACCTGGGAGGAGGAGGTTGCAGTGAGCTGAGACTACCACACTGCATTCCAGCCTGGGCAACAGAGCAAGATTCTGTCTCAAAACAACCAAAAAAGACATTTAACATTAACATTAAAAAGATTACATTTCTTCCCTAATTTATGTAAGACAAACATAGAAAAATGAGGACAAAAGATCTGAACAACACAATTAACAAAAACTGACTTACTAGATGTACCAGACATACATAGAACACTGACTCCAAATGTAGATGTACACAAGAAATATTTACAAAAATTGCCCATATACTGGACCATAAAGCAAGTCTTAACAAATTTCAAAGGACTAAAATCATACAAAGAATGTTCCGTGACCACTATACATTTTGGAAAGATAACTACAAAAATTGCCATTTTTTTGAGAAATTATGAAATGGGCCAAAGAAAATAAATAATGAGAGAAATTAGAAAATAATTTAAATTGAATGATAATGTACAAACTTGAATACCGGAACTTTAAGATACAACTAAAACAATACTTAGAGGGAAACCTATAACTTAAACTGAATATGTCAGGAAATTATAAGGACTAAAAATTAGTAAGCTAAACATTTGTCTCTAGAAATTAGAAAAAGAAAAAGAAAACTGAAGAAAAGAAGGAAATAAATAATAAGGACAGAGTAGATAGAAATTACATAAAAAACAATGGACAAAAGCCAATAAAGTCAAAAGGTCTTTCTTCGAGAAAAACTAACAAAATTGACAAAGCTTTGGTGAAACTGATCAGGAAAAAATAAAAAAAGGAATGAATAACAAATACCAAAGGTAAAGAAGGGAACTGCTACTTATGCTACACACATTAAACAAATAATAAGAGCATATTATTGACAGATTTTTGTCAATAAAATTTAAATTTTAGATGAAATTTTATAAAAACCTAGAGGAATATCATATATAAAACCGACATCAGAAGAAATAGAAAATACTGAATCCTATAAACAGTAAAGAAGTTAAATCAGTAGTCAAAGTGTGCCCACAAAGAAAACTCCAGGTCCAGATGATTTTACTGGTGAGTTTTAACAAACGCACAAAGAATTAATAATTCCCATTATATACAACCTCTTCCAGAGAATAGAAAAATAGAAAATACTGTCCAACTCATTTCATATGGCTAGCATAATTGTGATACCAAAACCTAACAATGATATTATAAAGAAAAGAAAATTACAGCCCAACCTCACTTACGAGCTATGATGGTTAATTTTATGTGTTAATTTGGGTGGGTCATGGAGTGCGTGGATTAAACATTGTCTCTAGGTGTGTCTGTAAATGTGTTTTTGGATGAGATTAGCATCTGAACCAGTGGACTCAGTAAAACAAGATTGTCTTCCGCAACATGGTTGGGTATCATCCAATCCACTGAGGGCCTGAGTAGAATAAAAGCTGGAAGAAGGAGGAATTCACCCCTTTTTTCCTGCCTTACTGGTTGAGTTGCCACATCTCATTTCTTTTTTCTTTTTTCTTTTTTTTTTTTTTTTTTTGAGACATTGTCTCGCTCTGTCCCCCAGGCTGGAGTGCAGTGACGCAATCTCAAGCTCACTGCAAGCTCCGCCTCCCGCGTTCACACCATTCTCCTGCCTCAGTCTTCCAAGTAGCTGGGAATACAGGAACCAGGCACCCACCACCATGCCCAGCTACTTTGTTGTATTTTTAGTAGAGACAGGGTGTCACCATGTTAGTCAGGATGGTCTTGATCTCCTGATCTCGTGATCCATCCGCCTTGGCCTCCCAAAGTGCTGGGATTACAGGCACGTGCCACCGTGCCCAGCCTTTTTTTTTTTTTTTTTTTTTTGAGACAGAGTCTTGCTGTGTTGCCCAGGCTGGAGTGTAATGGTGCGATCTTGGCTCACTGCAAGCTCTGCCTCCCAGGTCCACACCATTCTCCTGCCTCAACCTCCCAAGTAGCTGGGACTACAGGTGCCCGCCACCACGCCTGGCTAATTTTTTTTTTTTTTTTTTTTTTTTTTTTTTTTTTTTTTTTTTGGTATTTTTAGTAGAGACGGGGTTTCACTGTGTTAGCCAGGATGGTCTCAATCTCCTGACCTTGTGATCCGCCCACCTAGGCCTCCCAAAGTGCTGGGATTACAGGCATGAGCCACCAGGCCTGGCCTGCCACATTTCATTTCATCTAATCTCATCAGGCCTTTGGACTCTGACTGAATTACACTACCAGCTTTCCTATGTCTCTAGCTTACCAACAGCATATTGTAGGACTTCTCAGCCTCCATAATTGCATGAGTCATTCTACATAATAAATCTCCTTTTGTGCATATATTTGTTTTGTTTCTCTAGAGAACCCTAATATATGAGCATAGATGCAAAAATCCTGAGCTAATAGTTTGCTCTACTGGATTTGCAAATACAATCTAGCAACCTATAAAAACAGATCATGATCAAGTTGGATTTATCCCATTTATCCCAGAAACGTATGGTTGGTTTAATATTCAAAAATTAATTAATGTATTTCACTATGTTAACAGATTAAAGGAGAAAAAAGTCATATGGTCATCTCAATATAGGCAGATAAAAGTACTTAACACACTTTAATATCCATTTACGATTTCATCAAATAAAGCTATGCGCAAACTAAGAACAGAAGAAATCTTCTTTAATTTGATAAAGGATATTTGTAAAAACATACAGTAAACATCATACTTAAATGCTGAAAGTTTTTCATTTGAGATCAGGAACAAGACAAGAAAGTCTGCTATCACTGTTTCTAGTCAACATTTCACTGGAGGGCCCAGCCATGAGGGGAAAAAAAAAGAAATTAAAGGTAAGAAATTAAAGTAAAGGAAAAAACATAATTATGATCATTTACAGCTGATAATGATTATATAAAAAATCCAAAAAATATATATAAATAAATTGTTGGTATTTAGAACAAGCAAGTTTAGCAAACATTTTAGATAATAAATCAATATATAAAAATCTATTTATTTATACCACCAACAAATAGAAATTTTAATTTTATAAAAGATACCATTTACAATAGCATTAAAAAATTACCAATTACTTAGGAATAAATCTAATAAAGATGTTTAAGACCTTTATAGAGAAAATTATAAAACCTTGTTGAGAGACCTTAAAGAAAAGTAATATAGAGGAGACTGTCCAAGGATTGGAACAGTCAGTATTAAAAATATGGCATTTCTTCCACAATTTATGCATAAATTCAATGCAATATTATCAAAATCATAAGTTTTTATGGAATTTGACAAACTGCTTTTAAAATTAATATAGAAATGTGAAAAGCCAAAACAAGGCACTTGTATTAGTTTTCTAGAGATGCTATAACAAAGAACACCACAACTAGGTGGTACTGGCTTCAAAAAGAAGTTTATTGTCCCACAGTTCTGACAGCTACAAGTTCAAAATTGAGGTATTTCCTGGTTGATGCTTCCCCTGAAGCCTGTACAGAGAATCCTTCCTTGTTTTTTCTCAGCTTCTGGTGGTTTCCTGGCAGTCTTTAATTTTCCTTGGCTTGCAGCTGCATAACTCCAACCTGCCTTCATCATCGCGTAGTATTCTCCTTGTGTGTTTCTGTCATCACATAGCCCTCATCGTACAAGGGCATCATTTGTGCTGGATTAGGGGCCCACCCTACTCCAACATGTCCTCATTTTAACTAATGAGGACATTATCTGCAATTACTTTATTTCCAAATAAGGTCACATTCTGAGATATGAAAACTTCAACATACGTTTTTGGGGGAGACACAATTCAGACTATAACAAAACACTTGAAGACAAAGAACAAAGAGGAAGATGTGTGTTACTAGACATCAAGATATATTATAAAGCTATAGTGAGTAAGACAATGTGGTATTGGCACATGCATAGGGAAATAGATGAATATACATAGAAAGACAACTCACAAACAGCTCAGAAACAGATTTGTCTGAAATTTGATTTATGACAGAGATGTCATTGCAGAGCAGTGGAGACGGAATGGACTTTCCAATAAATAATACTGCACAATGAAAAAATGAAATTAGACCCCTCTTTCACAGCATATGGAAAAATAAAACACAATGGATGTGAGAATAGAATACACACAGAATGGTTTCTTCTTGACCTTGGACTAGGGAAGGATATCCTAAATGAACACAAAAACACTCATTATGAAGAAAAAAACTGACAAAATTAATTTTAGAACTTCTACTTATAAAAGGCAATACAGAAAGAGCAAAAAGTCAACCCCCAGAGTAAGAAAACATATTTGCAACATATATACGGGCATAACTTTGGAGACAGTGCCAGTTCAGTTACACACCACCTCAATAAAACTGATATTGCAATAATAAGAGCCACACAATTCTTTTAGTTTCCCAGTGTATATGTTGTATTTATATTATACATAGTCTAACTGAATGTACATGGCATTATGTCTGAAAAAAACAATGTATGTACTTTTATTTTTAAAAATGCTTTATTGCTAAAAAGTGCTAATGATCATCTAGGCCTTCAGCAAGTAATAATCTTTTTGCTGGTGGAGAGTTTTGCCTCAATGTTGATGGCTGCTGACTGATCAGAATGGTGGCTGCTGAAGGTGGGATGGCTGTGGCAATTTCATAAAACAAGACGACAATGAGCCAGGCGTGGTGGCTCATGCCTGTAATACTAGAACTTTGGGAGGCCAAGGCGGGAAGGTTATTTGAGACTAGGAGTTTGAGACCAGCCTAAGCAACATAGTGAGACCTTATGTCTATTAAAAAAAAAAAAAAAATTAAATAGCTGGGTTTGGTTGTACGTGCCTGTAGTCCCAGCTACTTGGAAGGCTGAGGAAGGAAGATTGCTTGATTCCAGGAGTTTGAGATTACACTGAGCGATGATTGCACCACTGCTTTACAGCCTGGGTGACAGACAGCAAGATCCTGTCTCAACAACAATAACACAACAAAAAGACAACAATCAAATTTGCTTTGCTGCATTGATTAGCTCTTTTCTCACACACACACACACACACACACACAATGTATGCAATGTTGTTTGATAGCATTTCACCCACAGAAGAACTTCTTTCAAAATTGGAGTCAATCTTCTCAAACCCTGCCACTGCTCTATCAAGTAAGTTTATGTAATATTCTAAATCCTTTGTGGTCATTTAAACAATTGTTTACAACATCTTTAGCAGGAGTAGATTCCATATCAAGAAACCATTTTCTTTGCTCATTCATAAGAAGCAACTCTGCATTTAACTTTTATTATGAGAGTCCAGCAATTCAGTCACATCTTCAGGCTCCACTTCTAGTTCTCTTGCTATCTCCACCATATCTGCAGATACTTCATCCACTGAAGTCTTGAACCCTTCAAAGTCATCTATGAGGGTTGGAATCAACTTCTTCAAAATTCCTGTTAATATTGATATTTGACCTTGTCTCATGAATCAAAAGTGCTCTTAATGGCTTCTGAGTAGTGAATCCTTTCCAGAAGGTTTTTCTTTTTTTTTTTTTCCAGTGTCTGATGAGGGCTACTCTCTGCTTTAAAGGTGGCACCTTCCTGTTGCATCCTCACATGGCAGAAGGGGAAAGCAGTCTCCCCACAGCCTCTTTTATAAAGGCACTAATCCCATTTGTGAGGGCTCCACCCTTCTGCCCCAATCACCTCCCAAAGACCCTACCTCCTAGTACCATCACCTTGAGGGTTTTCTTTCTTTTCTTTTTTTTTTTCTCTTCAACTTGTATTTTAAGTTCAGGAGTACATGTGCAGGATGTCCATGTTTGTTACATAGGTAAATGTGTGCCATGGTGGTTTGCTGCACAGATCATCCCATCACCTAGGTATTAAGCCCAGCATCCATTATTCTTCCTGATGCTCTTCCTCCCCCAATCCCCCACAACAAGCCTTAGTGTATGTTGTTCCCCGCCATGTGTTCATGTGTTCTCATCATTCAGCTCCCACTTATATATAAGTGAGGACATGCAGTGTTTGGTTTTCTGTTCTTATGTTACTTTGCTGAGGATAATGGCTTCCAGCTCCATCCATGTCACTGCAAAGGACATAATCTCATTCCTTTTTAGGACTGCACAGTATTCCATGGTGTATATGTACCACATTTTCTTTATCCAGTCTATCACTGATGGGCATTTGGGTTGATTCCATATCTTTGCTATTGTGAATATTGCTGCAATGAACATACACATGCATATATATTTATAATAGAATAATTTACATATTTGGGGGTACACACCTAGTAATGGGATTGCTCAAATGGTATTTCTGCCTCTAGATCTTTGAGAGGTTGCCACACCATCTTCTACAAAGGTTGAACTAATTTACACTCCCACCAACAGTGTAAAAGTGTTCCTTTTTCTCTGCAACCTTGCCAGCATCTGTTGTTTCTTGACTTTTTAATAATATCCATTTTAACTGGCATTAGATGGTATCTCGTTGTGGTTTTGATTTGCATTTCTCTAATGATCACTGATATTGAGCTCTTTTTCATATGTCTGTTCATGTCCTTTGACCAATTTTTAATGGGGTTGTTTTTTGTTTGTTTTTTGAGATGGAGTCTCACTCTATTGCCCAGGCTGGAGTGCAGTGGCGCAATCTCGGCTCAGTGTAACCTCTGCCTCCCAGGTTCAAGTGATTCTCCTGCCTCAGCCTACCAAGTAGCTGGGATTACAGGCGTGTGCCACCACGCCCAGCTAATTTTTGTATTTTTAATAGTGAAGGGGTTTCACTATGTTGGCCAGGCTGGTCTCAAACTCCTGACCTCAAGTAATCCTCCCGCCCTGGCCTCCCAAAGTGCTGGAATTACAAGCGTGAGCCACCATGCCTGGCCTTGTTTTTATCTTGTAAATTTAAGTTTCTTGTAGACTGGATATTAGACTTTTGTCAAATGGATAAATTGCAAAAATGTTCTCCCATTCTGTAGATCGTCTGTTCACTCTGATAGTTTCTTTTGCTGTGCAAAAGCTCTTTAGTTTAATTAGATCCCATTTGTCAATTTTTGTTTTTGTTGCAAATGCTTTCGGCATTTTTGTCATGAAATTTTTGCCTGTGCCTATGTCTCGTTCTGTCGCCCAGGCTGGAGAGAAGTGGCACGATCTCAGCTCACTGCAACCTCCACCTCCCGGGTTCACGCCATTCTCCTGCCTCAGCCTCCTGAGTAGCTGGGATTACCGGTGCCTGCCACCATGCCCGGTTAATTTTTTTTGTATTTTTAGAAGAGACGGGGTTTCACCGTGTTAGTCAGGATGGTCTCAATCTCCTGACCTCGTGATCCTCCCGCCTCGGCCTCCCAAAGTGCTGGGATTACAAGCGTGAGCCACCATGCACGGCCTCTTCTAGAGTTTTTATAGTTTTGGGTTTAACATTTAAGGCTTTAATCCATCTCGAGTTAATTTTTCTTTTTTTTTTTTTTTGAGACGGAGTCTCGCTCTGTCGCCCAGGCTGGAGTGCAGTGGCCGGATCTCGGCTCACTGCAAGCTCCGCCTCCCGGGTTCACGCCATTCTCCTGCCTCAGCCTCCTAAGTAGTTGGGACTACAGGCGCCCGCCACCTCGCCCGGCTAGTTTTTTGTATTTTTTTAGTAGAGACGGGGTTTCACCGGGTTAGCCAGGATGGTCTCGATCTCCTGACCTCGTGATCTGCCCGTCTCGGCCTCCCAAAGTGCTGGGATTACAGGCTTGAGCCACCGCGCCCGGCCGAGTTAATTTTTCTATATGGTGTAAAGAAGGTGTCCAGTTTCACTTTTCTAAACATGGCTAGCCAGCACTCCTAGCACCATTTATTAAATAGGAAGTCCTTTCACCATTGTTTGTTTTTGTCAAGTTTGTTGAAGATCAAATGGTGTAGGTGTGCAGTCTTGTTTCTAAGTTCTCTATTCTGTTCCATTGGTCTATGTGTCTATTCTTGTACCAGTATCATACTGTTCTGGTTACTGTAGCCTTGTAGTATAGTTTGAAGCCAGGGAGCATGATGCCTCCAGCTTTGTTCTTTTTGTTTAGGATTATCTTGGCTATTCAGGCTCTTTGTGGTTCCATATGAATTTTAAAATAGTTTTATCTAATTCTGTAAGAATGTCAGTGGTAGTTTAATGGGAATAACACTTAATCTATAAACTACACTGGGCAATATGGCCATTTTCATGATATTGATTCTTCCTGTCCAATGAATGTGGAATGTTTCTCCATTTGTGTCCTCTCTGATTTCTTTGAGCAGTGATTTGTAGTTCTCTTTGAAGAGGTCCTTCACTTCCCTTGTTAACTGTATTCTTATGTATTTTATTCTTTTTGTAGCAATTGTGAATGGGACTTCATAATTTTTAAGGGCTCTGAGATTTAGAGAATGGTAAATGAGCACAGGCTTCAACTTAAAGTCACCAGCTGCATCAGCCTTTAACAAGTGAGTCAGCCTGTTCTTCGAAGCTTTGAAGCCAGGCATTAACTTCTCCCCTCTAACTGTGCAAGTCCTCATGACACCTTTCAATAGAAGGGTGTTTTGTCTACATGGAAAATCTGTTGTTTATATGGCCACCTGCATTAATTATCTTAGCTAGATCTTCTGGACACCTTGCTGCAGCTTCTCTATCAACACTTGCTGCATCATCTTGAACTTCATATGTTAAGGAGATGGCTTCTTTCCTTAAACCTCATGAACCAACTTTGGCTGGCTTACAACCTTTCTCCTGCAGCTTCCTCACCTCTCTCAGCCTTCTCAGATTTGAAGAGAATTAGGGCCTTGATCTGGATAAGGCTTTGGCTTAAAGGAATGCTATAGTTGGTTTGATCTTCTATCCAGGCTACTCACACTTTCTCCATATCAACAATAAGGTTGTTTCACTTCCTTATCATTCATGTGTTCACCACAGGAGTACTTTAGTTTTCTTCAGAACTTTCTTTCAATGCACAATGAACTGTTTGACACAAGAGGTTGGTCTATCTTGGCTTTAAGCATGCTTTCCTCACTAAGCTCAATCATTTTCAGTTTTTGATTTAAAGTAAGAGACGTATGACTCTTCCTTTCATATGAACACTTAGAGGTCACTGAAGGGTTATTAGTTGGCCTAATTTCAATATTACTGTGTCTCAGGGAATAGGGAAGCCCAGAGAGAGAGAGAGATAGGGGGTCAGTCAGTGGAGCAGTCAGAACACACCATTTAACTTATATCTAACTTATTTATCAATTAAGTTCTCTATCTTACATGGGCATGATTTATGGTGTCCCACAACAACTACAGTGTACCATCAAAGATCACTTATCACAGATCACCAAAGCAAATATAATAATAATTTAAAAGTTTGAAATATTGTAAGAATTACCAAAATATGACACAAAGACACAAAGGGAATCCATGCTGTTCAAACACCTGCTCAATATGGAGTTGCCACAACCTTCAATTTGTTAAAAAAAAAAAAAAAAATGCAGTATCTGTGAAGCACAATAAAGCAAAGCTACAATAAAACAAGGTATGCCTGTAACTGACAAAGTATTAGTATCCAGGACATGAAGAAACTCCTACAAATAACAAGGAAAACCAGGAGTAAAACTAGTGAAAAAGACTTGAACAAACACTTCTCAAAAGAGAAAATCCCAACAACCAATGCCGTATTTTTAAATCTTCAGTGTCATTATTTGTCAGGGAAATGTATTTTAAAGCCACAATGAAATACTACTACTCATCTATCAGATGAGCAAAAATATAAAAGTCTAATAATACAGACTACATTATACAGATGGAATTAACTGTATTAACTGTAATAACTGTGTTACCAAAATATGGAGCATCAGGAACTTACATAATGTGAATGATGTAAATTGCTACAAATTATTTGAAAATGTGTTGTATTATCTAAACAAGTTGAAGATATGCTTACCTCATGACCTTGAAATTCTACCCCCAAATCTTTATCTTAGAGATTGTATGTTTAAATTTACCAGGGTATATGTACAAGAATATCCACAGAAGCATTGTTTATCGTCACCCAAAACTGGAAACAATTCAAATGTCCATTAGCAAAAGAATGGATAAATAAAGCATGATCTTTTTTGTTTTTTTTTAGCAACAGTGTCTCACTATGTTGCCTCTCTCTGGCCTCAAATTCCTGAGCTCAAGTGATCCTCTTGTCTCAGTTTCCTGAGGAACTGTGATTACAGGAAGCTCCTCTCCACCCAGCAAGTGTGCTCCACTCCACCCAGCAAGTGTGCCCCTAATCAGCAATGAGAATGAACAATTCATGACTATAAATAATAATCGGAATAATTTTTCATTCTTCTGAGATGGAGTTTTGCTCTTGTTGCCCAGGCTGAAGTGCAGTGGCATGATCTCAGCTCCCTGAAACCTCCACCTCCTGGGTTCAAGCGATTCTCCTGCCTCAGCTTCCCAAGTAGCTGGGATTACAGATGCCTGCCACCATGCCCAGCTAATTTTTATATTTTTAGTAGAGACAGGGTTTCGCCATGTTGGCCAGGCTGGTCTCGAACTCCTGACTTCAGGTAATCTGCCCACCTCAGCCTCCCAAAGTTCTGGGATTATAGGCATGAGCCACCGAGTCTGACCAGGAATAATTCCTAAACAAAGTCAATAGAAGAAAAGAAAAGTCACACAGAGAATACATACAATAATGACTCCATCTATATAAACATCAAAAACAGGCAAACACAAACTATATTACTCAGGGGTATATACCCAAGTAGTAAGATGATAATGAAAAACAAGAAAAGTATTTCTATAAAAGTCAGGAGAGTGATTTTCCCTGGTGAAAGAAAAGGAACTTGGGATTGAGAGAAGGACAATTGGGAAGACAGACATAGAAAGCTTCCTATGTGTCAATAATGTTCTATTTCCTCACCTGGGTGGTAGTTTTCATGGATGTTCACTTTCCAGATATTTGTTAAGCTATACATATGAGTTGTATGCACTTTTTGTATCCTATATTTCACAATATTTAAGTTGTATAAAACATTTTTAAGCCCAAATTGTCTGGAAGAGAATAAACAAGTCAATCTTTTAGTCAAGAGAGAAGCCTGTGATTTTGAAAAGAGACCCCTGTAAGTGCCATAAGTGGATATATCACTGAAGATTTTCTGAGCAGGGAATAAAAAAAATATCAGACTTGGGCTTCAGGAAGCTAGAAACGGGACAGTAAACAGTCTGAAGGCAAGAAAATTGTAGAGAGATAGGGGCTCAGAATTGGATTGCATCTGTTAGAACTGGGTAGGTATGAGAGCTTGCAGGGAGGTAAACTGTATACAACTTAGCAACTGGTCAACAGAGCAAAGAATAAGGCAGAGAAAAATTAAATATGGCTCGAGATCCCAATCCTGGGTAACTTTCATGGATGGTTCTATCATTAACTCAAAAGGGAGTCATGCAAGGTAGGGCAGATTTAAGCATATAGATGACAAGTTATATTTTATACATAATGATGCAGAGGTACTGGATAATATCCCACTGCTGATATTTTGCTGACCATTAAAGTCATAGACCTGTTAGATACTGGATAAATATGGAAGAAAAATAGGGAGAGAGATTCATTTATTAGAGAAGGCTGGGCTGTATATACAGATTCAGGAGCCAATCACAGACAGCTAACAATGGATCCCCATAGACCAGGTAAGTCTGAAATTGGATTAAAATGGGGAATAAGAAGAAAACAATGCCAAGATCAAATCCTTCAGAAACAACTAAAGTTATAGAAGAAAGATGAAACAGAAAAGGTGCTAGCAGAGAAATGGGAAAACCAGGAAAATATAAAGAAGCCAAAAGAGAAAATGAATGATATGGTTTGGCTCTGCATCCCCACCCAAATCTCACCTTGAATTGTACTAATCCCCACATGTCAAGAGTGGGACCAGGTGAAGATAATTTAATCATTGGGGGAGTTCCCCCATACTGTTCTCATGATAGTGAGTGAGTCCTCAGGAGATGACGGTTGTATAAGGGGAGTCTCCCTTTGCTCAGCACTCATTCTCTCTCCTGCCACCCTGTGAAGAGGTGCCTTCTGCCATGTGTAAGTTTCCTGAGGCCTCCCCATCCATATGGGACTGTGAGTCTATTAAACCTCTTTTCTTTTTAAATTATCCATTCTTGTCTATTTCTTCATAGCAGCATGAGAATGGACAAATACAATGAGTTTCCAGATTTAGATGACAGCAGGGAAGAGAAGTAAAAGTGCATTGTACTTAGTCACTGACCAATTCTCAGTCAACTTTATAAGAGTGGTTTCAGTAGATGTTTGGGGGCAAAAGCCAGGCTACAAATGGTTATGGAATGTTGGAATTCCTCTGGATTGAAATAGAGGATTATTTCAACACTTTTGTTAATGAAAAGGTGGACTAAAGGAAAGTAACATGAGAGATGAATAAAATCAAAAGAAAGACATTTGTGGTTTTAGGCAGATAGGAAAGCTACCACAAAGAAATATTAAAGAAGCAAGATGGGGTCAGAGTAGATAAGTGAAGAAACAATATTCTGGGAGCTGGAAGAATACAAGTACAGGAACTAATCTTTGAAAGAAGGAAGAACACACCCTTGTCTGATGCAGAAGACCTTGGATATTAAAGTGTGCAGTATTAAAGGAAAAGTCAGAGACAAAAGTACTAGTAATAGGTAAGTATTTTTACTTCCAATGTCTTGAAATGAAGTCTAGTGTAGTCTAAAAGAATTTGCTCCATAAAAAAAGAAAAAGCAGATATTTAAGGGGAGAGATGCAAAGTTACCAAGATAACAGTATGCCTATTTATGGCAAAAGCAGCCATTTTCTCACACGGTTAGCGTATCGGCAAGGATTGCCAACTATCTGTAGATGGCAGAAGACGGGGTACAATTGCTTCCAAACAGGAACTTTACAGAAAGGACTCAAACAAGGCTTCACTATTTCAGGGCTTATGTTAGACAAAGCGTTCTTGCTTTTTGTTTTGTTTCGGTTTGTCCTTTTTGTGGTTCAAGATGTACTGTTTATGTTGCTCTCAAAGTTGAGGTCATCTGCAGTAAATATCACATTGAAAAAGTGTTGAGGAAAACACAAAATGCTTGAGAAGGCCAGTGTGAGAAATATGAGAAAGTAATTATAGATTTCAAAGATTCCAAAGTATCAGAGATGGCCTATAATTACGCTTGTAATTCTAGCACTTTGGGAGGCCGAGGCAGGTGGATCACTTGAGGCCAGGAGTTCAAAACCAGCCTGGCCAACATGGTGAAACCTCGTCTCTACTAAAAATACAAAAAATATTAGCCAGGCGTGGTGGCAGGTACCTGTAATCCCAGCTACTTGGGAGGCTAAGGCAGGAGAATTGCTTGAATCCAGGAGGCAGAGGTTGTAGTGAGCCAAGATCACATCACTGCACTCCAGCCTGGATGACAGAGTGAGACTCCATCTCAAAAAAAATTAAAAATAAAATAAAATATCAGAGATGGTGAAAACAGGAAAGTCATCCAATCCATCCTTATCAATATATGTCTGGGAAAAATGAGGCCTAGAGAAATGACTTACTGAAAAGCAAAGTTTGAACTATATGGCTATCAACACATAGGACAGTATTCTTTAAGCCTTACCATTTTGTCATGTAAAATCAAAGTCCTTTAGACCCCAATTCCTTCTTCATGAGTTATGTAATACATGCCTAGGAATAGAATCCTAGCATGAGCAGTAAAACAAGCATTTCCCATGCTTTCAAATGCAAGTTAGGTACCTTGGATTATACTTCTTCTGGTCTTGGCCAGACTTTCTGGTGTGGGGGATTGGGGAGAGGAACACAGTATTTCTTTTTAAATTCATTTAAAAAGTTATAAGTGAGGCCGGGCGCGGTGGCTCAAGCCTGTAATCCCAGCACTTTGGGAGGCCGAGACGGGCGGATCACGAGGTCAGGAGATCGAGACCATCCTGGCTAACACGGTGAAACCCCGTCTCTACTAAAAAATACAAAAAACTAGCCGGGCGAGGTGGCGGGCGCCTGTCGTCCCAGCTACTCGGGAGGCTGAGGCAGGAGAATGGCGTGAACCCGGGAGGCAGAGCTTGCAGTGAGCTGAGATCCGGCCACTGCACTCCAGCCTGGGTGACAGAGCAAGACTCCGTCTCAAAAAAAAAAAAAAAAAAAAAAAAGTTATAAGTGTTATAGGGATAAATTTAGAAGAAAAAATTATCTAATAGTATAGCATTTTATATTAAACTGGTATTTTAAAAAATATTTCTAGCTTCCTAATTTCTAAATCTAATCAAGAACTCACTTTGCATTAAATTAATCCTAAGAACAGCTAAAATAAACGTACTTATTTAATCACAGAAGTTATTAAGATACTATTAAGATATGGGAAAATTTCAAATCTCTTGCTAATACCAAATCACATTATTAAGTTGTTTTGATAATGAAAAGAAGTTTAAGTGCAGCTTGAAGACAAGACTAAAAGGGTAAAGAAACACTTCACTAGTCTTCTACCACATTTTAATCATACCAGAGAATAGTGAAATCTGTTAATATGTGTAAAATAGCCAAATGAGGCTAATCAAGTCATAAAAATGAGGAAGCCACAGAAAATATCCGTCTATAAAACTGTGGTACTAGTTTTAAAGTAATCAGTTTCTGTTTTTAATTATCTTCTAATTTACAGAACAACAATCTGAATGTATATTTTAGGAAAAATTGTAATTAGATAAGGCCCATTTTCTTAACGTTGCCCATTTTAGATTCAAATGTGAAGAATTGTCAAAAATAATATGAAGGCAGCTGTTTCCAATTATACTTATTTTGACAACTGAAAATGAGTAAACAAACCAAAAATAGTTTAATATTTTAATCAATGTAGCTTCTTAATACTAAACAAAATAATTATGCTTTATATTAAAGTACAATTTAAGAAACACATGTTAATGTTTAAATAGAAAGGAATTATTTTCCTAAGTTCTCAGAAATTCATTTTTATACAAATTCAGGTAAACAAATTCAGGCAGATAAAGTATATCTTCATAAACACAAACATTCCAAAGAAGTCATGCCCAGTCTCTAAGTCAGATATTCAAATTCACTCAAATCAAGTTCATAAAACGTTCCACAATATTTGTTATTTGAAAGATAAGTCAAAATAGAATGTCAATACAATAATAGTATAAATGTGACTCAGTTCTCCTCAATATTTTCCATTCTGCCAAAGGTAGATTTCTACCCTAATTCTTAAAAAACAACAAAACTATTTTCTAGTAGGGAAACTTCAACTTTCTGACTTTCTATTTGGAAGGAATGTTTTTTCATGCATCAAAACAAACATATAAATAATAAGGACAAGGCAAAAAGAAGGGAAACATGAGCAAGAGAATTAGTTGTCAATCATATAAAAGAGCTAGAGTCATACTGCAGAAACAATACAGGAATCTGGGTTTTTCTCAT